>NC_065970.1:4480000-4824166 GCF_021464435.1 Cataglyphis hispanica
TCTACTCGAGCAAAGTTCATCTAAACTCACGTTAAAAAAATACTAATTAAATCGATTGACACAAGACTATCTTTTTAGAAAATATTTTTAACATTTTTCTAAATGTTATGGATATGCAAGTTTAAAATATCATAAATAAAAGATTTATTATCTTTTTTTTTTGAAATATACAAGGTGATCTTTTTAATCTTAACAGGTAAATATTTTGCAAATATGCAATTTTACAAAAATTTTTAATAAAACAAACATTTTTCAAATAAAAGTTGTATAATCTAGAGGGGGAAGTACAAGGTGACCTTGGTTTGACCTTCAGACGTCTATTTAAGGTCAGATGAAGGTTAGCTTAATTTTTTCAAATAGAAATCCATATTTTTCATTACATTTTCAGATTGAATTTAAATAAACATTTTTGGTATCTCGATAATTTTTATATATGTCAAAAAAATACATAATTTTAAAGAACAAAACAATGTATTCTTTTTTTTAAACATAGAAACAAGAAAGATACAAAAATTTAAAATCTACCGATAGTGTGTTAAAGCTGAAACTTCAAGCTACAAAATACTTCTTTAGTTTTTTGTCTATGTCAAATATTTGCTTGTTAAGATTAAAAAAAACTCATTCTGTATAATCTTACTTTTTAAACTCTTGAATTATTCAAAATTAAATAATTTGACGTCGAGATATTTTGTTATCTTAACTAAAAGTTCTTTTTCTAAAAAGAAATTCTTGAAATTCACGAAAGATATTTCTGTATTTATGTCGATACGGCAACGCAACAATACTGTAAATGCGTTTTTACGACACATTCGTCGCATTACACGCACTGCACGCACGCAATTTCCTCACGATGGAGTCGCGGAAAACTCCATATTTGTTCGCACTCACTCATCTTTTTTTTGCTCGTTAAAGATCGGTCGGCGACAGGTTCGACGTCATAGGCTTTATACGAGTTTACGTTATGTTCACCTGCGGCCATCGCGATTACGTTATTGCTCTTAACACGTTGACGCCGGCATGACCCACCGGTGGATCAAGCTTGTCCGTTCCGTGGGGCGGCATGTCCCACCGGTGGGTCATGCCTGTTTGTTCCGTGGGGCGGCATGACCCACCGATGGGCCACGCTTCTATATCAAAAAGTACGTAATACAAAATGTTATTTTATTTTATTCAACAGTATACATTAATATTTGAATATTACAATCAAACATTCAATACAAAATACATCTTATAATTTAACTTATAAATTGAATATAATTAAATGTAATTTAATTCGCCCCATGGGGCGAACCGCTAGTTGAAGCGCCGCCGCAAGGAACGGACTGCGAATATCCGCGCCGGCGTCAACGTGTTAAACCAGATCGATTTTTTCCGCGGACAAAGACTAATGCGTTTCTCAATCATCGCTTTGTGCCGCCAGCAATGCAGGATGTTCGAGTTATTTTGTTTTCTTTGAAAGTTTTTTAATAGCCAACAACTACATATATATATATATATATATATATATATATATATATATATATATATACATATATAAGAGAGAGAGAGAGAGAGAGAATTTAAGAAGGGTTATATTTAAACAATAAAAAAACTGTTTAAATATTTTTTAATAAAATAGTTTTTAAATATTTTTGAAATACGTTAGAAATATTATTTTTATTTTTTAAATATATATTTTATTATATGTCTAATCTAATCTAATCTACACATATAATAAAAAGTTTTCGGTTTTGTTTTTCGAGAGAGCTTTATTTCTACTCTATTGAAAAGCATAAAAGAAATTCTTGAAAAAAAAAAAAAAACGGGACATTAACTCTTTCTTTCTCTCAGAAAATGAACGAATTATGAAAAGGACATTGGCACTAAGAACATAAGAATGTCGTTGAACCGATCGTTGGCGCGAGTTTTGGAATGCGTGTCATGCTTTTTGCACAATTGCTGAAACGGTTCTTTGCTGACGACCATGAAGAACGATGTTACGCTTCTACTCGCAACACATCTTTCAGATTCTCACAGTTACGATCCGCATATCGAGCGATTAATGAAATCGTACAGATAAAAAAATCGTATAAAATAAAATACAATAATGCGATTAATTTTTGTGAAAGAATTCTTTTCCACTAAAAGTTTCCTTCACATGCAATATTAAATGACAAAAAGACTTTTGCTTCACTTTTATTTATCATTTATTCTTATAAAAAAAAAATTAATAAAGTAATGAAAAAATAATTACAGCCTCTTTTAAAAAATCTAAACATTTTTAGGAATATGTGATTTTGAATAAAATTCGCGACACATGATATTGTTTGCCATGCAAAAACATTAAAAATGACACGCTCTTATCATTGTTGGAAATTTTTTTTTACATTTAACATATATTACATGTCCCGAATGATCCAATAACATAATATGAAATGGTGACATTAGTTCTATATTAATATTTCACCACAAAATATGAATGTAAGCTTCAAAATAATTTGACATAAATTTTGAGCGAAATCAAATTTTAATAATAAAATTAACTTGGAAAAATTATTGATAGCCTTTACTCACTTTCACTTCTATTGTAGAATAAAATCAACATTTTTTCCCGTAAATTTTAACAGATAAATCCTGTCACTAATAATACGGAACATATATATTGTGTAAAATTAAAAATATGTGCATATTGTATTTATTTTTATATATTTTTTATTTATTTATTTTTTTATTCATTTATTTTTATATATTTTATATTATTTTTATATATATTTTTTTAGTTGTTTTAATAATTTAACATTTGATTAATTACCACAACAACAACATGTTAAATTAACACATAAATGTGTTAAATGTTTAGTACCAAAATTTTTTAATCGACATCTCTTTTAACAAGAAAACACAAATTTTTCAACAGTTTTATACAAGCACCTATCGTGGCGATATCCATGCTTCGATAGAGTAATTCGATAATTGAGAATGCGAGAGCTACTGCGCGTGCGGAAACATACCGATCTGCATTCCCTTACACGTCGTTCCAGAGAATAATTCCGGTAGTGAGTACTTTAATTGCTCACGAGTACGCAGTAGCGTTTTCTAAAGGAAAGGTACACTGGAGTGGGATTCATGTAAAAGGATAACAACGAATAAACTTAAAGCGACGATCGTATGCTAAATATATATAAAAACGCAACATTTTTTTTTCAGGGGAGAGATTTATGTAAGAGCGTTTGTTAAAATTAGTATCTTATCGAGATAAAAAGATATGGAGCAGGGTTGGAGGGGGGGGCGAGGAGAGATGAAAATTTAATTGCCGCGAAAATAATTGAAATAATTATGAAGAAAAAAATTTAATGCATATTAATTTCCTCTGAGGTCTCCTTTATAATTATACTTGACTAACGGATAATTGATTCGTCTACTCGGTCGAACAAAGTTCTCGCCGAGACATGGCAGAACTTTCGCCTACATTATACCAGTGCGTAGTACTATGTCCCACATACGGGGTGATCACGTGCGAACACGCATATGCTTTAATCGTGTAGCATACAGTGTTTTCCATACATTGGAAAATCAACTTCGTGCAAATAGAAAGAGAGAGAGAGAGAGAGATCCTCGGGTGGCAACATTTTTAAACGAAAGACAAATGCGTGTAATTATTCGCGTCTGGCAGTATCGGATAAAATCTAATTAACTTTCCCTCCTGCTCTGTAGTAAAATATGAACGATATAAAAAGCACGTACAATGATCCATCTTAATTTTAGCGACTGGATATCTCTCTATGACAAGATTAGACGTAACTTATATTGAAGAAGGATAATAAATTTAAAAGATACAAAAAATACACATAATACATACAAATCTTTTTCTATAAAAAAAAAAAATTATGTATTATGTTTAAATACTTGCAAAGGAATTAATTATTACAATCAAATAGCAAATACATTTAAATTAGTAATATATATATATATATATATATATATATATATATATATATACATATACAAAAAAGAGCCAAATATGTTTTTATTTGTAAATAAAAAAAATTATATTAAATTTTTTATCTATATTATACAAAATTACTTTCTTTAGAAAAATCCTTTTTTAATTTTTGGCTACTTGTTTAGAAAATATAGATTCTTTTATTTTAATAAATAATCTTTAATCTCCAAATAAATATTTTATATTCAAATTTATATAAAAATTTATATTAAAATTTTACACAATTTATTTAAAAGGTTATAATTTTTATTACATGCAAATAATAATTTATTCAACATGACAGAAACATTTTTGGAAACAAGATATATATTTATATGAGTAAAAAAAAATTAAAATTAACAAAAGATATTTATTTGATTGAAAGAAAATTTATTTTTAGTGTAAAAATTAAATTTTTTATAGAAAAAAAAATTATTAAGGAATTTAGAATAAAATGATTAATTATTAATTAGAGTAATAGATTATATATATATATATATATATATATATATATATATATATATACATATATATGTATATATACATATAATTAATATTTATATTTCGACATTAATATTTCGAGACAATTAAGCATAAAGAAAAATATCTCAGTGTCTGCGTCATATTGGTGCAATAGACTTTGTGTCTGATGACGAATGCAGTTGCTAGATAATGTACAGGTGTTCACGAAAGTTATTTTTCTAAACGGCGCAGAGATACGTCAATACATTCACCTTGACACACATTCGGCTAAACCGGTTTAGAAATTTTGCTCAGATCGAATCGATCCACGTTTCCGACATATTGTAGTGAAAATGTTATCGCGATTAGGACGCAATCGCGAAAACAATGGTTATCAGTAAATAGCGTTAACTAACGTTTAATTGCTCATTACTTCGTTACTCAGCACGATGTACAACAGCGATTGTCTCGAGTAGTACGTATATGTATATGTCATTGTTTTCGTAACGCATCGTGTGTTTGGTACCAATATTTAGATGTGCTTATCTTTTACATTCCTTTTTTTTCGCAAATCTATTGTATGGGGCATATCGTCTTACGAACGTAACACGAATTTAAATACTATTGGAAAATTTGTTTTCTTGCTAAAAAATAAGCCGGTTAAAATTTTTCTGTTAAATATTTAACACATTCGTATGTTAATTTGAAGAATAAAATCAGAATAAAAAAGGATAAAAAAATTAGAATAAAATCAACATCTTTTTCTATAAATTTTAACAGAAAAATCCTGTCACTAATAATATGGAACATATCTATTGCGTATAATTAAAAAATATATGCACATTATGTTATCTTTACACTTTTTTTTTCAATTATTTTAAAAATGTATTAACATTTGAATTCAATTAACACAACAACAATATGTTAACATATTGCATATATTTTTAATTTTACACAATAGGTATGTTTCATATTATTAGTGTCAGGATTTATCTGTTAAAATTTATAGAAAAAGATGTTGATTTTATTCTACAATAGCAGCGAGAGAGACTACAGACTGATAACATTTTTCCAAATTAATTTTATCAGTATGAATATGTTTATTTTACATAAAATTTATTTTAAATTACTATGAAGTTTGAGTGCATTTTGTTGAAATATTAACATAATATTAGTAATATTTAACATATTCATATTATGCTAAATTAACATAAAAATTTGTGTGAATTGTTTAACACAAGCGATATATTATATTAAATTTAAGTCAATTTTTCCGGCAGTGTAAGATAAAAATCGAAAATTATTTAATAATAATGGAATGTAAAAAGAAAAGAAAAAAATAAATAAATAAGAAAAATAAGAAAAATAGGAAAAACTATAATTCAACTTCAACTAAACATTCTGAACGCATATTTGAAAAAAATTGGAAAAATTTATCGCCATTGAAATAAGGCCTTCTCGCACGTGTAATAATTATCGTATCACTCGTTATCAAATCTCGCCAGATACTGGACCTTGAACATGGAAGCTATTATTATATTTGTTACCAGAAGGCAGGAAGCAAAAATCAGTATTATCGTTGTTCTGTTCCGTTCAGTGGAAGAACGAAAAGTCAAATGAAAGAATTCAGAGTCAGTATAGCGAGTATTTTGTTCCGCGTTGCGTCTTTCTTCTTTGTTGCGCTCTCGTTAATCATTGTACAATATCAATTTATTAAGAATTATTAATCTCTACTTTAAATCTTTGAAGATAATACATTTTCTTAATCCAGGATAAAAAGAAAATGTTCAAACGTATTAAAATGAAATAATTAAATGTGTCATCACTAAAACTATGTAAAATTGCTTCGAAATCAGCGAAAAATTGTGCGATTGATACTCTAATTGACTAGCCACAAAAATCCGAAGAATCAGAATTGAATTGATCTCAACAAGATGACGAAGAGTGCTCGTTATTCCACTTTCAAGGAGTCTCCCATCCCAGGCTCCTGGATTACCGGAAAAATCGCTTCAAATTGGCTGCTGATGTGCTGTTGCGGTTCTTGTTACACGGGACAGAAGACAGCTTCGACTTCAGAATCGAACGGAGAAAAGATCCCGAAGTCCGTCATCGAATCGCAGATTCCGTCGATCGATTCTGCGAAATCGAAAGACGACGCTGAAGGAATTGAGATGGAGGAAGTTCTTCTGAAGAATCACGATCATAGAGTATCAAAAAGTGACGAATGCCGGATGAAGCAGGACATCGTCGAGGATGACACTTCGTTGATAAACCGCAAGAACGGCTCCTCAGATTTCAAGATCAAGTCCTCGTCCGCTAGCGGAGCTTTGAGCAACGGGACGAGACGCGTGATAGGTAGTTTGCCGAACAAGGAGAAGAAATCGGCATCGTTTAACGACGAGAAGAATGTGTCGGAAAGCGATTCGGAAATAGAGCATCCCGGGAATATCTTCGCCAAGTGCTCGAAACGATACAGGCAGCAAAGGGCGATAAATGTTCCACAATTGATAATAAGTTGGTCAAAAAATAATTTAAATAATAATTGAAAAGACTGTAAAAAAGGTTTAATCTCGAATCATTAGAAAAAAGTATCCCGAAAATTAAAATGTTAAAAGAATCTTCAAAATAAAAACTCACCGCTAAAATATTGTTATTTCAAAATAATTTCAAAAATTAAAAAAGAAATAATTAAGCGCAATTATTAATTATTATTATTTATATATTATATATTATATATATTTATATATTATATTTATTAATTATTAATAAGTATAAATATAAATAAACATATTTCCAAATTTTTTTTTAA
Organism: Cataglyphis hispanica; assembly: GCF_021464435.1. NCBI lineage: Eukaryota > Metazoa > Arthropoda > Insecta > Hymenoptera > Formicidae > Cataglyphis > Cataglyphis hispanica. The sequence continues at coordinate 4,487,233 of NC_065970.1, forward strand.
TATTTAAGAACTTTTAGCATGAAATGAATGCATTGTGCTTATTTTAACAATCTATTTTGTTACAAAAGCTCTCAAGGAGATTCTGTTTTTTGAAAATTTGTCGTTTCTGTTATCGTTCTTTCTTGATTATCGGACATTGAATTTATGAGTAATCGAGTCTTTTGCCTCGTGATGTTACAGACGATGGAAGCAGTTTGTCAGAGGCATGCAGCACGCCGATTATTGGAGCAGGATCACGAGCAGGCTCTAGTCATACAGTGATGGACATGGACGACATGGATCCGGGCCATCTCACCACTCGCTCGTCTCTGTCGAGTCTTGGAGTAAGTGTATGCAATTTATTCAAGGGACGTCGGACACTTGCAGTTGCATCTTCCCGAAATACACATTACAACTTGTCATTCTCAACTTTCGTGAGAAGTTGCATCTAATTATCGCGATTTAATAAATGTAGGACAAATTGAAATGATTCTCGTCTTGCGCTGGCAGTTGATCCCTCCAAGATTATCGCGATTCTAATTTTCGCTATTCCAGGCACGCTCGGACTCGATGGCGTCGGTATACAGCGGTGCGGGCGAGGGACGTTGCTGTCGATCCGTGGTCGTTACAGGTGAAGTAGAGTTCGCCTTGCAGTACGACTATAAGAATCTGACGTTTGAAGTGCACGTGACCAAGTGCAAGAACCTCGCGTCCGTCGACGTGAAGCGCAAACGATCGGATCCGTGAGTAATTTTATTTTATTTGCCTATTTCTCATTTATTTTCATATTTTTATTTTATTTAATTTTCTCTATTTGATTTTAATATTTTTATATTAAATGCTTGCTTTATAAAAATAAAAAACAATATTTTTATTACAAAATTATTCATATTATAATAATAATAATATATATTTATATTATTAAGATATAATGATATATTTATATATTAAATATAATAATATATTTATATTAGTAAGATTATAATTATAAAAATATAAATAATATATTCATATTATATAATTATATATATTATTATTTATATTATTATTAATTTTTATTATAAAATGTTTTCTTTTTTATAATAAATTTGATAGAAAATAAATATAAAATAAATATAAATATAATATTTAATATTTTGCAATTTTCTTTTACGTTTCTTCTAGATACGTGAAGGTATATCTCTTGCCAGATAAGTCGAAGAGCGGCAAGAGAAAGACAAAGGTGAAGAAGCACACGTTGAATCCGGAATTCAACGAGACATTAAAGGTAAGTTGGCCCCTGAATGTTATCATTGTATAGTTTGCATGACGATTTGGATGGCTTCGTTATCGCGCGGTTTTAGTTCCATATGAGCCTGAGCGGCCTGGAGACGAGAACCCTATGGCTGACGGTCTGGCACTCGGACATGTTCGGTCGCAACGACTTCCTCGGCGAAGTGCGAATGCCCCTGGAGAACAAGATATTCGACGACCCGTCGCCGCATTGGTATCCCCTTCAAGAGAGGGTGAGTGCACCGCCGATTATAATCGCGCGATTACATCACAGAATGTTGGCGAATCAATTTTTCATCGGCGAAAAATTGATGAGAGAGCCATTATTCTTCTTGAAATTTCGAAAGTCATCGATCGTCTCCGAATGAAGTAAGTCTTCTAGACCTCAATGTGCATTCAATGGATTGCATCATTTTGCATTTAGCAGATAGGATCGTTATATACCTCCTTTTCTTTCCGTTCGAGGCTGCCACTTAGGAGCTTCTTATTACAATGCTTTTGATTTCATTCTTACACGAGCGCATGTGAATGCAAAATGTATTCGAATATATGACGAATATATAATACTGAGATAATAATTTTGATGATATACAAATATATATATATATTTAAAAATTTTAATAATATATATTTTAATATATATAATTTAATATATATATTTTAATATATTTTAATAATATTTTTCTAAAATATTATTAAAATATTATTAAAATATTATTAAAATTTTAGATATATATATATATATATATATATATATATATATATATATATATACATACAGAGTCTACAATATAAAATATACTATATAAAATAAAAAATATAATATATATATATTTATAATAAAAAAAAATAAGTTGAAATTCTAACTGCTGATGCTAAAGAACCAATGCAGATAATTATATTGTCTTATAGACGGAGCCATTCGACGATCCGGTCGCGTATAAGGGCGAGGTGATTGTCGGCCTGAAATTCGTCCCGCCGGATCCGGCGCAGCAAGAACGCGAACGGGAGAGCGGCGCGGAACGTGGCGGAAGTTCCAAGGCGAAAAAAAATTGGAGCCGCGGAGCGCTCCACGTGCTCGTCAAGGAAGCCAGAAACTTGCAAACGCGCGGCAAGAATTCGGGCACCTGCGATCCCTTTTGCAAAAGGTACTCTTTCCTCTCCCCTCTCCCCCTCCCCCATTTTGAATCTTATCAATATGTATGTTTTTATTAAGACATACATGTATAGGTAATTGAAAAATAATACAGTTCAAATACTTTGGACAATTTTTTTAATTTTCTTATTTTTATTTTATTTAATTTTTTTTATTTAATTTAAATATTATTAATAAACAAGTGTTTATACGACCAAACTGGCAATTTATTGTTTTTTTTTCTCTTTCTACTTTTTAATTATAACTTTCACTTGATAAGGATCAAAACCATATGGTCGAAACGTCGTGATATAATAATCAAACAATAAATTGCCAGTTTGGTCGTATAAACACTTGTTTATTAATTTATTTACTGGCGATTTTTAAAATTAAACATAATAATTAAATATTATTATGTTAAATGCTTTCTTTATAAAAATAGAAAATAAAATTCCTGTTTACAAAATTATTTATAGTTTATTTAATTTTTTATAAAGAGCAACTTATTGTTATTTTTTGCGCCTCACTTTTTTATTTAGATCATAAATTCGTAATATTTTTAAAAATTCGTCTTTAGCTTTTTTTAAAAAAATTCTCTTACAGTCTGTATAAATAATTTCTTTCAGCTATTTGCTCCCCGACAAAGGCCGATCCGGTAAGCAGAAGACCGGCGTCGTTCGTAGATCTGTCGGTTCGCCGGTTTGGGGTCACACGTTTATTTACAAGGATGTCAGTTTGCAAGAATTGGCAGAACGCGGATTAGAGTTAACAGTCTGGGACCACGATCGAATCGCCAGTAACGAATTCCTCGGCGGAGTTCGATTTAATCTTGGCACCGGTATGTATAAAAGAGCCGTGTACACATAAATAATCTAAAGAAATTATAATTATAATTATCTAGAGATTATTTTCTTGTTTACGTGTGAATGTGTGTCTGAAATTGAATTATAATAAATTCAAGTTATTAAATAAGTTCAGTTATTATAATTCAATTTCCTTGAAAATTATAAATTTATAATTTTAACTATTACTATAAATTAAATTATAATTAAATCATAATAAATTAAATTATAATAATTATAATAAATTCATATTATAAATTGATTTTATATTAATAAATTCGTATTATAAATTAAATTATAATAATTATAATAAATTCAATGATATTGAATTTATCTCGATCAGATAATAGCCTTCCCAAGAAGAATCTCAGCTACACAATTTAATTATGAAATGTCATTTTTATCCGTTCAATCTTCTGTATTCCAAAGATCTGTTAAAGATCTTTTCTTGCAGTTTTCTTTTGACAATCTTCATTTCAGGGAAGCATTATGGAAAGCCGGTGGATTGGATGGACGCGACCGGCCGCGAATTGTCTCTGTGGCAGAATATGCTGGAGAGGCCAAACTTCTGGGTCGAGGGCGCGGTGACGTTGAGGCCGAATTTGCACAATCACGGGAAGAGCAACAGCTCTTAAAGGCAGCAAAAGCGACGCGATGGAACGCGATAAGGATTCGCTCCTTGATTCTCATTTCCGAGGTCCGGAAGTGCCGATTTAGTCCAAGTCGATTGTATGTACATAGCTCTAAAAGCGTCGTGCTTACGATGAGCGTATTCTAAATAATAATCGTGAATAATAACGAAAAATCAGTGCCTTCGGGAGCAACGTAAACTCGTCTGAACGAGCCTAGAGGAAAATTTCCTGCGAACTTCCGTTCCGCTGCGAAGATCATCAATTTAGTATATCATTGCCGCAGTTCCGGTGGCAATTATTATATAATATAATAATTGTGTGAACTAATTTCATTTAGATTTTCTGCCTTTTTTTATTGTTGTACGTTGTCTGCGCTTAATTTCTATAAATCTATATATTTTTGAATTTTTATATGAAAGTTTCACATAAAATTTCTGTTATACATATATTTTTTTCTGAGATCGCACATTGCACAAAATAGTTACTTTCTGGTTTCTTTTAAATCATATTTTGCTTTTATTTTATTGCCACACTTTGGCTATTCTAAAAAAATATTATAATATCTTGATGAAAATTAGAAAATACAGTTAATTTCATAAATCATTTTTCTTTGAATTGTTAAGCGATAAAAATGATGAAAGAATTGGCTATACATTAGACTTTTCTGTTATTGCTCGCTTGTGTATTTTTCGTTATATCTTCTTTTACGCTGGAATTCGTAACAACTACATTAACATAATTGACGTGCCAAACATGAAAAGTTGTGGCGAATTCGTGCTGCGATTAATTTCTTTAATATTTATATATTTTTCAAATTGAAAAGTTTTATATTATTAGATACACCTTGTTTAATTTTGATGTTATTGGGTCTTTAAAAAAAATATTGTTTATTTTATTTTCATAACCACCATACTTTCCTTTCTTCGCATATTTGCAAATTATGAAAATTACAGCGAGACATATAATTCTTTTCCATTTTGAAGCTGCTTTACGTTATATATTTTTCCTTATTATTTTCGATAGCAATTATTACAAAGCATCCTAATGAATATACTGTGCAAATAATTTAATTAATTAATAAAAATTTGTGCAATATTATAAGTCATTGAGGATATTGTTGGATTAAAATATATATTCTTAAGAATCCTGAAACGGGAATTAGGAAAAAAACTGCGTCCGCACAAATAGCTGACAGAATAATCAGCATCTGCGGACACGTAAGTGTAAGTTCTTCGCTATCCGCGAGTAAACAAATTAGAAATGGCGAATAAGTTCTTTCGTCAACTTCCAAACGTTGAATCGCCAAGTATTTTCAAATTTTGCGAAATTCTATCTCACAAAAAAAGATATCTGAAAAATAATTTGATAGTGCACAAAAATAATTCACTAAAATTTTTAATCTCTACAGATGCGCGTTGTAGGTCAATAGCTATGAAAATAAAAAAGATTGTAATATATTATGTTACACACACACACATATATATATATATATAATACATATTGCGAATATATTTGAAAAATTGCAAAAGCAAATAAACGGAAGGACCGAATTATGTTTTTATATTTTAAGATTATTAATTTTAGAATTTGAAATGAAAATACTAAATAAATAATAATATAAAGGAATATATATATATATATATATATATATATATATATATATATATATGAATTGAAAGGCTCTGATAAATATCTGAATAAGAAATAGCGGGCTAATTAAAAGCTGATCACGGTAAATAATGCGCGGATTATATTCGTTATTTATATACGTTTCTTGTTTATTATGAAGGCTTATTTTTTTATTTTTACAAATAATCAATAGTGCTTCCAATTTTTTTTTATTTAATGCGTTATTTTGACAAAGATTCAAAGAATAGAATTGCAGAAACTCACATTAATTTCTGTTCTAAACTTTTAATTTTATCACTTAGGTCTTTTCTTTTTTGCAGAACGGTATATAGATGTATATTTTTTTCGAAAACATTCGGAATAATCATTCCTTTTTTTTCGTTAAGAATAAGAAGTTCTTGATTGTCAAAAATATAAAATGAATATAGTGTGTGATTTGTAGCGAATTACTAGTATCGTCCGATGATGTTTTCTACGTGCCACATGGACATATTTTTCATATCAGATGCTTGATGCAATGACTTAAAAGATCAAAGACTTGTTCATAATTCCGAGAAAAAACAATAGAGAACAAATATATACAAGATAGATTTCAATTTCACAAACAATGACAGCATCATAGAAGATCCTATATCTCTACAGAATAAAGTTGAATAATTTGATTTTCAAGTTGCATTAAGGGATATCCCAATATCAATAATCTTACAGAAATCAAGGAAAAGGTGAAGAAGTAAATAACTGGTTTAGACGTTAAACACATTGAGAGTGAAATTAATGAAAAAAATAGCGCGATTTATGCACTGAAGGACCAAATCAAACGGCAAGAAACTTATAAGAAATAGATAGAATGAAGAAAAATATTGAAAATTTAAAAAATTTGCAAGCTTTGTCAAAGAATATATTAAACGTAAAGAATTAAAAAAGCAATTGATTATTTGTGAAAGCAAAAACAAATAAGCCTCATAATAAGCATATATAAAAATAATTTGCGCACTATTTACCGCGTCGGCTCTTAATTAGCTCTTAAGCTATTTCATACTATATTTAATATCGGAGTCTTTCATTTCATATATGCATTAGATACATTACTGGTCTTTTAATATATAATGTTTATAATGTAGCCAGTATTTCAAACATGATCAAATGATGATGATGATTTATTTATACTTGAAGCGGAGATGTTTTCTAAATTTTTAAATGTTTTGAAAAAACATTCCACAGTGACCACTGATCGATTTGACTCAAATCCTTTTAATCCTGTCGCATCAAGATTGTTGCTGCACGTGACTTGGCGCGAGATACTAAAACTCATGTCTCTTGATATAAAAACGAACATAAACAATTATTATTATTGATAATTTATCAATAATTTGTCATTGGTAATTATTAATTTGTCAATTTTCGTACATGCAAATGTGGAGAACGTTATTTCCTAAATATCTTACAACAAAATCTTACAACAAAAAACAGAAAATCTTTATCTCCGTGATAACTCTTTTATCGAAGCTAATACTTATGACCGTTGAATGACAATTTAAACGAAGTTATACGAATGACAATTTAAACGAAGTTATTATAAACATATTCTTTTCAACAAAAATCGATGAAATAGTGGATCCTTATAAGAATTCTCTTTCACTGAAAATAAAGGATAATAATTCATATATGTAATGGAGAATCCAAGAATTTTATAAAAATAGAATACATTTCTTTCGTCCATTTGCCTTTTATCTGCCGAGTAAATTATTCGAGACTTATAAGTAAAGAATTCAGCGTTTTGAATTTTGTGGACACTTTCCTTTCTTGGAAAGAAAGATGCTTCCAGCAAATAGGTACAATAGAAATGAGTGAGTCTCTGGAGCGAGTGAGCGAAGGAACGGTGTATTTAAGACATTTAAATATGACCGCTTCCCTTTTCACAATTTGAACGCGAATACACATTCTCATAGATATATTTAAATATACATATACGTATATAAAGGAAATTCGCCATTCATATATACGTACGTATGTAAAAATGAAGTTTTCTTCCGGTAATTTCAAAATGACCGTAACAAGCTCGAATTCATGATTACGTTAAATGCGTTGAATGATCCATTTTTTTTAATCCCTCTGTATGTATTTAGCGTTAAATGTTTTGTGAGATTCGATATCTGTATTAAATAACATTCGATAATTTCAGTCACAATTAGCGTTAAATGCTGAAGCGTTATAAATACGTATCGAATGTTCCATCATAAATCGAAGGATCGAACTGACGTATATTCGTACTTAATTGTTTTCTTATACCTTCGATTATATTTGTGAGTGTGACATCGTAAGTTGTTGCGTATTGTTAGCTATAAAAGACTTTCTCTCTTCCTAGAAACAGGGTTTTAACGAAAGGAAACTATATAAAACTGCCTTTAACATTACGTAGGGATTCAAGTGATGTGCGTAAGCAAAAAAATAGATGAATAAAAAAAGTTTAACTTAGATATATATTGATTATGTCTGTCAATTTCTAGCGTAAATTATATTGTTAAGTAAGGTATATTTCAAATAGGAAATTTTTAGTTTAAATATGTGACTCGAGAAGAAAACGATTTCTTTGATTTATCTCTTATGAGATTTAAATAGAAAAATTTAAAAATAACAAAAGATAGGAATTATAAAGCCAAACATGATGGAGGGAATGTAAGGAATTTATAATGTAAGTAAATTAAATTTCTTATATAAATTTCTAATTCAGCTATTTTTTGCAGGACCAATATTTGTGTGGTAGATTTAAAACTAACACAAATTCTCTGAGAAATATATATATATATATATATATATATATATATATATATATACATAAGATTTCGATATTCTCGAGATACTAAATTTAGTGTCGTTGCGATAATTGTACGTCTAGCATTTACGGACCAATAGCAATAGAAACTCGAAGAATTTACGATAACCCGTTACGTTTTCTATCTCGATAAAATCCCCAAGTTACTCTACGATATGTTAGTCCACTTAGAGTACTTAATATTACGGAATGTAATGTTAAAAACTTATGTTAGAGAATCAGACATTTATTTATATGTCGTTCGTCGGTGTGTATATGATAATAAAAATTTTATACGTTTACTCGTATACGCTTCGTGTGATTTATTAATTGCGAGTAAGCGCCTTTATAAACGCAAATTGAGCACGTTATTCGAGAAAGAGCATGAAATGTTACCATCGAAGAAGTTTATCTAAAAAAAGAACGAAGTTATATGAATTATTGTATAAAAAAATATACATTTATTTTTAGTTTGAAATTATATATATAGTAGCGCGATGATTGAAATAATTTTATTTATAATTTTAATTTTTAATTTTGTTCTCAACGAACCATTTTTAAGAAAATATATATATATATATATATATATATTAAGATAATATATATATTTTTTTATTACGTTTTTTAATTGAAAATTTTAATCTTATTTTTTGCAAAAAAAAATATTGTGAAATACATATATATTATATTATTTACATATATCTCTTTTTAAAGTAAATTTCAATTGATATATTAAAATAGTCACTTTTTGTATCAATTTAATTAATATCATATGATCTATTAAGTCTTGCATATATCATCTGAATCGATAATACTAATCGTATATCGCGCGCGATAAATTTTAATAATGTTTTGTCGAAATCTAAGAGATTGCGATCTTGCGTTGATAATATGTTTCATTATCAATCATACCTGATTAGGAGAATCGTCTCGATATTTTAACGTCACATTTAAAAATATATTCGTGCAATTCTTTCTCAATTAGAGATCGTTATTCGAGATGAATCGATTGCCCTCCGAATTCTTGCCAGAGTATCGATACTTGCACTTGCCATATGCGCCTGGCAAAAAAAAAATTTATCATTAATATCTGGACATTTACTAAAAATATAAATTTATAAAGAATTCAGCAATTTTACAAATCAAAATTCTTAAAATTGCATATCGTACAATATATATATATATATATTTTTTTTTTTTTCAAAATAAGCTTTGACAGTTATAATTGAACGATCCAATTTGATTATACGCACCCTTGTGATCCTGAGGAGCACGTAGCGAGTTTGGCAAGGGTGTGTAATGGATGTTGAAGTATATGTCATCGAACTCGTTGTCGGTGTGCGTCGAATTAGGTACGAACTTATGTACCAGCTCCGGAACGAGCTTGATCGTCCTGGAGTACCTGCCACGATCCTTAGCGTTCAGTCTCTCCTGATGAGTGACTCTTCGTGAGTCCAGGAAACGAAGAGTCGGAGGTAAAGTATGGATGGCGTAAAGCCTGTAACGCTCATAATCGTCTTCGTCGGTGGACGTTGGGTTGGTGAGCTGATCGGGACAGCCGGGATTTCCCAAGAGACTCACGTATTCTATATTAGGACAGCACTCTCGTATCCGTTCTAGAGCTCTGTCAATGTTGGAGATCTATAAGAAGGATAATAAATAATAAATAATTTTGTTTTCAAAGAATGCAGAAATCCAAAAGGATAGTTTACATAAGGACTTGACATATCTTCTATATATCTGTTTTACTTTGAAAAAAAAAAAATAATAATTTATAGGCACATTAGAAAAAGGCATTTTTAAATAATAAATTTAAAGTTTGTCTCGTTGTGTTCTCTTTATTCAAATATATATCTTAAAATTCTCTAGTTTCTTAAAAAAAAAGAGATATTATTTGTTCGAAAATTTATATCGTATATACAAAAAAAATCTTTTAAATAGACCTCGAAAAAAATTATATTAAAATATTTCTGTTAAAAATTGTTTTGCGATAAAAAATTAAAAACAAAATTGTCTCTAACAAATGACGGTAAAATTTTAAACAGAAAAATATATTGTTTTAATAACTTTCTGACTGAATTTTAATATATATAAATTTTTTTTTTAATCAGTATTTTTATACAAGAATTTTTATTTTATTAATTTTATTTGTTTTTATTATCTCTCCAAGTAGTGCTTACCTTATTGTTGTTCAGACTCAACGTAGTCAAAGTCGAAATACACGGCAGCGTTTTGAGATCTTTGAGTTTGTTATTGTCCAGAATCAATTCTTGAAGTTGCTCGAAATCCTTTACACCGGAAACGGTGGTCAGTTCGTTGAACGAGAGATCCAAGCCGAGACAATTGTGACCGACGACTCCCACCAATCCATTGGGAATCTTTTCTGCTTTCTGCCCGGTGTACCAAGCCTTAATTATCGATAAGAAGAAAATGAAAATAAAATAAAAATAAAAGAAAAAAATATAAAAATGTAGAAAAAGTATAAACTTTAAAATCAATTTTAGAAATAAGGTAATAAGATTGTTGTTGTAAAAAAAAATTAAACTTTTGACAATCTTTATTAATATTTTTTTATTTATCAAAAATTTAAGCCTTTCTAAAATGTAACATATATTACAAAGAAAGTAAAAGACTTTATATTAATTAATTTAATTCTATAGATTTTATATAATAATATAATAATATAATAAATATAATTTTATATTCTAATAAAAGAAATAGATATTTAAAATAAGATTTACTCTTTATTATCTCCTACGCATTTCATAATTCCTTTTTTCTTCCAAGTTCAAGCATGTACTTTACGATAACAAAAAGTGCAAGAGAGTGCAGTTGAAATGCGCAGAACCGTATCAGTCGACACATATCATAATATATGTACGTACTGATTAAATATGTTATTGTGCGCAATTAAAATCGATTTCTTTTATAATTACCCGTCCATTATCGAGCGTCAACGCACTCCTGTTGAAGTCTTGCTGACTGAAACCCGCCATGTTGCGCGTTATGTGGGCACATTGCCCCACGCAAATAGAGAGACAGAGTGTATTATCGCGCCGTTAATGCATAGATAAACCTTGTGCGTATATACACATATGTATGTATATTGTTAGCATAATAAAATTCGATATCCCGTATGCACGATCACATATTCATCGAGGCTCGTTGGTCTAGGGGTATGATTCTCGCTTAGGGTGCGAGAGGTCCCGGGTTCAAATCCCGGACGAGCCCAATTTTTTTGCATTTTCACTTTTTTAACACAATTCTTTAGTCGTTAAAAATAGATATATTACATTTTATATATGGTGTTAAAACAGTTACAAAATTATTGTTCATTTAGTATATATATATATATATATATATATATATATATATATATATATATATATATAAAATGCTGTTATTTCTTATGCATGAATCCATTCTATATATTATCTACATAATATTATAATATTCATTTACATTTTATTTAATTTTTGTGACTTCATTCTTCAAAGACTTAGATTAAAATTATATATAAATATATCTCTTCAATATTTTTTTCTTTCAATAAATATCATTATTAACAAATTTACACAAAGATATGAAACTTAATAATTGTAAACGATATTTTACTACGATATAAAATTGCTCAAGGTTTTTTTATTCTTCTTTAGTTTATGTATCCTATGAGATGTGCTGCTTATTTTTGGAATTGGAATTTTGTTGGAGGGACCTGCTTCTTGTTCTTTGATATTTGAATGATTTTGCTCATCTGACTTTTCTTGCTTCTCTATGAATTCGTCTTTAAAATCAGGTGAAATGTTTTCATCAATCTTTGGCGAATTATTATCACTAAAATAAAAAATAAATGTAATAAATATAGTATACTTAATATAGCATATTATACTGTACCTTGCACTGTTCAAAGATTTTCTAAATTCTATCTTTGGATATGGCGTCGACAAGATTATTTCATTATGAAAATGGAACATAGATTGGAAAGTTCTTATAAAATCAGTTGCAGTTGGTGCAGTAGTATCACTGTGAAACAATTCTTCGCTGAATGGTTTTGTAGCAATATACTCTATAAGATATAAATAATGATGCTTAATTTATATTCAACTGAATTTACTTTAACTTTATTTTTAGCTGTTTGGAAGAATATCAATATATATGCTATACAAGAAATACTTACTCCTAATCAACTCTGCACCTTCTGCTTTATATTCTGCAATTTCTTCATCTTTTTGTTTTACTAAATCCAGCAGAATTTCATATCGGCGAATCAGTTCCATTGATGACAAGCAGAGAGGCATCGTCACATTTTCCCAAAACTGTTGCGGCGTTTCTTTGAGAAGATCTAATGAGAATCTTAATTTTACAAAATCTTGATCTTTCCGCAGCTCTATTCGATATGTGGAATGTTCTAAAGTATATGTATGTATATATTTGGAAATATCGCTTAACATATCCATTACCATCTGCTTCCAGTCAATAGCTTCAAGATTTAAAAGAGGATTCAAGATCTAAAAATCGACATAATATATATTATACTTATATATAAGTACACATATTAAAAAAACTTAAGAAAACTACATATTAATTTCTTAATTATGAATCTTCATTTTTCTTTCGTATAACAAATAATTGAAATGAAATTTCAATTATTTGTATACTATGTATAATGTGTATAAACGCAGTAATTATATCACATATAAAATGATTTATTTGAGCACCTGAAATTTGTGGAGCATAGTTTCATCTGTCAAAGTCTCCACCCAAATTTCTACTAGATTCGTTAAGAGAACTTTCCACGATTCGTACTTTTTCATGAAACAAATCATGTGATCTTCGCCGTTTATTTTCACATTTTTCCAAATCCTGTTTTGCTCGCAATTGTTCGGAATCATATTTACGTCGTGATTTTCGATCTTATTGATTTAAAATAATAAAATTCGAAGTATAAATGTAAATTATGTATTGCACGAACAGTATTGGTTATCAAATAACCTATCAAAATTTCTTATTAAATCCCTTAACGATCTCATAATGCTATTTTAATTAATTAAATACATAAATTAATTAAATATATCGCATTTAATAAAACGATTTTCGTTATATGATTTGTTTTTAAGAGTAAAATTTTTCAGAAAAATATTTATTTTTTCTTCTCCTTCTATAGCTGATTAGGCTTCAATAAAAAATTTTTAGTACGCATGCGTCGATTATCCAACTGAAGACATGGCAGCGTCTATGCGCGTATTATAACCTGTAATCTGTTGTTTTTGTGATAGTTTGAAATTATAGAAAATAAATGATGTTAAAAATATTTATTTCTAATATAAAGAAAAAATAAAGTATAATACAATGATTAAAGGTGGATATAGTTGTGCAATGAAAGAATGCTCGAATATTTCTGGACGAGTTCCTGGGCTCAGTTTTTTTCGTTTTCCGCGAGATCCAGAAAGGTAAGAGTGATTTATTTAATATTAAATTTTGGTTACGAAATGAAATTCATTTAAGAACTATTAAGCTTATTTATACATATGTATATATTTGGATTTTTCAGATCTAAGTTATGGCTGAGAAATTGTGGACGTATTATTGAAACCTCGACAGAAAATCTATATAAAAATTATCGTGTTTGTGAAAATCATTTTAAATCGTCAATGTTTTTAAATGATTTGAGAAATCGATTGCAGCCACATGCATTTCCAATACCATTAGATAATTATTTAGCACATAAATCATTATTAATTTCTGACAATCAGACATTCTCAAATAACGATGGTAAAGATGTCACTAATTTTATTTCTTTGATATATGTTAATATTAGAAATTCTATTTATTTTATAGATATACATTTATCAATTGATAGTTCAAATCAAATTATAAGTAAAAAAAAACAAAAGGATCAGCAGACGCAGATCGAATTTGATAGAAAAGATAAAGAAATACAAACAGACTCTAAATTATCAAATTATTTGCAAGAACAGATACTCAGAAACAAGATTTGTTTGTTACAAAGGAAATTGCAAAATCTAAAACAACAATTAAAACGACAAAAAAAAACAATATCAGTGAAACAAACTTTATTTAAAAGAATTTTGCAATATTACGGGTCAACTTCTACCATTACTCATTGACTTTAGAAAAATTCAAATACATTTTAATCACAAGACATGTAAAAGGTATTTTACTAAATTTAAAAAATTTAAAATTTTAAAAAAGTTTAGATTTATATTTTTAGTGGATTTGAAATTCTTATAGTCTTTTATGTAAATAATTTTCTCTTCCATGTAATGTTTATTTAAATTATGCTAAAGAATACACAGATTTAAATGATCGTATTGTTTTTTTTAGAACATATGATTCTAAGAGAGTTTTATTTGAACACAACCACTTAGATCAGGGATACCTAGACTTACAGTAACCAGTACGACTGATCAATCAAATGATCTCATTTTCAACTAGTCAATAAGCATTTCATTTGATTATACACAGTATGATTCTCTCTATACAAAAATCTATTTGATAATTTATACCAAATGACAATTTTGTTGTATATGTAAAGACTCTGGAAAACTTATTTAACAAAAAGATTGAAGAGAGAATATGTTTTGAAAAAACGTATTGCTAGTAAATTTTAATTTTTTATGCAAATAGAATTTATTTATTTTTGCTTCTCGTATTTTCCATAATTATTTAATAAACGTTTATGTTGGAGTACGATTATTTTATCCTTTAAAATTTATTAACAAGCGATTTTATTTATTATCTAGTTTTAAAAGAGTGTAATTTTGCGACATCATTAAAATTTTATGTTATGTCCATTTTTTTTGCATGATTTTATATAATTTATAGATATGCATTTGTTATGTTAAAAATAAATGTATTTAATTAAATAAAATCTATATATGCATTTATTATTTTATATGTGAATAGTAAATAGAAAAAAATGATAAAGAATTTTTGTGTTTAGTTTACTATGTTCTATCCGCTTACGAGCGTTATTTATATATAATATGTATATGTATATATATATATATATATATATATATATATATATATATATATATATATATGTGTGTGTATAATATGCACTTTTTTGTGAATAAAATACCATATATTTTTGTGAGATTATATATATTAAAACCTATTTTTAATAATCATTGAAATAAAACATTTTTTTCTTTTTATAAGAGTATATATTTTTTTATTTTTATCTATATTAATGTTTTTAAATTTCGTTGTAATTATACATTCTAATCATATTCAAATAAAAAAGTAAGAAAAGTAATCAAATATATAAAAAATTAACAGAAATACTATGAAAAAATAAATAATAATTTAACAAAGAATATAATCTAACTGTTAATGAAATCTATTAATTAAATTGTTCTCCAATTTACAACTTTCTCTAACTGCAAATCAAATGTAACTGACTATGCATCGTGACTCGCCGGAAGTTTTAACGAAAACTTCCGTCTAGATACTTCCTGCCAATTGGTAAGCATAGCAGGATTGCACTTGCTTGTATAAAAGGACTCGCGAGATTTATCAGCGCCACGGTCCTTGCACAATCCGTTAGACGGCGTGAAATTTTCGGTTTTACGTAAAAACATCTTCGACATGTTGCCGGTTGCTTTCTCCCCCTTCGTTATCAAATAATTGCGAAGTAATACGTCGTTGTGTTTTGGTGAGAATTCGAAAATTTCTTTCGCGAAAACTTTATCAAGTTCCTCGCGTGGCTTGCCCGTCGTCTTTCCATTTTCTGCAAAGAAGAATGTATCAGAACATTTAGATTTTTATTAATTAATATAAAATTATATATATATATATATATATATATATATATATTTAAATAAATAAATAATATATATATATATATATATATATTTAAATAAATAAATATATATATATATATATATATATATATATATATTTAAATAAATATATATATATATATATATATATATATATATATATATTTAAATAAATATATAAAATAAATAATAATAATAATAATAATTATCATTATTATTATTATTATATTTATTTATATGATAATTTTTTATTGATAAATGTACCTCTAATATATATATATATGACTTTAATATACATTACCATCTACTTTTTCGTTAAGGATTTCTTTTTCAGCGAAACTTTTACTGACGTCAGTTTTCGATGCTCGATATTTTCTCATGGTATTGTTGAAAAATCTTAGTTTTAAACAGGGATTTTCAGTTTCGTTTGCATATTGTGATGTCATTGCATGCTTCGATGCTACATGCTGTAATAAAAGCTTCTTGAAGAAAGTTGTAATGACGTGAGTTTTGACTGTAATTATTAACTCTGTCGCTGGTATAAAAACACAAGGATGATACATTAATATAAAAAGATATTTCATGAAGTTACTCGAAAATTAAATCACTATTAAGATTTTCGTACCACTTTTCGAAGAACTTGATCTTTTCTCTTGCATCTCGATGCTAAGGTGTTTAAAATATCCTTGGTGTACGCATTTATCTTTCTCGTGATACTCGATAATTCGTTGTACTCGAGTTTAAGTTGCCTGATCAGGTAACTCTCAACTCCCGAAATCGTTATATCAGAATCGATAGAATTATTATTTAAAAGATTACAGGATATTCCTACATCCTTGACTAAGATGGCATCTTGAAAACTATCAGTTTTATCATATATTTTTGTAACGCGAATTATAAAAAATCTTACTTATTTAACTCTTCAATTATAGTAAATTTATCGAAAAGTCAGCGAAATAAAATAGTAAGAAAAAAATATAAAAAAATAAGAGAGACAGAAAATCAATAAAAATTTCAAGAATTAAAAATAATATTTCATCAATTATTATTTTTACATCAATTGAAAGTGACATTTTCAATTTAAATGTTTATGGAAATTAAAGGACATGTGTGTTTTATCATAAATTTCATATTACTTTCTTAATAAATGAAATTGCACCTATAATAGGGATATCCGCGATAATCGATCCTTTGCAAGGAATCTTGTATTTCGACAAATTCATCACGCGTATAATCTTTTACGACATTAATCGAATTCGATAATATCGTCGAAGCAATCGGATTTTCATCTTGCCTTAAAGGATAAGCATTCTTCAATTTTTTCGCGCCGGAAATAGCTGGATATTTTTTCGCCAACATAATACTGGATGCATCGCCCGTTTCCGGGTAGCTAATCGCGCTTATCTGGAGACGCAGATTTTATTAATTAGTGACAGGCATATATTATAGGTATCATACATGTAATAATGATAATTACCTGAAAATGTAGCGCGAAAGCAAACGTAGCAGCAAGAGGGAGGATGTGGGGACGATTACTTATCAACAGATTCATCGATTAGGTCGACCGATTAAAGGATTCATCAATTGTATGTAATTACCGAGATCCTGAGCTTCCTTCGGCCCATCACCGAGAAACACAAGCAAGTACCGTACTCCTGTCTTTGTCGCACTTTGTTCGACATATCCATCACATTATAATAAAATCGCGATATTACCGATCAATTTTGGAAAACGAAAAAAAAAAAGAATATTTCCTTGTTTGGTTTAGAAAGAGGGTTATATTTACCTCTCAATAGAGCAATTGAGATTGATTTAAATTCTTGGCTGCAATCTGTAGACAATTTCATTGTCACTTGTTCTGAAATCTAATTTCTGATCCAATATGTATAGGGTGTTATACTTAAATTTTTTTTTTCTTAAAAAATAAGATTATAAATTATAAGTCAAATAATGTAAAAAATTATATATATATAATTAATATATACAGTAATATGAATTTAAATATGTACTATAAATTAAAATTTGCGTTTATCAATAAGAAGCTAATTTCTCTTGAGGAAATATATATTTACATAAACAAATGCGAAAAAAAATTGCACTGACAATGAGATCTAAAGCGGTTTCTTTTAGACTCTTTAGACATAACGTTTTCTAGTCTAAAAGACTAAAAAACATAACGTTTTCTAGTCTTTTAGACTAGAAAACGTTATGTTTTATTAATTTTATGACAGATCCGCCATTGAACTGATTGTAAATAAGGAATTCTACGCCACTGGTGGCTCATTTTCTCCAGCCGACAGTTGCTTGCACGATAACGATGACGATGGCGCCATTAACAGATCGACATCGTCTTCATAGTTTTGAGCGCCTGTTGGTTTTGACGCATTTAAATTTTATTTGATATTTTATTTTATTTCTGTTTTTAATTAATTAATAAAATATAAAGGGCAATTATCATAATTAAAAAATACAAAAAAAAATTTATGTAAGTATATCTATATTATAATTATAGAACATTATATATATATATATATATATATATATATATATATATTTATAAACAAAAAGTATATTTGATCAGAATGTGACTTTTAAAAAATTTATTTTTTTTAATGCGATTCTCTCCGTTTAATCTCTGAAAACAATTCCCTTAATCTTTGCTTTTTCACAATTCTCAATATAATAATAATAATAAAAAAGTAATAAAAAGATATGACTGGTTTTTGATATGACAAACATTTTTTTCTGCTTTTGCAATTTTTTCCAAAGTGTCAAAAATTTCAATTTTTTTCTATATCACGGGCCCGGAAGGCCCATACTGGTATACATCACTGTATCAGTTCGCCGAGCATGGTCGAGGAACAGGTCGCGACGTCGCGGCCCCAACAGTCTTCGGCGCTTCGTTCGCCAGTTATCGTCGGATCCGTCTCTCTGGATCCTCTGATCATCTCTCGCGAGGATGTGCAAGTCTTAGTGCGCAGTTCGTCGTCCAAAAATCCGAGGAGGACGTGCAGAAATCTGTGTATAGGATCTCTCCAAGAATTATACTTGCCACTGCGATCTTGAAGATTCGTAGCGGTCCCCGGGATCGCGTTCAGCTCCGATAAAAGTCCGATAAAAGAGTCGTGAAAAAGATTGATTATCAGTAGCCAGTAGTCAAAAAGATTGATTGCTGATTGATAAATATAATATTATTAATATTGGAATACAATAAAATAATCGATTAGATTTAATTACGACATTGTCGTTATTAAAATATATTGTATTATAATAATATTTTAAAATAATTTACCGGAATGATAAATAACTATTCAAGAATCCAGGGAAAGTAACGACGATCGCTGATTCGCCATTGGATTCCGAGAGAGTTGTACATCGATTTGCGCGATATGTTGGGGATTCAAATGACATTTTAAGATCGTTCACTACAACGATTAATCGGAACATTTGATCGGAGTAGGAATGGATATCGAGTCGATACCAAGAAATATATCGCAGTTTATTATTGAAAACGCAGTGATATGTCGGAAAAATTGCATAGAGAGAAGATAGAACCAGAGCAAATTTGCGCGATTGATAAAAGGAATTATGGCATAAATATAATAGCGTTGAGAGTGATGACATCCATGATAACCAATGACTTTATCAACAACCGTGGTTGAACTCGATATCGATCCCGGATTTCGAACTGGATTTCTTCTTCTTTTAAGTACCATATTTGGGAGTCTGGTTATCACAACTTCCTTTAATGAGGATTTATGTATAGAGATCAGATGGATGGTATGTGTCAAGATTAAAGGAGAGTGATCTTTGTGAATATCGAGACAAGTTGAGTGAGATCGTGGTGTAGATCGAATGAGACACGTATCGAATGGAGTGACGCCGGGATTTCTCGCAGATCATCATCGTCGTGGATCATCGATGTAGCGCGATGTCGGTCTGGTTGCCTGTCGTGGCGGCGACGCTGTGCCTCTGGATGAGCGCTGGTGAGTTCAATGCAAGATCCCGCCGTACGCGCCGGGATTGGCAGATTGAGATATATTTACTTCATGTTTTCTTTTTAAATTAAATTAAAAAAAATTAAATCTATATTCCTATATCTACAATCTACATTTTAATTAATGGAGCCAAATTAAATAAATAATTAATTAATAAATAACGAATAAATATAAAAAATAAACTAATTCTGGAACATTATGGTAAATATAAACATCTCCGCGAAATGTAATATGATAATCAATGCTCGAAGATCTCTAAGAGATCGAAGGATAGCAAGAGATCTATAAAGTTGCGAAATCATCAGAGATTCAGAATCTTTCGCAAGTATTCCATGAAACCGAAGATATGTCGCCAAGAGTATCCATAGCTTCCTAGATAAAAAAACATTACACTTGTGGAATTCATTTTAAATCATTCCTTTATAATGACGCAATAAACATCTTGGAGCAAGAATGTTTACAATGTCCGCGATAATTCCAAATGAGATAATTTCGAAATTACTGATTAATATATATATTATACATTTTTTTTCTAAATATAATTTTTTAACATTGCACATTAAAGTTTTTTTGGGCGAAAGCGTATTTGAGATGTTATATAAATATTTATTTTTCTAATATATATATATATATATATATATATATATATATATATATATATATATATATATGATATTGTGGAGAAAGCTGTGCGCATTCGCATGTATGAAGATATTAGAGCGATCATTAGTACATCATTTTTTAAAACACGCCACGTATTTTTTTATCAGAAAGAGAAAGAGAGAAATAATTTTTTGTTATTTGCATAAAACAGCAGTTGTTTTGAGATGCAAACTTGTAGAATTACCTTCGGTACAAATCTTGGATATGCCAATATCTTCCTCTATCGACTATATATGTTATAATAAAAGATATTTTGCTGTAACAAAACATATTTTGTACAACAATAGTCTCATCAGGATTTTATATAATAATTTGCTTTAACTTTAATTTTTTGTAAATATTCTTATAATAAATTTTATATATAATTATTAAAGATTTCTTTAATAATTATATCTAAATTATATTTCTTACATAAATTATTTGTAAATTCAATAAAATGAGCATATAATAATAATAATATTTAATAATTAATAATATGATATAATATTTTTTTTTAAAGTATCATAAATTTTTATTCTAAACTTACATATATGTGTAAAATACTTTAAAAATGATTAAATATTAATAATAATAAATTATGTTATCTCTCTTTTTCGAAAATAATTTAAAAATCAAAATAATTTGAAAATCAAAATAATTTCCATTGCATATTGCTGATCATTAAAATTGCAACACTATATATATCAATTTTAACATGATTAGCAGTGTATTAATTTTTTTTTAAATTAATTTTGCATAAATATGAGGTTATACATCTAGACAAATTTAATATGTAAAATATTAAATATTGTCACGGCGGCTAATTTCTAAGGCGTCATTTATACATACATATATCATTATTAATGACCGTTCTCGATAGCGAGTGGTCGCGATTTGAGCAAGTAGAAAGTCCATAATATATCTCAAGAAAGTCTTGCGAAGGCCTTTCAAAGTCGGCCTTTTGTCAAATCCCTCTTCCTCAACTCAGATAATTGCCGAAGAAAGCCAGAGAGCAACCGATCGCTCGCGCACGCGGTAACAGTTGCGACACGATTACGAGAATGTATGTTCGAGCGCAGGAATGCAACAAGAGGAAGAGGATGACGGATGTTTTGCATGTATACGAACATACCGATAATCGCTTGAACGTTAAAGACTTTAATTAGTCGAGTGCGCAAATACTTGCAATCGAATCCTTGTAATTGCAATTCAATTCCTGGCGGTGCATCTTGTATAAGATGAGCTCTATTGCCACTTTAGTTCGTACGAAAAATAAGAAGAAAAAGATGTAGTTTCTAAATAAATCAAAATGATTAGTAGATGAAGTAATATTGAAATATCTTATCGATCATATGTATGAGATTTAAAGTGATGACAGATGATAGAAATTATATTTTCGTGAAACGAATATTTCCGTAATAAATAGATACTTTATATATTTTTAAAGGAAGCAAAATTCTCGTTATTTTTATTTATATATGTGTAAAATATATATATATATATATATATATATATATATATATATATATATTTACACAATTTATTTTGTATTCTAGTGCCGAGAATGAGCGATATATCAACTAATCTAGGATAAGCGAATGTAAATGCATTTCAAAGTTTGAAATCATAAATGTGTTGCATCTCCTGCCAATCGCATGTATATGCATCACGTTTGACATGATTAATCCTTCGAAGAATAATTAACTACAGTCAGGAAGCATGTGGTTGTGGGAATAATTACAGCTATTTCGACACGAGCTCTTCCTTCATTCTAAGGGCAATTATTGATGGTTTAACCATCTTTCTCGATAAAATGTAGCACTTTATGAATATGTAATTTTCTAAGTTACTAGCACCTCTTTTTTCAGTTTTAATTTTATTTACATTTTAATTTTTTATATTGATTGAATTTATTTATATTATTTAGTTCTTATTATTTATGTTATATATTATTTTATATTTCTATATATTCTATTTTTATTATATATTTCTATTTTATATTTATATTATATATTATTATATATTATTTCATTATTACTATATTATATTATTATTATATTATATTATATTATTATATAGTATTATATATTATATTATTTATATTATTTATTTCTTAAATTTTTTTCTTGCATTATAAAATTATTGCGAAATATTTGTAATTTACACAGTAGCCTCCTAACATCAATATTCAAAAAATTGATCTCATTTAATTGAGATTTCAATGCTGGACTGGTCAGAATTTCTTGAGATACGCTGCTTGAATATTTCAATATCATTCGAAAGTTCGTACAGCAGAATAGTAACAGCTCTCGCTATGCACAGTGTGTACTACAGGCGGTAGCCACCGGAAAAATAAAGGCGGACACAATCTACGCATGCCAGAAATACTGGCATCGGCCTCGTGTAAACCTTCTCTCTCGCGTTCTTGGTAGCTGATACTGGACAATAAATTCTAGAAAACTTTTTATTACGATCTAATTTTTCTGGACAAAAGAAATAATTTATCTTATTCAATAAATGCATACAGTATTGTTGGGAGAATGCATGTGCTTCTCTCCTTGCAATGTCTAATTTGAAAAAATAAAAGGTAGAGGGAAATTTAAAATTTTTTTACCTAATTCACAATAGTCTTGAAATGAGTGGAACGGTACTAGAAAGGTCGAGGGAAACGCGTGCGAATGTGCATGAGGACAAACTTTATTCTCAGCACGGTGAAGCAGTGACACGATCGCAAACTCGTGAGACACAAGTATTAATATGTTGCACCTGGCGGTCGCATAACCGGGACACAGACACTCGGCAAAAACTGACAGTCAGATCTTTACAATAAGAGTTTACCTTGGTTTAATCCTTTTCAAAGGCGAATATCCGTGTTTGAAACGGTTCGAGAAGTAATATATAAATTTGATTGATCAAACTATATAATTAATCAAAGAATTATTTTTAATGAAAATATAAGTAAGTTAGTAGGTATCCAAATGCTTTTAAAATAATGAAAAATTTTACAAGAAATAATATAAATATACTTTGTTTATATCAGATGCATAAATTTCGAAAAAAATTTATTATAAAATGCGTGAATTATTTTAAATAGAGATTTCAATGAAAAATGTTGTATACGAGTTTTTTTTACATATTTTTTAATTAGTACGATTTTTCACAAAAAAAAGTAATTATTATTGCGATACTTGCCAGTCATTTAATTTGTCAACAGATGATCATGACAAATATATATAAATTAAAAAATCCTTTCTACTTTTAGTAATAATTACAATAAAATATATTTGTCTGAAAAAAATGTATAGAAAGCAAATTGATGGTAAAATGATTGATATGATAATTGATAATCGAATTTTTATCTTATTTAGCCCCTTTCTACTTTTAATAATAATTATAATAAAATATATTTCTCTGAAGAAAAAGGTGTAAGAAGAAAATTGATGATAAAATAATTGATATAAACAAAATTTAATATTAAATTGCAAATAAAAAATATATCGTTCGAAAAAAGCAGAAAGGAGAATTGGAAGTGAAAGAGATCCTTGTATGAAGTTATACCGGGGTCCGGTATTTTTCGCGAGAGTATTTTAACAACCGTCCGAAGCGCAGAGACAGTCGTACACAAATCGGGTCACCAGACACCGAGCAAGAACCTATACCTAACCTTCACTGACACCAAGACTCGTCGACCATGTCGACGATGGAGGGACCAAACGCGTTTCCACTGACTCGTAGAATTCCTCGTAGTCTTCGTGCCATCGTCTTCTTCGCGTGTTATATAGCGATTTATCGATCATGTGCTTATTCGCGTCTAACTTTTCTGCAATTCTAATTGCCGTGAAGAACAAGTTTTCTCTGAAAAAAAAATTCGATTAGTCCTACAAAATGGTGTAAGCATACAATCGAAGAGAAAACCTCAGTTCAAAAGAAAAAGCATAAAATTATAAATATAAATCTTGTAGAAAACGAAATCAATATACACAAGAATTTATTTATAGTTAAAGAATTAGAATTCAGAAAAATTGTTAATTAATTTATATTTTATTCATATTTTATTTTTATTTTATTTATATTTTATTTAAATTTTATTTATATTTTATTTATATTTATATTTTATTTACAAGATTTGTTTTACATATTATATTCTTTTTTCAAATTTAAATTATAGAATGTTTATTCAATTTTTTATTTAATATTCTAGCAATAGTATTTTTTTTTATTTTTAGGACATATTTATTCAAGCATAAATTCGCTTTTAATAATTTTGGTTTAATAGAAAATAAGCTCATCAATATAGCGAATGCAAATCCGGCGATGTTATTATATAGTCATAAAATCGTTTCATGCGAGCATTCTTTTCATCAAATAAGAATTACTCGCAACCAGTTCTAAACAAGTCCTTCGGCACTTTTACAGACTACTTATTGCGCTTATTCGTGCATTTATATCGACGATGTTGCATTAAGGAAAAATTTGCTTATGTCATAAGCGACGAGTGTTGCAAGCAACGGTTTCATTGTCTTGCAAATACAGAACGTGCCGGTAATAATTATTTCTTTGGGATTAATTTGCTAAATAATTTTTAATCAAATTTTTAATTTTATAATTTAATGATTACCGAGCAAATGAAATTTTGACTAAGAAAAAAATCGATCTTTTTTTAAATTTATGATGAATGTGTGATAAAAAAATTATTTGTGCAATTTTTATAATTGAGATATTTATTTATCACAAATACGTATTATACAAGATTGAAAAAACTTTCTGTGATTCAATCGCGCAAAGAATGACTAGCAATTCTTTTTATAAAAATTTTCTTAAGAACTGGTATCTTAAGTAGAATTAATAAAAATTTTATGCAACGACTATTGTAATAATTATTTGTACAAACGCTGGCATTAACACAAATATATATTTGCATAACTTGTCAGTCGCTATTTTTAGCTAAGACTTGAATCGGATTATCGCGATTGTACAATGCTTTCAAAATTTTATAGTCTTGATAAAAAAAAGAATAAAACGTCTAAACAGAGTAAAAAGATTGACAGATTATTATTATTTTATTAAGCACTCTTCAATATTGGCCAATAATTTATGTCACTTCAAAAAAATATAAATGAAAACATTTTCTCAACTACTTCAAATTTCTTAATCATGTTTGAAATAAATAAATTGCGAGACGATCGAGGACTCTTCGTTCGGAGAGTTCTCCTCTTTAGGACTAAATAGCGTCCTGCCTCTCCTACTTCGTGACAATCCTGAGGAGGAGGAGGACGAGGGATAAGTCTCGAATCTTCTCGAGAGTATTACATAAAAGAGATCGTAGAATGGTTAAAAATCGTTCGATTTTTCGACTCTCGAAGGCGTTGGTCGCGCATGAAAGTGAAGCGTCACGCCGAAGAATATTTAAGGACCGACGATGACCTCATCATGAAGTGAAAGTTTCCCCCGGCTTTGCTTCGATTCGACTCTCGACGATCCACGCGGCCGAGATGAAGGGAACAAAAAGAGATGCACGGCCTCTTTCGGCACCCACGGTATATCCGGAAATATGCGTGTCCCAATGACGTCATGACCTTGGTCGACGTTCGCGTACTTTCCGAAATCTTCGATCTGCAACTTGCGTTTCTTGTTGATATAATTTTGCAAAAAATTGATGGCAAAATGATTGGCATAATAATTGACTCGATTGACTTTTTGGTACAATAATAATTGATTAGATTTTTATCTTATTTAGTTCCTTTTTATTATTTAATTTTTTTCTACTTTTAGCAAATTAATTACAATAAAATATATTTTATTGTAATTATTTGTGAAAAAAAATATATAAAAAGAAAATTGATGGTCATTTCCAATCATTTAATTCTTTTCTACTTTTAGCATATTAATTACGATAAAATATATTTAAAAAAAAATATGTAGAAAGAAAAGGGATGATAAAATAATTGATGATTAGATTTTTATTATTTAAGTCTTTTCTACTTTTAGCGCATTAATTACAATAAAATATATATATTTTTTTTAAATATATAGAAAAAAAATTGATAGTAAAATAATTAATATAATAATTGATAGTCAGATTTTTATATTATTTAGTTCTTTTCTTTTATTGTAATAATTACAATAAAAAATATATTTCTCTGAGAAAAGTATATAGAAAAAAATATACGCTAAAATTATTGATATATAATAATTGATGGTCAGATTTTTATCATTTAATTCCTTTCTATTTTTAGTGTAATGATTATACACTCAATAAAAAATATATTTCTCTGAGAAAAAATATAAAAAAAAAATTGATGGTAGAATGATTTAAGCGATGGTCAGATTTTTATCATTTAATTCCTTTCTCTACTTTTAGTAATATAATAATTACAATAAAATATATTTCTCTGAGAAGATATATATAAAAAATAATTAATAAAATGATTATTAGAGAGCACCACTGAGATTGATGATAAATTGATTTCAAGAACTGCCTGAACGTTCGTTCTCGAAACGGATCTAAAGTATTTGAAAGGCAAAGAGGTAAGAGCGTCTGGTTGTAACGAGAAAACATCGCGGACTCGGCTTTGCAATCCATCGCGACCAACGACGGAAATCGAGTGGTTCACTTTCAGATCCTGTTGCACGTCTCGCATTACTTTATCACTGCACCATTCGCCATTCGTGAGTCACACAAAAACTGCACCTGAAAACTGCATCTCATTACACAGTATTTTAGAAATCCCTTTATCATGTATAAATAAATCTCATATTTTTAAAAATATTTTTAAAAATTATGATTATTATTTCAACGTATAATAATATAATTATTATTATATAAATAATAATTATTTTAACTATTAATAATATAATTATTATTATGTAAATAATAATTAAAATAATAATTGTTTCAACTAATAATGTAACTATTATTATTTAAATAATAATTATTTTAGCCAATAATAATATAATTATTATTATGTAAATAATAATTAAAATAATAATTATTTCAACTAATAATAATTTAAACTAAAATTATTAACTTTTAATCTCTAATTTAAATAATAAAATAATAAATTAAAATAAAATAAAATAAAATAAAATAATATAAAATAAAACAAAATAAAATGAAATAAAATGGAATAAAATAAAATAAAATAAAGTAAAATAAATTTTATTTTTTATTTAAATTAAGGATTAATAAACTATTCACATTATTTGATCATCATCTATGATTTCTCATCTAAATCGCGTAAAAGTATCCTTCTCAACCTATAATGAAGCGGTAATTTGTCGGTGATATATGTATAGAACATTGAATTACGCGAAACGATACATCGGTGCTGATTGACGATGGCAAATAATTACGAGTCCGTCCAGCTAATTTCAACGATCAGCCGATCAATTTCTCGAGCTTCGCCCGTTTCCGATATACACCTGTCTGTGCCGAAGCGAGAACTCTCGCGAGAGAAACGAGCTCTCGGAGCATAAATCACGGGGCCGGACTTTCTAGCCATTAACGACAGCTCTAATGATGAGAGCTACCTGCCTAGAGCTATCGGCGATGTTTGCCATGTTATCCTATTCATCTTGAAGAGACGCAAGTTTAGCATTTCGCGGATTAACCAAATGTTGGTTAATCCGTGCTCGCAGCGTCGATTATTTAACGCATTATGTGATTTATTGAAGAACCATCAGAAATTTTAATACATCGAGTAGCTCGAATACGCTAGAATTAGCAAAATTTATTTATTTATTTAGTTAGAAATGGAAGAGGCCTTTTTAATACAAAAAGAAAAATGTGATTGAAATTTTAACATTAAAAAAAAAAAAAAAAAAAACGCAGAATGAGGTGTTGACAAAAAAAAAATAAGAAAATGGCCAATTTTGTTAATATTGCATTCATAAGAATCAATTTTTGAAAATAAAAATTTTTAATTTGACATATTTAAAAAGTTCTCAAAAACATTTAAGAATGTCTCATTAAATAAACAACTTGAGAACCAGTGGATTATAATAGTATGAGAAAAAATAAGGCAGAATATCAAAAATGATATTAACAATACGATAATAAATAAGTAAGAAGAAAAATTAATTTCACAAGCTATCGTTTATTAATATCAAAGTGAATTTTAGTTTGACAGAAAATTTTTGTTTCCAAAAAATATGTATAAAATAACTTATCAGAGAAAAGTGTATCAAATTAGAAACGTCATGTGCGGCAAGATGACATCTTCCGTTCTGTTTCACTCGTGATAGTTACGTTACATAATTAAATCGATCTCGAAGATATTTGCAGAAGGATTGAAACAATATTTCTAAATTTCGGGATTCCTTCATTTAAAAATAACAATTTTTTTTTCAATCTGAGTTAACTCTTTCCGCAAGATTACACATAGTTGATCTTTCGAATTAAAATCACCTAATCGTTCTTGCAGAACGAGACACTTTTTTATCTTGCATAAAGAATAATTGTAGCAACCTGCTCTCAAGGATCATTGTGAAAGGAGATTGAAATTCTATCTATCTATCTTTTTCCTAAGATTCTGATCATCCCGATGTCAGTGAAATTTCCTGCGTGCATTGAATTAATAAAGAATGAATCCCTTTAATTTACATTTTCCTCGCAATTTTAAGACGTACCAATTTTTTTTTTTTTTTAATGAAAAATACCACACGTGCCGAAAGGAGAGATCCTCTATTCCATTTGTTACAAAAGAAAAATTCTGGAGTATTGTGAAAATTTTGAAATGGTTTCCTTCATATGCTTTATGTTCTTGCCCTAATGATAGGGTAAGTTTCTCTTTAATTAAAATAAAGTTTCTCCCAAAAGTAATTAATCAAACGTACAATCAAATCTTTTTTCAGGATTTTAATCCAAGCAGATTTTTCACAAATTAATATTCTATTTGATTCTTATAAATATTTCGATAATATAGAGTGAAATTTACTTTAATTGATTTTTCAAACAATTTAATTAATTATTTGTTTTCTAGAATTTTTATTACGAATTTAATAGAAGCAAAGTACTTTCCATTCCATTTTTCCCGAGATAATCGCTCAAGGATCATTGTGAAAGGCCTGAAAGACTCCACCTGCCTCTTTCGAGAGAGCAAATCCCCCTCATCACCGCGGGGAGAACACAGTAGAGTTTTCTTTAATCGGTCATCCACGAAGTAGAGCAACTCGCCGCTGGTAATTCTAGCGAGTAATAAGATTTCAATGTCCAAGGAACAGTGCACGGTTTACATCAACGAGTACAGTATTGGTATTCCGTTAACGTTATCTGTCAATACTGAGTTAATATGTTTTGTGAGTTATACGTCAATATTGATGGAATAACAGTAGTCGCGAGTTGACGGGGTACCAACACTATCAATGTCAATTATTTGAAAGCATGGATTCATATAAATGCCTTGTCAAACTCAAAATAAAATTTTCTTTAATCAAATAAATAAATTTTTTTAATTTTGATTCTTTTTACTTAAATAGATATATGCTCTGTTTCCAAGAATGTTTTGTTATATTAAATAAATTATTATTTGCTTAATTGTGATAAAAATTATAATTTTTAAAATCAATTATTTAATATAAAAATTTTAATATAAAAAAATATTTATTTAAAAATAAAAGTTATTTATTAAAATAAAAAAAGACCTGTGTTTTTGAAATAAGCAGCCAAAAATTAAAAAAATCTTTTTTAAAGAGTTTAGTATAATATAGTTAAAAAAATTTTTCTTTTTTTATAAAAGCAAAAAAAAGCTATTTTGCTTTTATTTTATATTTTACTAATTTAAATATATTTGCTATTTGATTGAAGTAACTAATTCCTTCGCAAGTATTTAAATAAATAATTGTTTTTAATCGAAAAATTTTTATAAGATTTAATAAATTTAGATTTAGTAGATTTAGATTTTCTTTCAGTAAAGATACTCTCGTCGTTTATCATTCGATATCGGTGAAAAGGACTCCGAGTCTTCTCTCGAAGAGAGCATATATATATATATATATATATATATATTCACGCGAAAACACACACAGACAGACAGACAGACAGAGAGACGATACCGAATCGTGTTCGATCGCACTTTCATCGTCCCACTTTCTCCGTGTTGCTCGCATCGCCGGACTGACCGCACTCTTCGTATACTTCTCCTCGCCAGGGGAATCTTTCGCAATCTCCATGGCACCTTCGTCCTCGTCGATCGTCATGACATTTAAAAGTAGAAAACGCGCGGACGGAACGCTTCCCGAGAAAGTCCGGGAACCGCATCCGTCTTAGACGCGTCACCGCATCCGGAGGATAACGACCCGGAGGGAAACCTGCTATCGGGTGGATTTGGGAAAGTCCCAATCGTAAATACAATCATCGACGCTCACTCGCATTGGAGAGTGCCCTTTATATAATCTCTCATAATTTTCTCTATTTTTTTAATTATTTTTTAATTATATAGAATATATAAATTATTTTTAATTACATAGAATATATAAATTATTTTTTAATTATATAGAATATATAAATTATTTTTAATTACATAGAATATATAAATTATTTTTAATTATATAGAATATGTAAATATTTTTCTATTTTTTATACGTATATTATATAGAATACATTTTTTATAATTATATAAAATTACATATAATTAAATATCCTCCTTTTCTTTCTTTCTTTCTCCACAAATTGACATCTTAATTTTAATAATGTATTCTCTAAATATTTTGCAATGCTAATCTTTCCATATCAAAAATGCGGAAAATTATTTTTATATATTGCAAATTTTTACATTTAAATCTAATTTTTCTAAATCTAAGTAAATGTAAAAAAAGATCTAAATAAATTAAAATTTTATGAAAATAATGTTAATTTAAAATGGATTGGACAAATAAATGAATAAATAAAATTAAGTAAATTAAATAAATCTTATTATTAATATAATAATAAATTAAATAATAATTAATAATAAAAATAATGAATCTTATCATTATAAAAATCAATTCTAAACTTATCAGAAGAGATATTCATCATTGAAAAAGTAAAGAAAATTTGACGAGATTTGTCAATAAATTGTAAATGCGATCAAAATAAAATTTATAGAGATTTGCGAATTCTATCAAAATAAAATTTATTTAAATATATTAAATAATATAAATAATTTTATATCAATATAAAAAAAATTAACTTCAAATTTTATCATTATATTGTCATCATTATAAATTAATAATTATCGTCATAACTTCATAACTGCTATCAGCATTATAAATTTACAATTAAAAAATATAGAAAATTTGGCGAGATTTGCTAATTATTATCAAGTTTATTAATGACAATCTCTTATCTATCATAGCATTTTCTTGTTTAATTGCAATCTCCCTTAGCATTGCATGCTGGATATTCGATTAAATAAAGAAAAATGAGTAATACTGTGTATGTATGTGTGTGTGACCAAGAAATTAGTCATCCTGCGACAATGTGACCGCGGTTTACGGTACTATTCCACTTAATATTGTATGTACTTATTTGCGAGCGGTGCGGAATTTGTATTTTTCGTCCGATTGTGACGCGATTGACATTGATACGAATACGCATTACAATGCGCACCCGTCGTTCATCTCAAACGCGTTATAGCGGTATCGAAGTCACTGCACCGTGAGAATACAGTTACCTGTGGTGCGCTATATTCTCATGAATAATCGCTACGATTACGACGGCGGGTAAAGAGTGAGAAGAGCGCGAAGTGAAGCCGTGGCTCTGCCATTATGAAGATCGTCACGTTTACGTCGCTCTTCGCGAAAACACTTCGTCGTGCCCGACAGAAGCTCGTTGACTTGAGAACGGTTATTACATCGAAAACAGTCATTTAATTGTAATCCCTTTTCTTCCCACATTGCGAAGCGTGGGATGTATCGCAAAAAGAGACAAGGAGAGTTTTTAGGCTGTGCTAACAGCTAGCTGCTGGCTGATGATCCTAATTTTCTTTAATCTTTATACTAAAAATAAAATTTTTTCGATAATAGATACATTCAAATAAATACATTTTGTTAATTTTGATTTTTTTTAATTTAATGATATACTTTGTTTTGTTCAAAAATGTTTTGTTATATTAAATAAATAATTAGTTGTATACAAAAACTATAATTTTTATAATACATTATTTAAAATTTTATTTATATTTGAAGATGAATAATTATTTATTCAAGAAAATCTGTATTTTTGAAACAAGCAACCAAAAATTAAAAGGAAGTAATTTTGTATAATAAAGATAAAAACAATTCTTTTTATTTGTAATAAAAGTATACTTTGCTTTTATTTTATATATATTTTATTAATTCAAATATATTTGCCGTTTGATTGAAATAACTAATTTCTTTGCTTGTATTTGATTACTCTTTTAAATAAAAAAAAATTTTTTCTTGCTTTTAATACATTTTAGCTTCTAAAAAAATATTCTACTCTAAAATTTTCTCTCATAAACTTTTTTCATTAATTTTATAAATCAAAATTTAATTTTATTCTTTATATTAAGTAAAATTCTTAGCATTATTCATTCTGAAGAATCGGCGTAATGACATATGCAAAATCATAAATGTCATTATATTTTGCGAGAGAAGAAAGCAAGGGGCATGCAAGAAAAAAACTCTTGGAGTGAAATCAAATTCCGTTAATTGTTGCTTAAAGAGAATCGTATTGTGTTTTCATCCGCAAATCTGAAGTAGAGCTGAATTTTGAACGAATCGCGAGTGCGTTCTTGTTTGCACGATGCACTTTCTATTTCTAGTATACTATATGCGCGCCTTTCGCGCCATATCAGATCGACTGTCTGGTATCATAACGCTCTTCACCTCGGGACTTTCTATTCCGAGCATAACTCGCCGGTTCGATCATTTCTAATGAGAAAGGGATCGTACATGATTAGCGCATGACGATTATTTGGGGACGCGCGGTCAGCTGTTAAACATCAAATGTCAAATGTCAAACGTCAAGAGATCCAGTTACTCGCTTCTCTCACACACAACTGTGCTTTTTAAAATAGTACTTGAGACATTTTGAAATCCCTCAAATTTCTCTTAAATTCTCTTCTTCCGAACTACATTTTAAAGCAATACTTGATTAATTTTTGGGAGAAGAAAAATATATAATACGAAAACGATCTCTCGAGAAAATGATTTATACGTATATAGGAAAAAAAGATATATAGCCAAAAATACACAGAAATCTCGTGGAGGGTCACAGTCTACTTGGCGATATGAACTCGAAATCCAGGAAGGAATGCATATCAAGGCCGATCTCTTGGTGCGCGCGCATTTCCACCCGCTGCTCTCTCTCATTATGGTTCGGTAAACCCGCGACTAATTAGAGCTCGGGCGTATAAAGGAGTTCTCGTCGCCGCGTTCGCGCTCGAAACGCGCTTGCGAGAAATAGAAGCCGATTTGAACGGGATTTTAGTCGTGTTGTCAACCCTCCGTGACGGAGAGGCCATTTGATTATTGATGAACTGAATATCTTTCAATTTATTCTGTTTAATTCTAAATTTAGTCAGAAACTACGATCATTGTAATTATTTAGAAAATTAAAATTATTTTAGAAATGTTATTGTAATTATTTAAATTAAAGGGAAACCTTTTAGAATTTAAGACAGCAAGAAAAAAGAAAAATAAAGAAAATTAAATAAATATACAGATATAAAAGAATATTATAATCTCAATTATGTACATATTTTTTTTTTTAATGTGCAAGTGTCAAATTTTTAAGTTTTTGGTAAATCCAAAATTTTAAGTCTTTCCAAAGTTCTAAGTAAAATATTAATAATATTAAAGTCTAAAAATTTTAAAATTGCAGACCTTTATAATAATCAATTATATTTTATATTTTGTAGAGAGTCAGTTCAGCGATAATACACCGCCCATAATGTGGCTGGATCGGAACTGGGTGCTTCCGGATAGCGAACCCGTAGGAAGCATTGTAACCAGGGTTCGCGCCGAGGACAACGAGCAGGACACGCTGACCTACGGTTTGGAACCTCTCGGGCACAATTACAATGGGGACGATAGTCCGCAGCCGCCATTGCCCTTCTTCATCGACAACAGCACCGGCACCGTCTTTCTCAACGAGACTCTCAAAGGAAGGGTGAGTCAATATTTCAAAAATTATATTTTGTAATTGAAATTT
Organism: Cataglyphis hispanica; assembly: GCF_021464435.1. NCBI lineage: Eukaryota > Metazoa > Arthropoda > Insecta > Hymenoptera > Formicidae > Cataglyphis > Cataglyphis hispanica. The sequence continues at coordinate 4,522,137 of NC_065970.1, forward strand.
TAATAAACGTTTTTCAAAAAAAAAAAAAATCCTGGGTATTTAAAATAAATAATTTTGGAGGAAATATTAAATGAGAGTAATATAAATTTTAGTATATAAATTTTTAGATAATATAATGTTAGAGAATATGTCTGATTAATTAAAAAAAAATATATTTTTTCTAAATATATATTAGATATAAATAATAAGAAAATTATTTAAATTAAAAAATTCGATGAAAGCACACGGCTTGTCTACATATACGGTGTTCGCTAATGTTCGGATGTCGAGGCGCTTAAATTACGCTTCTTGGTCATTCTTCTCTTTCCAGGGAGGCCAGAACCTGTTCCTCTACGTGACCGTTTCCGACGGTCAGCTCACGGCGAAGACTGAGGTTTACGTCAACATCAAGAACGCATCGGCACCAAATCGGGGAAAGACAAGGTGCGTGCTCACGCACATGTATACTATGGCGTTTTCAGCAGTTTTCGTGCAAGCATATTAAAAAAATTAAAAATAAAGTCTGACGTATTTAAACGCCGGCTTTTGGAAAAGATGGACGTGTCGAAAATTTTCGCAATTAGCGATTAAAATATGCGTTAATCTTAGAAATTAAATTCGTAGACAAATTTTAACTTTTAAATATGTATGATTATAAAAAGAAATGTATATATATATATATAATTTTTTAACATTTTTCAAAGTTGATGTGATAGCCATTGTTTTAAGTCTATGTATATCGATGAATAATTATAAAATAAGGTTTGATAAAATAGCGATATTTTATTTATAAGTCATTTCGAGTTTCATTTCCGTGATATATATTCAGAATGTTTATTAAATTTTGCAGCCTTTATTTATTAATTTGGAATTTTTTTCAATTTTTTGACAAAAGTTTAAATATTAAGAAAGTCTCTTTTAATAAGAAATTAAAAAATGTATTATTCATAATGAATTCAATTATTTTAATTTGATACAAATTTATTCTCTCATTTATAAAATTATTGTTTTTTCTATAAATTTGGAATTAATTTAGAAATTTAGAATTAATTATTTATGTAAGATATAGCAATCGATATCTTAACAAATTTTTTGGTTAAATTGAGCGTTTTACAAAATAGCATTTTTTTCCATAAATGACAAGGAACAACACGTGACCTTAAGGAGACCCAACCGTGATTCGTTCCATTATTCATGCTCCACTTGCTTAACGATATCAGGGACGGATCGAATAAAAATTGCAAAGTGTATAGAAAAGTATTTATATAACAAAAAAAATCAGTTTCTTATGTAAAACGTCAGAATGTTAATTTCGTACAATTGACGAATTATGTTACTGTTGAAAATCAAAATTTTTTTTTATTTAGCATTTTTTTCCAAAAATTTGTTACATGTAATTTCAAAAGAATTCTTTCTGTTTTATTTTTAACAGAACACCATTTCCTAATCAGCACGGTTCTGGCGGCCGGATACGACCGCCCTTCCTCGGTTTACCAAATTTACCAAGCTTCCCCTCACCTTTACCCCCTTTACCGCCGAAGCAGTATCATCCTGAAACCACAAAACTTGAATTGGAGAGGACGAAATCCAAGGAGAACGATAACAACGTCAGCGGCAGTACTATTGGCACCGTCACGGAGGAGAACGTTGAGGTGAACGAGGTGGAGGGACCTGCACTGAGCTCAAAAATCGCACCCTCAGCCGTGCCACCCTCCCAGGATATGGCGATGACTCTGGTACCGGTGGTGGCCGGATGCGCTCTCGTCGTGGGCCTTGGCATGGGCGCGTGGTCGTTGAGGAACAGATTTTGCGTCAGTCGCAAATCTAAGGCGGACACGGTACGCGAAATGGAATTTATCCAAAAACAAGTAGATCAATGTGAAGAAAGAAAAGAAGAAGAAATAATTTTCTTGAAATATCCTAATAATCTTCACATGCAAACTGTGTTTAATTAGGATTTTTGATGATCTGTTGAGATGCTTGAAATAGTGTTTGATGATTTTCAGAAAGAACAGGCGTCGGTCAGCGTCTCCAATTTATCCGATGATCCTTCTCTCATTCTGAAGAGGTGGCGGGGTCCAAAGGCTCGCAGTAATCGTTACCAACCATGGGAGAAGGAGTCTCAAGCAGGAATTCAAAGCAAACAAGAGGATAAGTGGGAATTTCCCAGGCATAGATTGAAGGTAACAATCGTCGCATTCGGTTGATTCTCGCAATCAATAATTAATTCTTGGATATGTTATTATACTCCCAAATAGAACAATCAACTGACTAATTAAATACACTAATTTATCAGGCAAATAAGCTCTGATAGTTCAGAGTAATAACTTGATTAATTAAATAAAATAATCATTTCTTTGTCTTATTCTTTGTTAATTGATTAATTAATTATTCCCAGGTTTTCAACATCCTTGGCGAGGGTTGCTTTGGTCAAGTTTGGAAATGCGAGGCTCTAGACATCGATGGCAAGTCCGACGCCACGATTGTAGCGGTGAAAACTTTGAAGGAGAATGCCACCGAACGAGAACGGCTGGACCTCGCGCAGGAATTGCGGGTCATGAAGAACCTAGATCCTCATCCCAACGTGGTGCGGCTCCTGGGATGCTGCACCGAGCGCGAACCCATGTTCGTCATCTTGGAGTACGTAAGTGGCGGCAAGCTGCAGAGTTTCCTCAGAGCTTCCAGGGAAGAAAGGAATCACGGAGGCGCAGGATTGACCTCCAGGGATCTTACTGGATTTGTGTATCAGGTAAAGCGATCGGGTGCCCCGTATTCTGAATTTATAGTCAATTGAACTTTTCGATCACTTGCCATTTATCTGCATAGATTGCCAAAGGTATGGAGTACCTAGCGTCGAAAGGCATCATTCATAGAGACTTGGCCGCCAGGAATATTCTGATCGACGAGAATCGCGCTTGCAAGGTGGCAGATTTTGGCTTTGCCAGGGACGTGGCGGCCAATCAGATTTACGAGAGAAAATCCGAAGGTAGACTTCCGATCAGGTGGATGGCACCCGAGAGTCTGTATGATAATATATTCTCCGTCAAATCGGATATCTGGAGCTTCGGTGTGTTGATCTGGGAAATCGTGACTTTGGGATCAACACCATATCCCGGATTAGCCGCCGCGGAAGTAAGAATATTTATAAAGTCATCTCAAGACATTTTTTTTATATAAAATTTTCGATCGCAGTTTTATGTAAATGGAATTAAAATTGAAATTAACTGAAAGACACACATTTATAAAATTTAAGAAATTAAATTGACTAAAATTTACTTAAATACAAAACAAAGGAGAGAAACATGAAATAATTTGAGATTATATAGTTAGAAAAAAAATATAAATATAAATTAATTAAAATAACTAAAAAATTGCAACAAACCATTTGTTTTACATATAAATATTTGTATTTTTGCAGGTGATGCGAAGGATTAAAGAGGGCTACAGATTGGATAGACCTGAACACTGTAAAAGAGAGCTTTATAATATTATGTATTATTGTTGGGACAAGGATCCGGCGTGCAGACCGTCCTTTGCCGAACTTGTTAGCCTGACCGAAGGTTTACTGCTCGACGAAACGGATTATATCGAGCTAGATAGGTTTCCAGATCACTCGTATTACAATGTACTCAATCTCAGCGGAGAAAAATTGTAAATAAGTTTGTGTGATTAAGATAAGTTGTGATGATTATTAACGCTGTTGTCACTTTCGACTTTTGTTGAATAGATAATGCGTTTTGCAATTAACATTATAATTTAATTGAACGGACGTTTATTGCATTATATATTATATAATGATCGAATTACGTAAAATTAATAAATTACATAAAAGATTTAAAAAAAAATATATTTAATTTAATAATTTAAATCTTTTTAGCCGATTATTAAATTATATTGATATTTTGATTGACCAAATTATTATACTATATTTTGTAATGAAGTCTTTAGTGACTTTGCTCGAAGAACGACTTGAGAGAATTTTAATATTTTCGCTTGTTACAGCGTAAGACTGTTTGATTGTTTTGTTAAATACTCACGTGTGTACATATGACACGATTTTGTATGTTAGAAATATATAATATAAACGCGCAATACAAACTACTGCCTGAAAAAGGATCCATGTGTAATCAAATATAAATATACATATAATTACATATAATATATATATATATATATATATATATATATATATATAATATATATAATATAATATATATAATATATATATATTATATATATATATATATATATATATATATATATATATATATATATAATTATACATATAATATACATATAATTATATATATTTGTATTTTATTATGAATGAAATTTTTTCTTCTCCGGGACGCTTATATAAATTGAAGGAAAGTATTTATAAATTCTTCAATCACATTCATATCGATGTTTGTATATATGTACCAAGTTAAAATATTGTTATTGTGTAATTCCTCTTCTCCTCTTGTAAGAATAAATATAAATAGAGTGATACATGTAGAATTTGACTTTTATATAAACTAGAATATTACATTAAAATATTATAATATATACGCGCTCATAATTTATTTTCTTACCCTATAATTAATTATTTAATAAATTGAATTGATTATTTAAAAAATTAAAAATTCCAAATATTTATAGAAAAATAAATATAATAAAAAATATTTCCTTAAAATATAAAAATTTGGCATGAAAAGATAATAGTATTAAATTAATTTACAGAAATAATTTCTTGATCAAATTAAGTTAAATTATATTTTATAAATGAACATTAGATTTTATATGCGATGTTAACTCAATCATCGAAATTAATTTCAGAAACGCAAGAAGATAGAAAATATTCAGCTTAAATTTATATTTCAAAACATTAAGTATCTTGAATCGATAAAAAATTAATTGTCAGTTTTGTTATTATATTGTTAGGACACACAATCAAAATATAGTAATGCAAAAAATATGTTTCGCATATTATCGAATTTCTTTCCAAAACATAATTGCGACAAGTATTAAAAAATAATTTTCTATAATATAATTAATGATTAATGAACTTTCGATGAATGATGTATAAAACTGCGATTATCGCAATAACATACGTGACTAGCAATAACTGTAGTAGTCATGAAGGAAGAGTAAGGAGAATTATCTACCTAGAAATGATCACGAAAAATGTTCCAAATGTGGCCAGGTTTGCTAAATAGAATAACTTGGACTATTTCGTCGCCATCTTGAATAGTCATATATATATATAATGTTATGTTTAGTTGTGGTAGTAATTTAATAAATAGTGTGTTGCTAACACACTTTTACCAATTACTAATACAACTAAACGTAACATTATACATATATAAATATTCAAGATGGCGACAAAATGGTCCAAGTTATTCCATTCAGCAAACCTGGCCACATACGGAACATCTTTTGTGATTACTTTTTTTACACTCTACACTAGTCTACACTATTGAGATAACTTTTCTTAAGGCCATTGCACGTTAAAAAATTTTAGTCGTAATCATAATGCCGTAAGAAAATTGACCAATCACAATCAAACATTCTAAACATAATAAGAATGTTTGAACTGTGATTGGTTGATTTACTTACGGCTTTACGACTATGACTAAAATTTTTTAACGTGCAATGGCCTTTACTCTTCATGATAGTATTACATATATGGTCTTATGTGCGGGAGACTTTAAACCAAGTATATAATAGGTATAGTAAGCCATGAACATAAGAAATATCTGAATGGAGCACAAAATACATTTTCAGGCGCAAGCTATGAAGTATGAAGACTGAGAAGTAGGAGAAATCTCGATGTGATCATTTTGGTTTTTCAATAATAGCATATATATATATATATATATATATAGCATACGATATATGTAAATTTAAAGGCAAATTCACATCTTTACAGAAAAATAGCAGCCAATCAAAACTCGCGCTGGTAGTAACAGAATGTCATTCCATTGTATTGCTTATTATCAACGCAAATTCTGATTAGCTTTTTTGCATTCTGCTTTTATGTCAAGATGTGAATTTATCTTAAATGTTAATGCACGTGAAAAAGTTTTATAATGGCGTTTTCGAATGGACGGGTTAATCCAACCCCTCAATTAATCACTATATTTTACTATGAATTCAAGTTTTTTATGGGCAGAGACAATGCAATGATGTTAAGGCCGTATTACACTATAGGATGCGAGTATGGTTGCGGTTGAGATTATGATTGCCGATTGCGGATTAACCAATCAGCCGACAAGCTACTTCTGATTGGTCAAGCAAGGACACACAAAGAGATACAAATCACGCAATTGTCTATCAAATAGAAAAAAATTTTGAAACTTCAAAAATTTTTAATTTGAAGGTCAATTGCGTGACATTGATGACTTATTTCTGTGTGTTTTTGCTGGAAAACAGCCGGAAACTTTCTAGCCAGAAATGTTTCCCGTCTGCAACTCTAATCTCTAAGCTTTAAATCTTTTAAATCCTAGCTCTTATGATTTAAAATTTTCGATCGATATAATTCTAAAGGCTAAAAGCTTATTACCTATTGTAGACCCGGCCTTATCGTAAGTCATTTGTCACATTATATTTATTGGTATTTAATTAATGTATACCGGACTCTAAATTGACGAATCAAATTTAAGTCCCATTAAATAATGCTCGTAGCTTTAATTTTCGCTTTTAAAAACCTGCCCAGTTTCATTCATTTTCAATCGTGACAGAAGGGCAGAACGGCGGAACCGAACTCCGAACTGTGGAAGAGAAACGGAAAAACGGGGAATTCCACAATAGAGTAGAGAATAACTTCGCATAGGGAGAATATTTGCTGATAGTTTTCGTGTCCAAAGCAACATTTTACGCTTGTATTTTTAATTCGAAATCGAGCTGAATCACGATGGTGGAAGAAATTCGTGTCATGGTATAGTATTGTATACGTTGGCATTGTTTAGTAAGGTGCTAGCAAAATCCTCATCGATATGCGTCACATATCACATTATAATATGTTGTGTTTTTATGATACATTCTTAATAACAAACTGGCTGATTGCTCACAGCTAATTAAATCATTTAATTTAACATACGCAATAAATATTTTTTTAATATTTCATTATATATATATATATATATATATATATATATATATATATATATATATATATTAAAAAAAAATATGTATAATATATATACATACATATATATATATATATATATATATATATATATATATATATGTATGTGTGTGTGTGTGTGTGTGTGTTAATATATAATTAAAGTGTTAATATATAGTTAAAATTATATGAAAAATTCATAATTTTTTTATTATGATTATATTTTAGTGGTGCGATGCATTAGAAGAATTGCTGCAATGTCCTGTATGTTTAGATACAGCACAAGGTACAAAAGTTCAATGTATAAATGGACACCATATATGTAATCAGTGCAGAACACAGCTGCAAATATGTCCTATATGCAAATGTTCCTTTATCGTTACAAGAAATTTGGTAGCGGAACAACTGTCAGCTAAATTGGAGGATATTAAGGTATAATCCTTATTATTCTCATAATTAACATAGTGATACTGATAATAAAGTATGAGAATAATATGAAAACAATATGCTCTTACAAGACAGATATATATTTTCTGATGAAATGAAAAATAATTGATTAAATGATAAAATTTAAAACAGAATACTAATACCATTTCCAGTTATCATTATTACATCCGTATCATGCACTCAATAGAAGAGTCTTGCATAATAAAGTATGTGTGGCTACTCAAACCGAGGCTGTTTGTATGCCTTCCACATCCTCTGCTTGTCAAACAGAATCTGTAAATCCATCTAGATGTCTGACTTTGAAAAATGAACAGCTACAACAAAAACCAATGATAAACTTAGCACCTAGAGTAGGGAAAGGAGTATTTCCATGTCGAATCGGATCTTGCACAGTGGAATTACCTCATGGAAGAATCATTGGGCATATAAGATATCACCATAAAGATGTATTTTATGAGGTATTGTTCAGCAGATTTTGAGGATTGTACCAATCAATGAGATTAGAGCATCACAATATTATAATTAAATTTCTCAAATTTAATTTGATTTGATTCTCAAATTGATTTGACATGATTATGTTCTCTTCTTTGAATTTGCATATGATTAAATATAATTACAGTTCAGCGCAAAAGGTACTGTATTTAAGAGAAAGTGGAATTTAGAATACGTGCAGAATCGTGACTATGATTATGCTTTCCACATTAAAGAAATGGGACTTTTCTTTCTAAATGTCAGCATAACTCATAAAGGTGACCTAATAGCTTATGTACAAATTGTCAATTGTACAACTGTAAGCAAGCAGTTTGTTTATATATTTGAGGCAATTGGGACATATAATGCTTCTTATACTGGTCCGGTAAGATTATATTCATATTTATTTTATATAATTTTCATATAAGAGAGAAATTCTCTTTTTCTATTTTTTCTATTTATGTAATTATTTTTTTTTTCATAAGTAATTATGAACTTTTTGCAAAAAAATTGTTTTTAGTGTGTCTCTCTTTCTCCTTCTCTTTAAAAAATAAATGATATATTAAATTATTAAAAACATTGTTTCCAATAGGTAAAATCGTGTAGAGTAAGGACGGAATCCGATTGTTTGCATATACAAGAGAACGATATGCGCAAAAACATGTTAGACGATAAAAACTTTTTTCATTGTAACCTTACGATAAAGCGTAGAGTCGATTATTCTCGCGAACTTCCTCATGGTAAACCAACCGCCGCCAAAGACGACATAGTAGAATTATTTGATGATATTTAATGGAAGAAGCAATAATTCGTGATATTACATTAAAAAAAAAAAAATAAAAACGCTAAAGACTATGAATTTCTTGATACATAAGAAGGTAAAAACTACATGCAACTTTATTCTTACTAAACATAATATTCCTATATAAATAATGAAGAATTTCATTTAATTACGTATATATAAATATAACATTTTTTACCGTTTATAGTTATGTTAACAGCTTGTAATTTTATTTTATGACTCAATGTAATTTTCATTGAAATAAGTATGGAGCTTTATATTATATTTAGTCCTACACAGTGATATTGTCTAATTAGTAAAATAGAGAAGCATTTGAGAAAGAAAGAGATTCTATCACAGATTGCAGGAACAGATGCAATCATATGCAAATAATGTAATAATTTTTCATAAAATATTTCCAATTTAATTTCAGTACAAAATCAATTAGGTAATTATATTGAAAAAATAAAAAAAAATAAAAAAATTTCTTATTTTGTTTGTTTGCTACACTTCTTATATTCTCTTAACAAAATAGAATATCAGAAATATTGATCTGAAATAAGAATTTTAAGAACTTGTGACAAAACGGAGGAATACTACGCAATATGTATTATGCGCTTATGTTATATATATATGTGATATTATTTACATATATAGTATTAGAAAGAAAACTTGTTAATGAAATATTATTCTTTTATATAATGTGAAATAAAGCTGTTACATTAAAAATGAAATGTTTAACATTATTATCGTTCATCTAATTTTTTAATATAGGATAATAATCTATAATTTCAGCATTCAAATTAATTACAAAATTACAAGAACAAAACTACATGCATCGCTGATATAATGTAGGTGATTTTGATAAATCATACATGTTTATTGCGAATTTTCTAAATACATCAGGAAAACACAAAATTCATGCGCCTCTCGCTTGTAATTAACATCTACGTTTTCATTTATTTCCTGCGTTCTAATTTAATGTATGTTAAGAGTTACTGCACTTTACACCTCTAATAATTTTTCCCCTTGTTGCTTGTCTATTTTATTTTCATACAAATTAATAAATTGCGGTTAATTCATCGTTTCTCGTTGCTCATATTTCGTCCCGCTTTTCTTAATTTGCAAGAAATCCGAAAATCACATAATGTGTCTGTTGCAGATTTCTCACATGCAATTACAAAATAAATGAAGATTATATTACCTCTGCGCATTTCATAATGCCACGAGGATAGCAGGCTGCATCTTATAGTCGAGCTCAGTATCCGCTTCTACATACTTTTGAGAATTTTGCGCATTTCTCTCGTCGAATAATTAAGTGATTTTTCGCCGCCGCGTTTACACTTGTGTGATTACTTAAATCGGCATATGCTGAATACCGATATTACACTGCTTGACCTTCTTTAATGGATTCTAGCGCGTCTCTTCAAGTGGTCCCGCCCTCGCGAAGCGATTTCTGTTGTTCGAGAAGCCGCTCTAATGGGGAAGGACCCGGTCCAGACCATAGAGACTGCTGATTGAGTCGTGCTTTCATCTGGTCTTGATCAGTCGAATTCGTACTGATCGGTGTATTAACGGTGCTCCATGTGTTACTGCTGAATAGAGAGTAAGTGTTGCCGGTACTCACGGGTTGGGACGGCTTCTGCTCGTGCTAGAAAAAAATATCAAGGATATATTTTTATTTAATTATCATATAAATATATAAGATCTATAAATTTCAGTATAAAATAAATTGCTATGAATAATCTTGGCATTAAATAAATCCCAGTTTAAATGAACCCAGTTTAAATGAACACATGAACCTTTGTTATAATGATAAAAATGATACATGTGTCACACTTGGAAATATAAATTAAAAACATCCTTGATTTGCATTATATATTGAAAGAATAGAATAAATAAAAGAAGAAATGAAAAACATATTTAAAGAAACTTTTCTTAGAATATCAGACATAAATTTAGAGTTTAATAACTTGCGTTTATATATTACAATAGATATTTCAGAAAACTTTAGTCTTAGATTTCGATTTTTGTCGGATTATATACATATATATAATAACTGTCTACTTTTTCAAATTCTGTGTATCGCAACTTATTGCAAATAAAAATTTTATAATTGAAAAACTAATTTGATAAATTTCAGACATTTATAGGAACATTTATCTTACTTTATTCTCTAAATATATTGCACAAATTTCGTCATGTCTTTTATAAACATTATGTATGACTTATGTATTTTTTTGACAAAATGATAGTACTTACTTCAAACAATCTGGAATCCTCGAAATTATTTCCTATCATAAGATGTCTGCCATGCTGTCCATTTTGTTGTTGCTGCTGATAATTTTTACCAGGCGTCAGCGGCATCCTACTTGTCATATTTCCGAGGACAGATGAATCGCTCCAGTTCGAGAATGCATTATCATTTACAGTGGAATCCTTCACGTGCATCTGAGTCGCGGCATTACTAGACGAACCCCACCAAGCGATTGGCGGTTGGGGCGGTCGGCTATCCCTCCACAAGTTAAAATGCTCTGCCGGCTCATAATTGCAGAACATGTTATAATTATTCGTCACTGGTTGTTGCGTTTGTTGAGTCTTGTTAACTATCTTAGTCTGATTCGGGAATTGAAAATCCATCGTGTCAGGATTATTTTTATAAAACGACGGCGATGGCTGACTTTGCGACAATGAGCCCTGACCGACGAAAGTTTGATTTCGATTGAATTGGTTCTGATTGAAATTAAGTTGAAAGTTAGATCCGCTCGTTGGACTCTGCGAATTGACTAGCGTTGTTAAATTCGGTTGCTGGGGTTCCTTCTCGTATACGGACAATGTCGACATCATTGTCGATATGTTTGCCATACCTGAACTACCGTTCATATTCAATTGATTATGCATGCTATTTGATCTAGAATTGTTCTGCATCATGTTCTGCTGTTGCAATCCAATAGTGTGATTCTGTTGTTCTACGTTCATGCTCGCTTGTAGCCCCATATTATTCGCTGGCAGATTCATATTTTGCGGCAACATACTTGGCTGAGCGGGCGAACCTAATCGCAAATTTTGCTGCAACATCTGCGCAGGGCTATGGGACACGTTCTGCGGCATCCTCTGATGTAACGGTCTACTCTGATTGATCGAATGATGTATTCCGTTAATGCCCTGCGGTATAGTGGAAACCGATTGTCCATTGTTACTAAGTTGTCCCTGTATCTGATAATGCGGTGCGTTCGGCGTCAGCGGTGTTCGGTTCGTCATAAAGTTGTTGGCGAATTGTGGATTCTGCGCGTTAAACGATTGAGTCGAATAGCAAACTGGTCCCAATGTCGGAGTCTGTTGACTTGTCGCCATGCCACTGGTGTTTAATTGCGGTAGCATTTGCTGAGCAACTTGTTGAGATTGTTGCTCTTTAACTACTACCAATTGAGCGGGCATGGGGATGTTGGGCGGTAACTTTATAGGTCTCTGCTGACTCTGAACCAATGCGGACTGGTTCTGTGAACCGACGGATGGACCGAGCGGCATTGCTAATAGCCGATTTGAAGCGCTAACGAGAGTGTTGTTTACATTGGAAGTTTCATTAGCTTTAGGCATCTCTAGAATTGGTGTCGGTTTATTCGTTATGGAAACACTGATCGGTGAAGCAACCGCTGCTTTCGCCTTCTTATCATTCTCTTCTTCGACAATTACGGGCGACACATTTTTAAACGTCACCTGTTTTTGCTCAGTTTCCGCGCGTCGCATAATCGCCTGCATTGCTATATTTTGCCGCGGCTTTCTTGTGCATGGAAGAGAGCACGTCTCGCCACCGCTCGTTTCTACGACGCTCGTTACCGAATCTCGATTCCGTTCTAAGGAACCCTGTGGCTTAAGGATGCCCTGAAAAATCTTCTTATCTGCCGAAATTTCGACGTCAGTTTCCACAGAACTTTTGCTACTAGCTGCTTCAGACAGTACCGGGCTCATCGAAGTGTTCAATTGTTTCGATTCCTTGTTCAAGCTAAGTTCTTCGAGTTCTTTCATCAATTCGTTGCTGGGCCCAGCGCCATTGCTTGTGGACGTGAATATGCTATCGCCTGTTTTCTCCTCTGTCGTAATCGAAATTGGCGCAGATCCATTGATTCGATTTTGAGCGAGACAACGTCCCAAATGCAGAATGCGTACGGCCCGTAATTTGTTTAACATCGCAGTATCGCCTTCTAGCGCAGTATTCGTAAATCTGAGATTCTCAAAACTCTTTTCCAATGGTAAAAAACCCTGAAGGTCGCGATCTTCTGGCAGTGGCACTACAGCATCTGTTTAATTATTTTTTATTAAACTTTTATCTTACTTTCTTATCTTAGAAGGAAAGAAGAGAAAAAGAAGAAAAAAAATTTTTTATGATATTAATATGTATTTTTTATATAAGCCATTATATTCTTATTAAAATGCAAATTATATAAATATAAAAAAGTTATTATAATATTATTTCCTATTATAAACTTTATTTTCAATCTCAATTATATTAAAAATATAACAAGTAAAAATTTAACTGATAATCTTAAATGCGATGCAACTACTTACACTCGTCATGCTTAAAATTCACCACACAATTTTGTAGAGCATTCAAAAGCACACAGAGACTGGGCCATATCTGTAATCTTGACGTAAAAGCAACTTCCTCCAAAACCGTGGGTTTTATATTGATCCAATCAAGGCACAGTTTTACTGTAGGAAAAAAATAGTTCTGTCTCATTTCGTTTCATTTTGCAATCATTATAAAAGAAAATTGCAATATACACAAAATATACTTACTAGAAGGCAACGCAAAGTATTCAATGATAGAGCTTTTTATCGTATAAACGGGTAACAGTAAAGCAGACAGAGTGCCTGCGATTAGATCCAGTATACAGTCACGAGCCAGTTTTTCATCGTTGGTCAATTGCTCGTTTTTGAACGATTCTGTGCTATCAGTGCCAATTCCGGTCGCATGTTGCAGAGCATATAGATTGATTACCAACATCTGTATTAGCATCCATGGACTGAAACTCTCGGTGGCAACTAACGCAATTAATGTTTCTGTCAATTGTTTACTGTACGAGCATGCAAGCTTCAAATCACCAAAATTGTGAATTATTCCATGAAGTTTCAGAAAAACAGCGATATATTCCTGAGAGTTCAATTTGGTCTTGCCATCAATATTGAAAGATTTGTCGTTCAAGGCAGAGGATAGAGTCGTGGCGAGATTTGCCATGGCAACGGGAAAGGGATGCTTGACAGCTACCGAACGTGCATAATGAAACACTGTTCCCAATTTGTCACCGCGGGATGCTTCCAAGAGCGCCAACTGATTATAAGGCTGCCCACTGGATGGTGATAACGAAACGGCATGTCTATAAAACATCTCAGCTTGCTTGCTTTCATTTCTATACCGTGCAATATCACCCAGATGTACAAGGCAATATTGGCAAGCATAAAAACAAGATGATTTGTGAGGTGGAGATAATTTTTCAACAGCCTTCCATGGGGATGTACATCCATAAACATAACCTTTCCTGTAAGAATTAATTCAAGTGTGTATTTCTGATAATAAATTTACATAAAATTATGCACACAAAATGCATAATTATACTTCTGGCAAAGACATACCTTCTAAATGGTAGATCCAAATCAAATACAGTGCAAATTTCTTGCAGCAAAGTCAAATAAAACCCGCTAGCTGCCTCTAAGCACCAACTGAGCAATGCCTGTGATTCACCGCGCTTGGGATTCTTCCTGTCCTTGGCCTGCGACTGCAGAGTCGCTATATAGTTCTTAAATCCAAGATTCCACAGCTCCTGCTCAACTTTCCTGTCCAAGGCGTATTCCAAATCCAGTATGAGGACCTGTTGGTATATTTTTTGCAATTGCTGCTGACATACCCAGGCATCATTATCGTTCAGCAAATCCTTGCAGCGTTGGACCTTATCTTTCAACGGTTCTGCTTTTCTGTCAAACATATATTTCGCATGTTGATGGGATGCAAACTGGAAAAATGCTTTGTATATATATATATATATATATGTAATTAAATACTCACTTCAGAGCCTGAACAGCTGCCTTTAGGCCCATATTCTGTCTTCCCAGAACGATCAAATGCAACGTCCTTCACCTGCACAATTTCACAATTGTTAATATCCTTATCATTATCAAAGAGAAAGTATAATTTTACTTCGCCAGAAGAGATCAGTTTTTTAATAATCGAAAACTTTGAGATTAATTCTTCTCTTATAACCTCTAATCAAAGATTGCTTCGACTTTTTCGACTACGATCGTCATCGCGGGATAATGTTTAGAGAAAAGATAAAGCAACAGCGTGTGACAAACATACGTTTCATCATCATCATCGATTTCTCAAGCGACAACAATACAACTCAATCAAAACAGATCACGATTCGCGTTCAGCAGGAAGTTGATTAAGTGGACGCCATTTTTTTTTTTAGCATACTAAAAGTACAAATAAGCGCGACTCGTGCAAAGTACGAAAACCCATCCTCACCCAATCCTAACCTAACCTAACCCGGCGATTTAAATCCGCGCGACACCTTGCTAATTGCGGGCGTCTTCTGCTTGATTCTGCAATCTTTCGCGAAGGAATCGACGATTCATTCCAACTGTCATGTTATCATGACAGTTGTCATGAAGCTTGTCATGGAAATCACCATTGAGATCTAAGGTTATGCGTGCCGTGATGTGTGCGTTTTTTCTTTTTTTTTTTCTTGTACCGTAAATACAAGGGTAAATGTATGTATTCTGCGAGAGAGATGCAAGAGGAGAGGTGGGGGGGAGGGGGGTAATTATTGCGTGGCGGCAAAAGTCGGGGAAATGATAAGGCGATCTGAAAAATCGCCGATCGAATAACTTACACGCATTTCTGGACAGCTGTCAGCTTGTCAACGCCTCCAACCGTTGACAGATGGAAGCTCATCTCGACGCATTTGGAAAAAAATCTGTGTCGCGGATTATTTTTCGAAAAAATTATTTTCGATTATTATATATAATGAAAGAAAAAAATCCGGGAAGATAAAAATTTTTTTTTTTCACGAACTGTTTTATGCCAGTGATTCATTTCTAACATATATATTTTATACAATGCACATTTATTTCGCGCGCACACGAGGTTACAGATTAATCTTTGAAAATGTTAAATATTTCTGTGAGACCGCGTTTAGGCGAATATTTTAAGCAGCTTCAGTACCTGTGGCAACGGCATGAAAAAGTAATTATTTTGTTAAAATTCTATGTACAAAGTGTCTAAAAATCTTATGCAATCGTAGAACTTTATACTTTTAACCTATTCTTGGAAAAACATTTTTAATAAAATTAAAAAAATTAAATTAAAAATTAAAATTTCTTGATAAAGAAAATTTTTAATAAATAATTAAACTTAAAATTCTTTGAAGAAAATGACAAATTATGAGATAGAAAAAAAAAGAATAAAAAGTTTGTAATTATTCGTCATCAATTATCCTTATTTCATATTTATTCTAGTACAACACAGCAGTTGATTCAGCTAAGATCAGGCAAGAGAGCATAGAAGCCAGACAGAAAGAAATCATGGCACGTGGACTTCCTAAGCGAAAGCAGATAAAGGGTGTTAAACAAATTTTGCTAGTTGCCTCTGGTAAAGGTGGTGTTGGAAAATCGACAACCGCAGTGAATTTAGCGACAGCTTTAAAAATTATTGAGCCAAGAAAATCAATTGGCTTACTAGATGCCGACATTTTTGGGCCGTCTATACCATTGATGATGAATATATACGAGTCACCCATGATAAATAAAAAGAATCTCATGGAACCTGTTATAAATTATGGTGTGAAATGGTGATTAATTGTCAAATACATTAAATGGGATAAATGAGTTTATGCTTTATAATTTTATTTTTTACATGCAGTATGTCCATGGGATTTTTAATAGACGAAAAATCGCCAGTAGTATGGAGGGGACTCATGGTGATGAATGCATTGGACAAACTGGTGAATAAAGTGGCATGGGGATCACTTGATTATCTTGTGATAGACACTCCTCCTGGTACAGGAGACACACACCTCTCCCTGATTCAAAATTACTTTATTGCTGGCGCATTGTTAGTAACGACGCCGCAAAAAGTTGCATTAGAAGTGACCAGGAGAGGCGCAAATATGTTCAAGAAGTTGGACATACCTGTTGCTGGTATTGTGGAGAACATGAGCACCGTTATATGCCCAAAATGCACGACAGAGATTTCAATCTTTGGCAATGCCACATTATCATTAGCTAAAGAACTTGGTAATAAATCATTATTATGATAATTTTTATTATATTATATAATTAGCAAGATATGCTTTTTTCAATCATGATATTGTTATTAACAAGAGATATATATTTTCTTGGTTTATTTTTATATTATTATAATATATATGTGTCTGTGACATGATATAATATGACTTGTGTATGTCACAGATGTAGATATCTTACAGAGGATACCAATGCATGAGAACATCGCAGAATGTTCGGATAGTGGTAAACCAATTGTTTTGGCATTTCCAAAAACTAGACAGGCAGAGATTTATAGAGAATTAGCAGAACAAGTCATTACATTTTTGAATGAACAAGAAATACATGAGGAATGAATTTGTACTCATGAGTAATATCTGTATATTTCCTTCTGTAAATGTAAATAATAAAAAAGATTGTAACAAGAATTTCCCAGAAATCTATTAATATAACGAAATTGTGTAAAATTATTATTATTATATTATCATCATAAATTATTACTTTCTCTATTCTCTAAGGTCAAATATGTAATATTCACTTTAAAAAAATGACATTTTTAAAAATATATCTCAAAATTGTTAATTCTTTGGATTAATAAAAATAATTTTTTAATCGTTTCAATTCAAATTCAAATTTAAAAGCGATGTTCAAATTTGCATAAAGTACAGAAAAAATATAAAATAATCAAGTATAATATAATGTACTAATATATATACGATATACAGGGTGTCCTAGAATTAGACTGACAAATTTCAGGTGGTTATAAAGAATATTAAATAAGTCAATTTTATCAATAAATTCGTATTCGTAAATAAGCTCTTTTGACATTAGATAGAGAATCAAAGTTCACATCGATATCTTTTAAACTACATATTACTATATAGCTATATATTATATCTTTTAAGGTGAAATTTCATGAGACGCTCGTTTCAGCGTTGCATGTGGTCATGTGACTTCACTCGATGCTAGCCGCGCTAGCGAAACGAAATGAATTGACTCTTTTCATGCGTTTTTCACAATATAGCGTCAATTTTAATGATATGACTATTTTGACGTTAAAAATGAATTCGTATGATGTTAGCCAACGACTAACACTTTTTTAAAATAATTTTGTATGAAATCGATTGTATTTCGTTTGTAGATGAATGTAATGCATTTATTTTTATTTGTTAGTTCATAATTAATTTTTAATTAATTATTTAATTATAGACCATACGAATTAAAAATGAGCATCGAGCGTCAGCATGAAAAGGCACCTTTATAATTACTTGAAATTTGTCGGTCTAATTTTGAGACATCCTGTATATGCGAAATTAATTTAAAGCGGGGAGCACACACTTTTGCATAAAGCGGGGAGCACACACTTGTGCATAAGCGCATAACCATAAACATAAAGAAATTGATTGGTCCACAAATGTATGCATAAGAAAATGAACCAATCAATTTCCTTATGCTTATTGTTATGCGCTTATGCAAAAGTGTGTGCTCCCCGCTTAAGCGCATAACTATAAGCATAAGGAAATGATTGGTTCATTTTCTTATGCATACATTTGTGGACCAATCAATTTCTTTATGTTTATGGTTATGCGCTTATGCAAAAGTGTGTGCTCCCCGCTTAAAAATAAATCTCTTCTCTTTCTAATAATAATATATAATATAAGAAATAATTATAACAAATAAATATTTTGCACAAACACACACATATATATAATAACAGCAGATTATTTTTTACTAACAATTATTTATATCTAAAAATAACGAGATATAATATTTATAACAATTTTTCTTCAAATTTGTTCACAAAATATTGTAAAATTTATAAAAAGGACAGCACTTTGGCTGGCCAATAGAAATAAACTGTCGCCACATTGCAAATGGGACTTGTTCTCTGCGATTAGACCGAGCGTCTCTCGTTGGTGTCGTGTACTCTGCTGTGTTTTGTCGATTTTGGCGGGCCGGGCTCTGCTAGCGGTACCTTTGTCTCTCGATTATCTGTAGTGTCTTTACAAATATCGGAGGGATAAATGATGACGGATAAGGATGGCGGTAAGGAACCTTGTTTTTCCCGTCAAGTACTCGTAATCGTATTTCCATGCGATAGTAAACAAATTATGGGCAATTGGCAATTTTCCTTTTCACGAAAAGGACGCCCCGATATAAACCGCCACGCTGCTCGTTTCGTCACTGGACAATAGAGCGAAATCTTATCAAACTTGTCGCTCTTGTTGTGTTTGTAATATGCATGAAAAATTGATTTAACGATCATTATGATAATGATTTCGGAAAGAGAGTCCGCACGATAATATTTCTAAATAATACAGTAAATGTTCCCGATATTATACAGGCTGGGTTTGGGATATATTTTAGCGCTATGAGCGTGCTCTATCCTTGTTCAACTTCAATAAATAACAAAGCTAAAAGCGTGTTCCCCGAACCCAGCCGACAATAAGCCGGTTGAGCGCGCCATATCCTTACAAGTATTTAAGCGAAATTGTTGCTACAAATTAAAAACAAGTATTTCATTCACGATGGAAATCCTTTAACTTCGTCTTGGAATGTTTATAATTGAAATATATTGAAGCATTAATTTATAAATTTGTATAAAAATGTTAGATATTTTTAATTTCACAAATTTTGACACAAAATGATTGCATACTTATATTATTAATCATGCATTAATTATATGTACAATTATAATAATGTAAAATTTATATATATGTATATATATATTTATAAACTGATTTTAGATAATTTACAGATGCGTAATTTATCTTGTGTGACAATTAAATTTACATATTGTCTTATTTTTTATATTGTGTTGTCACATTTATTATTTACTTTCTATAATGTTTCTGTAAAATTTTTATGCATACAAAGTTTAAATAGCTGGTATATCTGTTCAGAGGGCTTTGACGATGCAGTGGAGGAACGTATTATTAATGAAGAATACAAAATATGGAAGAAAAACACACCATTTCTGTACGATCTTGTGATGACACATGCTCTGGAATGGCCTTCTTTGACAGCTCAATGGCTGCCAGATGTCACTCGACCAGAAGGGAAGGATTATTCAGTTCACAGATTGATTCTTGGTACTCATACTTCGGATGAACAGAATCATTTGCTCATCGCTAGCGTTCAGCTGCCGAATGAAGATGCGCAATTTGATGCTTCACATTACGACAATGAGAAGGGCGAGTTTGGTGGATTTGGTTCCGTTAGCGGCAAAATCGAAATTGAAATAAAGATTAATCACGAGGGTGAAGTCAACAGAGCGCGATACATGCCGCAAAATCCATGTGTAATTGCAACAAAGACTCCTTCAAGTGACGTGCTTGTATTCGATTACACCAAACATCCAAGTAAACCAGATCCCAATGGAGAATGTCATCCAGATTTGAGGTATTTGCACGATTTGTCAAGCAGATATGGTATAAATGTAAACAGAACTTATCAATGTACTCCTATCTTTATAATTATATTTACATATCTATTACTATAATCATGTAATCATACATCATACTATAAATATGTAATTATACATATAGATTACGAGGACATCAGAAGGAAGGTTACGGGCTCTCATGGAATCCAAATCTTAATGGATATTTGCTTAGTGCGTCTGATGATCATACAATTTGCCTGTGGGATATCAATGCCACACCGAAGGAGAATCGCGTTATCGACGCGAAAACTATCTTCACAGGGCATACTGCTGTGGTCGAAGACGTAGCTTGGCATCTATTACATGAATCATTATTTGGATCAGTCGCTGATGATCAAAAGCTTATGATCTGGGATACTAGGTGATTATCTTTACATTACATTAATAATATATAATTATAATAAATCTTCTGTAAAAAGGTTTAAGTTTAAAAAACAAATATAAAATATTTTAATTTTATTAAAAAAATTAAAAAAAAATTACAGTTCTTTAATATCTATAAAGTAAATATTCTGTTCATATGATTAACATTAATGCTGTTAAAATTGCAATCATTTAATAATGTGCTTGTCATTATATTGTTAAATTTTAATGTCTGCAGATGCAACAACACCAGTAAACCAAGTCACACTGTTGACGCTCACACTGCTGAGGTGAATTGTCTCAGTTTCAACCCATATTCTGAATTTATACTGGCCACTGGCAGTGCAGACAAAACTGTAGCACTTTGGGATTTGCGAAATTTAAAGCTGAAATTACATTCGTTTGAATCACACAAAGACGAGATCTTCCAGGTTCAATGGTCGCCGCATAACGAGACAATATTAGCGAGTAGCGGCACAGATAGACGATTGCATGTTTGGGATCTCAGCAAGATCGGCGAAGAGCAATCCAGTGAGGACGCCGAAGACGGACCACCTGAACTTCTGGTAATAATGGGAATTTAATTGACAAATAAAAACATTATTAATTATGAAAAAGAATCTTTTAACGAAAGAACATACAAATATTTATTGTACATTTAAATATTATATATACATAAATATAAATTAATATACATTATTAATATTATTATACATTAAATATACATTATTAATATTATTATACATTAAATATACATTATTAATATTCCTGTTTTTCTTTTCTAATTTAAATAGTTATTTGACTTGATTATAGTTATTTGATTTTTCTTTTGGAATTTTTAATTAAAAATTTAAATATTTTTGCAGTTTATACACGGAGGTCATACCGCGAAGATTAGCGATTTTTCATGGAATCCGAATGAACCATGGGTTATATGTTCGGTGTCAGAGGATAATATAATGCAAGTATGGCAAATGGCAGAAAATATTTACAACGATGAAGAACCCGAGACACCAGGCAGTGAAATCGAGACTGGCGGTTCATAACGCGGAATTTAATTAATCGGTAATTTAAACCATTTTTATCGATTGAAGATTATAAGCGCTACAATTGCGCGTCATGTTGTTACATCTTTTGGTATAACAACTGATTCTGATGACAGCATAGATTTCTTTCCATCGAGAAATAATAATCCTCGCTTTTAATTGATCGATTATGCGAAAAATGTTGTAATTAGTAATGCATTTTGGATAGATAGCATAAACAATTGACATTTTATCGCACTAAACAGATTTATATCTTCTTGAATAGCATGTGCAAATAGCGAGTATTATTGTTTCGCGTGTGACGACTTGGCTATGTTATAAATAACAGAATAAACTAGCTAGAACATCTGCTAGTTACACCTGTTACAAGTCATCTTTTTGTATGAAAGCACTATTTCTTTGTTGCAAAGGAGAAAGCTCAAATAAGATTAGGACATGCCAAGTACTTTTTCTACTTCGTTTTAAGCGTGAATAATAAAGGAATGACCCAAACTCGAATGATGCTTAGTTCAACTTGCGCTTTGCCTAATTTCTTTTATTATTATTTCGTTATGACTTTTTTTCATTATAATTCTGTCACAGTAATTTAAAATAATTATAAATATAAAAGAAAAAAAGAAAACAGACATTGTAATAGATAGGAATTGTTAGTTCTTTTCCTAGAATTATTGCAATAATCAGAAAAGTAATTATTCTTAACAGTTTACAATTTTTTTTATCTGGATCGAATAAACATGTTTAATATAAAAAAAGCACGTAAATCAATTTTACACCCTCGGTTACTCCCTGTACAAATCTCTTTAAAGAAGCACTTTGATAAAATTAGCGATCATATAATATAATCATTCTCTTGGCACTTTGCAAGTATGTATAATAGGAAGTGCATTCTTATTCGAGATAAAATATACATATATATATATGTAGACTTTGTTCCCACATTATAAAGCTGTTTGTGAAAGCTCGTTGTATATTTGCGTGAATAAGGAGTCATCGTATTCAAAGCTGTTCAATGATAGAGCGTCTTCGTTGTCGATATTCATAATTCTGAAAAAAGAATAGAGCGCTTACATTAAATGCTTCTTCAATCTTGTACTTATTATAATCAGGACAATTAATTAATTATTTATTACCAAAATCTGCGCGTTAAATGGACATCGCTTATAGAGCGTGTCTTATGCCAGCTGCGCATGCAAAATACAATTATTTGCAACACCAATGATTACTTGTGAATAGGAATTCATATAAATATATACAAGTAGAATGTTATATATTTAATAATTATTTTAACATAATTAATTTAATATTAATTTAACCTATTTTATATACATATATATATATATATATATATATATATATATATATATATATCGAAATTAAATGTACCCTTTTCCAGCGTCTTGCCGTTTAATATCATCGAGGAAGCTCATTATGGAGGGCGTCAGAGTTGGACGAAATACCTGAAGTTAATTAATTGCGTTCATTTCGGCAAATTTAAAATAAAATGAGAAGAAAAAATGAGGAGTACTCACAGTTACGGCCGTGCATCGCATTTCACGGAGATCAATGTTCCTGAAAAGATCGTGGATCAACAATTCCTCTATACTGGTAAAATGATGCTCCGATTCCGTGAATATCAATTCGAGAAACCTCAGAACCTGAGATTGAAATATATGAATATTTATTGGGAGAGGTGCTCGTTTTGTGAATAAATCCTATTCATGCAGTTATTGCTATTGTAAATACCTGCGGATACATTTCGATGTCTGATAACTGGATGGGGGATGGTCTAAAGTTACATAATTCATAACCAGCACACATTTCGAAAAGCATATGCCCTGATAATATGAAAAATAACATATATCATTACATCATCTGTTAATATACAAAACGCTCTAAAGAGCGTTCAATAAAATCTTTCGTATTAATTTTATTTTATTAATTTATTTTATTAATCGTGGCGGACATTTTCTTCTTTTTGTAAAAAATTCATTATTAAATATATAAAATTAAATACTACAATAAAATAAAACACTACGTTTTATTAAAGAAATAATATTGAGCTTGATTAAAAATCATTTACTAAAATATTTGGTGTTCTTTTAAAATACAATTAAAAAGAATAAAATATTATATTTTTAGAATATCTTTTTAAAAAATACACAAAATAACAAAAAAAAAAAAAAAATAAAATAAAAAATGGGATATATATCTATATATATATATATATATATATATATATATATATATATATATATATATATATGCAATAAAATTTATATTTTATCAAAAATATAACATTTAGAAAGAATATATGATTGAAAATTATATTAAAATTTAGAAAATAATATTGGGGAATCTTTTAAATTAGAAACTCTGGATTAATGTATTGCCATAATATGTACCGAAGCATATAATGTCGATCGAAGTGGAATGTGTTAATCGAGACGTTACAATATGATGTATTCGACTGGTGAAACCTAGAAGACTATTCTCCAGACCGGCTAGTCTTGCTACGCCGTTCTGAATCACCACATTGCCCGAATGGAGATGGGTCACCGTGGGAAATCCTTGCTCCTTCAGGAACACCAGCGCTTCCAGAATTTGTCGTCCCATTCGTTGCACTTGCGGTAACGTGAGTCCCTTGCCACGCGCAGAATATTTGTGAATCCATTTCTCGCTCCAGCAGTTTCGTTCGATCTGTTAAACGATATATTTTTCCTAAGGATATACATCTTTCGTGAAAATAGATATGCCAAAACTTCTTTGTGTTCTCAGTTAATATTGGATATAAAACACGTCTTTTGCGCAAATTAATCTTTATAGACGTATAAAAAAAATAATAAATTACGAAGTCTTTAATTGTCTTAAATGGACTTTAAATACTTTTAATATTAACATCTCTTTAAGAGGGAAAAATAAACAAAAATCAGGTGTGTTAAAATATCTGAAAGTAAAGTTTGTACGCGCGTTTTTTATCACCCTGACTAAAAATTGAAACCTGAAAACTTAAATATTTCTATCCCAAGAACGAGATACTCACGCCGTATATGAGATCCTTGAGACTACCCTGGTTGATGGGTTGCACCAGGACAATGTATGTTTGGTCCTCGTACTCGAGAAAATCAACGTGAAAAACGGGACAGATGTAAGGGTGTTGTAAGGCCAGGAACAGATTGTTCAAAATCTCCTTAGTGGAGGGACGGACGGACAGCGGGCAGTTCCGATTCAACGGCATCAAAGTCAGTAATCTGTCCGTCTTTAGGGACGTGTCCCTCACCATGAACCAATATTTGTCCACCCTTGATCCTAAAGGATAGCAATTTTAATGGAATTTTTTTACAAGAATTTTCTAAAGAAATTTCCCGATCATTTAATAAGAGACAAAAATTAAGTATAAATATTATTTATATATTTCATATTATATATTTCAAAGTATAAAAAAAAATTGCAAAAAAAATCACTTTTTATACTCGAAAATTCGACTTTACTTTTATTTTTTTATTTTCTAAACTTTTATATCACTTGTTTCTATTTTATTATTTTTTTTTCTTCCTATTCAGCTAATGACGGACAACAAAGAGGCTCACCGATATTATTGAGTTGCTTGATGAGAACGAAACGCGGCGTCTTATCGATGTAGTCCCGGCAAATTGATAAAGCACGATCGCGCGATTTTTTCTCCATTTCCATGTACTCAACTCCGTCCTCGCTGATAGATTTCGATCCGTGATTCAGCGCCGTGTAACGTCCGTTCCTGTTGAGTATAATTAAAAATTTCATTTAATTATCCCGGTTTAGCTGTCTTTTTTATATTTTCCCCTCCGACTTATCACCGAGAAGATAAAACTCAAGGCAACGTGGCATTATTTTAATTGTGTCAGACGATCAGATGAATTATCCTACACATTCTGATCAAGATATAATCTCAGATTTATATTTGATTAGAATCCAGCAGGATCAGTGTGTAAAGTCTCTTTTAAATAAATTTTCTTCGTGGTTATTACATTAGAGAGAATAATATAATAAAAAATGTAAAAAGACAGAGTCACTCTCTCTCTCTCTCTCTCTCTCTCCCTCTATTCAAAAAAATAAAATTTCATGAGAGTGTCCTGATTTCTCTAGAAAACAAAAGAAGTCCCTGAGAATTCCAGGTTTTCCATTTTCCAGGAAATATGGACATGCTGTAAAATATAAAAATAAATATAAAAATAAATTTTTTCTATCAAATAGATACATTTTGTTAACATCGATTTTTTTTTATTTAAATAAATAGTTTCCAAAAATCTTTTGCTATATTAAATAAATTATTATTTGCATATAATAAAAATTATAACTTTTTGAATAAATTATTTAAGATTTTAATAAAAAGTATTTTTATTTGAATATAAAAAATTATTTATTAAAATAAAGAAAACCTGTGTTTTTGAAATAAGCAGTCATAAGTTAAAAAAATGTTTTTTTAAGAGAAGTAATTTAAGTATAATAAAGATAAAAAAAACAAAAATTTTTTTATTTATAAATATAAGCATATTTGCTTTTATTATATATATATATATATATATATATATATATATATATATATATATATATATATGAAATAACTAATACTTTTGCAACTATTTAAATAAATACTTTTTTAAATAAAAGAAACTTTTGGATTTAGTATACTTTTTGTTCAGTGTAATAAAATAATAAATAATTCGTATATTTCTAATCTGTTTTTTTTTTAATCCAAGATTTTAATAATATTTGTTTAATATCTCGCATTATCGTATGAAAAAGGAAACTTTCTACCTGTCGTCAAAAGATGCAGCGCAGCTTCGCGCTTGACTGACGGATAGTTCCCGTGCATTATCACGCGGCTTCCGACCGCAACAAAAGCGGATTAGATTCGCAAGCCACGGATTACGATGCGTGCTACTTTCGCGCCACGTTGCTCTATGACTGCAAGGGGTTTCATCCAATGAAAAGAGAAAAAAAATAAGAAAAAAAAAAAGATCGTCGTACAATGACTGTATACCGTCGTGTCCCAAGTAACAAAGTAACGTCAAATGAAGTCTTACTGATGCTAGAAACGTCATTAAGATGTTATTAAGACGTCATTTGACATCACCTTGCTACTTATGGGGGGTGTAAGTCAATCTTTCTACGACGCGAGGCACGGTAATTGAATTAAAAAGATCGCGGAGCATCCCAGAGCTGTTCTAGATTAAAAAGATGCGCGCGAATTTGTTCGAAAATTACGAAGAATTAAAAGGGATTCCGAAAAGATTCCGAAACATTGCCTTGCGCATTTTTGCCATTCACCGTTTTACCTGCGTACAGCAACTCGGAAATTTCCGTCCACCCGATGACAATTGTCTATCGTGGATTTTCGATGATTATCTTGACGTTCACTGCTCATCACTAATCACCGACCAGGCATTTGCATGAAACGGCGTATAATATTATATAGGCGATAATAATAAATTCGCGAGAAAGGAAAATTCACACTCGTGTATCGAGAAGAACTAAATGTTCGAAGTACTTTCGATGTATGTATATGTTTACAAAGAGAAACGAATGCTCAAAGTCAATGCGTGTAAAAAGTGTAGCAATTGATTTATAATTCTAGCGACACAGAATGATATCATAATAGAGGTAATATCTAACATAATATCAGACATGTCTCTAGAGTGGACGATGAGGAGAGGAAGAGTGGGATTATTAATTAAATGTTGGTTACTCGTTGAAGCAACAAGTAATAACTGATTTGAAAGAGAGAAAGAGAGGAACAATATATAATATACTCTGTTATATGAATAATATATAGCCTGAGGGATCGTCTGATCGAGAGATTGTTACATACAGGATGTCCCAGAATTAGACTGACAAATTTCAAGTAATTATAAAGGACACCAAAACAAAACAAAAATTTTGTCAATAAACTGTCCGCAAGTAAATTATTTAGGCACTAGAGAATCAAAGATTAACAAGAGCAAAAAAATCTTTAAAAAAAATTATTATTATTATTTTTATTTTTTATTTATTAATATTATTCTTTTTTTTTAATGTGGTTAAATAAAAATGTTTTTATTAGATAGAGGTGTCCTTGTTAGTCTTTGATTCTCGAGAGCCAAAACATCAAATCATTTGCGAACACGGATTTATTGACAAAATTGGTTTATTTTGATGTGCTTTATAACTATCTAAAGTTTGTCGAAATGGGACCTTATACAATATAATTTGACTATGTTATTTAAAAAATTATATTATAATTATATTATTTAAAAAATGTGTTAATTTTAGAATATTTATTATTCTAAATCAATATCAATTTCTAATATATATCTTCTATATTAATATATATATATATATATATATATATATATATATATATATATATATTTTCCAGTAACTTCAATTTCATTACAACTTTATGCACTTTTCAATCATCTTCAATTACGTAATTCATAACTCTACAATTTTTTTCCAATTTTATAATCCTTAAACTTTGCTCTTATATAGTTTTATAATTTTATTACTCCATAATTCTATTTTGTACCGTGTATAACTTCATCGATCTTCATTATTATTCATAAATTATGTGAGGAATGCCCCTCGTTATTTTCTCTCTCTTACTTGACGTCGCCCTGATCCTTGTATCCTCGCGCCGCCGACACGCGGCTGAAGAGCAGCCGCGCCAGATTGTCCAACTTGTTCGCCAGCTGATGACCCTTGTCATCCTCGCTCTCGTTCTCGTCCTCCGTGCTGACGCTTCGACCACGTCGCAGCGAACCCCGGGCGGAGCTCATCGCCCTGGCGTTCAGCTCCGTCGCGCTTTGCGTTCTGCGATTGACAGCGCGACGACGGCGACGAGTGCTCGAGTGGCCGGTGCGGTGCTGACAGAATCGGTCGTGGCCTGTCACGTCTGACTCGCGATTCCGCTGCCCGCCGCTATCGCTGTCGTCCTTCTTGTTTAGGTTCTGGTAGAGATTGAACATCCCTTCGATTGGTTTTCCCTTCGCTGTCGCTTGGTCCCAGCTTTTGGTGTCGGAGATGCCGTTGTTGTCCGCCTATTGCGAAGCGTCTTGTTAAATTTTATCTCCTCGAAAGAGATACGAATCAAAGTTGGAGATTATCAAGCGATCCCCCGACGCTTTTACGTAAAATGAATTCATGAATATTTAACGAGAGGCTCTCTTATCTGATTGTTCTAGATTTTTTTCTAATTTTTTTACGCGCGCAAAAATATATTAATTTAATTATATTGCATGGATGATAACGAATACTGATTTGATTCTGATAACAGAGTTAAATAGATGTAATATGAATGAGAGATTGGGTCCTGCAATTTTTCAAAGTTTTTCGAAAATTGTTCAAAGTTTTCGAAGATCAAATTTCTTCTCAAAAGAAAATTTAATAATATGAAATGGATAATTCTTTCAAAGTTTATTCTTGCCACTTTCATCTAGCTACATGTAATATAGAAGATTATTCGATTTAACTTTCAATGATAATGGAATTCTCTGATAATGGAAAATTTTTCGTTACCATCGCAATGATAAAATTATTCCAACAAAATTAGAAATTGTATCGTACAATATTTTATTAAATTCTAAATATCTGCAAAAATATTATTTTATTTTTAATAATTTTTTTTTTATGAAAGTTTGTTAACGCGCGCGTATATCGGATTTAATTTATTAAAAATGTAACAAAATATTTTCGAGGAAAACCAAGTCAGAGAGTATGAATATGATATATATATGTATATATTCGATATATAATATAATACAACTTTTATAAAATTAATTTTAAATTTCAAGTATCTTTTTCCTTCAAAGGAAATAATTATATTCTTTCTATTAGTTTGCTAAAAAAATATTTCTTATATATGTATACGTATTATGTATTACAATGATAGAGAAAAAATATTCTGATTTCATAATTGTCAGCGTTTACCTTTGTAAAGGAAAAGAACGATGAGGAAAGAAGAAGCTTTTTTTAATTGACTCTCGGGACTCTTCGTCTCTTTCGAGAAAAGTGCTTCTTTTAATAGCTTTTTATAAACTGCGGAATTTTTCCTCTGACCTTTCTCGGTCCAATTTCACAATCGAAGCAAATTATTGTGAGTCGACGAGTCGCGAGAGATACACGCGAATATATTATTAAGCACGGAATCGTCTATCCAGCTATTAATAACGCTCTCGAAATTCCAGATCGATATATGAAGCGAATAATAAACCGCGTCCGATCAAAACATTATTTGTCTCAGGATGTTTTATCTTATGTTTTCGCGAGGTCGTATATCTTAAAAGTCTGTTCGCATAAAGAGAATAATGGTACAAAGAAAAATGGTTCTCAAGAATGTTACATGATCGGATTAGCATTTTTTTTCATGCAAATCTTATTATATCTCGTATATCTTATAATTATATTTCCTTTGTACGCGCGTGTTTTGTGTATATAAAATGCTGAAAACAATAAATAACGATTTAAAATGTATTTACAATAAAATATCGACCGCGTTGATATAATAGCACTATCAAGGATTACTACCTTTCATTAAATTAATGATCATTAAGTCTAAGTATTCTGGAAGATATATTATTGATCACTCAAGATAATTCATATTGCACACTTAATTCATGAGTAAACATAGTACAAGATATTCGTGTAACTATGTAGTATCTCTTAAATTTTCTCTTCCAAAATTTAATTAATATTTTTTTAATTAAGAATATAATAAATAAAATTAAAAAGTAATATAAATAAATAATTATATATGTAAGAAATTAATATTTTATTAATTATAAGATTATTAACTGTATATATTATTATAATTATTATTAAGTCTATGATATTTAATTATTGTAGCGCCAAATCAATTTTCTCCTAATTCTTAGTGCTTGGTATCATCGACTTAATCTATTGTCAACGATTTAATTCGTCACTTACCGTTAAGAAACGTGAATCGCGCCCTTTGATGTTGAATTTTTTCGTGAAATTATTCGACAAAATATCACAGGGGATCGATTGGTCCTTAGAATCGTTGGTCGATGAAATTTCCGCAAACGGCGCTATCAGAAATGCTTAAAAAATTATGAAAATACAGATGTTTTTACATATTAAATTGATAAAAAAATCTTTGATTTAATGATCTTTTATATATAACTCTATATCGATCAATCTGATCTACAAGACATTTATATGATATTTATGGTGGCAATAAAATATGATGACAATTTATTGAAAACACATTTTTTTATAAATTATTCATGAGAAAATATATAATTGTTATATAATTATATATTTTTTCATGAATAATTTATAAAAAAAAGAAAAGAGAGAAAATATATAATTATTATATAATTATTCATGAGAAAATAAAATGCTATTTCCATAGCATTAAAATGTTGTGAACATCTCTATATGTTACTTGGCAACGAAAGCGCGATATACATAGGAGGGTCGATATAAGTCGTATACATTTTATATTTTTAGGACAAAATTTTACGCGCGAGAAGAGATGTCAATTTTTCAAATAAATTTTTACAAATAAAGTAGAGAAAAACTACTACTAGTAGTATCTCTCATATAAAGGATCTAAAAATATTTTAAACATTGCATTAAGCATTTCAAACCATAATCTAAAGGGTGTTTTATCATTTTTAATAAAAATTTTGTTTTTCCTACATATCTCGCACAATCCACATTTCCGTCTATACATAAGAATCTCGTAAGAAAAAAATTAAACTTTTTCATCGATAACTAAATAATCAGGTCGTCGTAATCGGAGGGATCGAGAGCGCGACGATCCCCCGATTTTTCCCGGGTCAGGTGCAACGTACCCGAAGTTCGAGTTTTCCGTGCTATCGACCCGTGAGTCGTCGTGGGCAGTGTACGGGTCGGCGCGCGGGATTTCCAACACGCGTGATTCCGCCACGGCGGAATCGCGACCTGAGACGCGGAGGACGACGCCGCCGAGCAGCAGCGAGGCTGGGTGGACACTGATGGGGTCCCGGCGACGGTGGTGTGGTGTAGTGTGGCCGACCCGGCGCGACACAGATTCCGCACAACCCCACCTTCCCGCGCTGCTCATCGCCCCCTTCCTCGAGTGTCGAGGGTGAGGCGAGGTAAATGGCACGGATATGGCCATGAAACTCTCTCTCTCTCTCTAATCTTCGACTAATCTGCAACTGGAAAGCGATTTTAATATGCGAAAAATACAAGTTTCTATAAATGATACAAATTTAGAAATGTTCTAAATTTGTACAAGTATGAATTATATATTATATGATTTTTTGCAATCTACAAAAAAATTTATCGTATTTAAACATTTAATTATTTTATTTAAATATTTTATTCATGTAAATACGGATATAAAGCGTAATTCCGAACACGTGCAATTTTGCGCGCGTAATTCTTCAGATTAGTCTTTGTTTTCGTTTAAACTTGAAGATCCTAGACAAGCTCTAATCCGCAGTTTTAGGGTTGCTTTTCAGGGACGAAAAATCATAAATAGATCAATCTAGAAATATATAATGTTATTGTTTAATTTAATTACATACATGTCTTTTAACAGAAATAAAATATTTTTATATATAAAATTTGCTTTAGTATATTTTTTTTTATCTGAATACTGTATTTTATATAATAAATATATATATTTTTGATATCTCTTTCTCTCTCTGTATCACTCTCTCACTCAGTTTTCTTCTATAAATTTTTTTAGAAATAAAAATGGGAAAGAATAATCATGTATTTAAATAATATTTTAGTTTTCTTCTCTCTTAGCAAACGTCCTTACAAATTTTATTTTATGCTTCTTGTTGAATCATAGTTTTATATTGTAATTTCCATTTTTTGGAGAAATGCCATATATCTGTAATTCATATATACATATATTTTCATATATAATTGTTATGTTTTATATAAATTAATAGAAAAAAAGATATTATATAACAAGTATTAATATTTATTTATTATTTAAAATTATTTAAAAAAAAGCAAAATAAAGTAAAATGGAATTTAAAAAATACAATTTAATATTCTGATAAAAGAATTAAATTTTTTTATATACATATATATCAATGCAGGTGCGCGTAAGTATATATAAAAAATTATTGTAAATATATTATATAATTTGGAAATTACATTTGCCACAAATTGCAAGACGGAGCGATAAGTCAATTCATTTTCTGCTCGGGATCCCCATGTATATTCAAATTGTGATGGATCATTCTTATCTATTAATGTTTTTTCAAGATATCTCTCATTTACAAAATCCTGGATGTAAATTGATAGAATTTAAATATGCACTATTTTTCGTATGTGAAAAAATTAATAATCATATTATTTCTTACTATTGTCACCAATTGTTTCACATCGCCAAAGTATTCATTTTGAAAACTGTTGTTAGTTATGATATTCAGATTGCGAAGAAAATTCCATAATATATCTGTGTAAAAATATTTCATAGGTAATATTCATTTTTATCAAATCAGATTTCATATCATTGTTATTTATAACAACAAATAAACAATAAAACTCTTAAATAAAATTAAAATCACCTTCTTGGCATGCTTCGCCATGCATAAAAATGTGAACAAGCACAAGGTACAATAGCAACTGCTTACTGCCATTATGAAAAATGAGATGTGGAAGTTTGTTTTCTATTTCATTCACCAATATGTATTTATTGCTTTCAATTTCTACCAGTTCAAATCCGAATACCTTTCAAATCAATGATTTTTTTACAGTTAATTTTAATAAAATTTAATAAAAAAAATACACAGTTCAATTCCTATTTCAAAATAATTTGCTCTTCGTAGAATAATTATACAATTATACAAATGAGAATATATAATAATAATAATTTAAAGAAGATAAATATACCTGAGACAATTCCCTGTTCACTTTTTCTATAATTGTACGAAACAATCTACCATTTCCATTCAGTACATTCTTAATGATTTGATTTTTTTGTATAGGCTGTTTACTTTTATCTGCAGCAAAGATATATCTTATTATACTGCTAATTAATTGCATTTTCTCTTGTGCTTCCATGTCTTGTGAGCTCATTAACTGTGAAAAATTTCTACTACTTCGTTGAGATGATGCATCAAGCTGGCTGCTTGTACTAGGTTGATCTTGTGATAAAAATATATCATTGCTACTCTCTCTCATGCTTCGAGTAGTTTGCGATCTTTTTGTTTGACCTATAAACATAGTAAGCATCCATTCTATGCGATAAAAATGACGATGGCAAGTAATATCATTCTATGTATTCTATATACTGGGAAACAAAAGAAAAATTTTATCATACTCATGTAAAAATTAAGTAATTATAAAAAAAATTCCTCTAAATTATAATTCTCTCTTTCCTCTATTTATGCAAAAAAATATAATTGTTTTTTCAAAAAAAAAAAGGGTTATAAAATCTTACTCATTTTGGCAAGTGTTAAACGAACATCACTTTGAAACTAAGTTTACACGTGGCATATTTTGCGAAATCCCGAAAGATTTCTAACTCTTTGAGATACTAGGTAGCAAAACTCGTTCTAATATAAAATCAAATAACACGAGACGTATGTGCTACACTTTGTTTTGAGCAACTGTCTCCCTCTGTAAACAATTACGAAGATAAATCTGTGCAGCTTGGAATATTCGTTATGCATCAACGCCCTCTCAGAAAATATTGCAGAATGAAAAGCTGCAAATCTAACGAAGCACGAATGGTAACAGAAATTAAAAATGTTTATATATATATATAAACATTTTTAATTTTCTTTAATTATTCCCTATTATTTGTTTATATATATACATATAAGTTTTTTTTTTAATTTTTTATAATAAATATTTTTTATTTTTAATTTTCTTTAATTATTCTCTATTATTTGTTTAAATATATATATATATATATATATATAAGCTTTTTTTAATTTTTATAACAAATATTTTTATTTTTTAATTTTATATATATATATATATATATATATATATATATATATATATATATATATAAACAAATAATAGGGAATAAATAAAAAAATTAAAAAATAAAAATATGTTATAAAAAAAACTGCTACTACCTAGGATAAATATAGTTTTATTATAAAATTAATTATACATATAGATAAATATAATTATAAATATAAATTTGCAAATTTGCATTACTAAAAGTAGAATGATTTTAAATCATTGCTCGATAAATCTTTTTATTGAAAATTATAATTGGTTTATTTTTATATTTATATGTAAAAATATGTAATATTTCTTATTTAATTTAATTTGCAAAATATTCTGTATATGTAATGTAAAAAAAGAGCAAATATATAGCTTTTGAAAATAAATAAAATTGAAAATCGCGCTTTATTATTCGAATTCATAAAATATGTCAAAAAATGTGTATGTCAATTTTGTGACGTGATTTTAATTTTAATCTCAATATTATATATGAAAATTGTAAGAAATGTGCGATTTCGGAGTAACAACAAGAAGATTATTGACCATTCCGCCAAATTTCGTGCCTTATATGGAAAAGCACAGATTATACGAATTCTTTTATGTAATTAAACTATGTCATTTTTAACTGCTTAAATATTTTCTCGCATCGATATTAATTATATTATAATATATATTTTTATAATTATATATAAATTGTAATTTTTTTATATTACATTAGAGTATATTCTTTTCATTTTTTTTTGTCTGTTACATTACTTTATATATGCATAGTATTATATTATAAAAAAACTTATATAGGAGTTAGTGACGCAGTTATTAATCCAGAAACCCGAGGATCCATTAGTATTTATGAAACAATGCATTCAATATGCCATACGAAAACGAGATATTCCCAGAATCATTCTTATAGCTCCTCCAAGCTTTGGTAATTCGCATAATCTAACATGATTAAGTGTAGAAATATTTTTATAATAAAATATTTGTTATTTTTGTAATATTATTTATAAAATACGATAAAAAATAAGAAAAAATTATGTATAATATTTATATTTAGAAAAATTTATCTATAATATATATATATATATATATATATATATATTTATTCTCAAGATTAATATAAAACAAAATTCTCTTTTCGTCAACACAGACAAATTGACCCTCGCGAAAATTCTGCAAGAAGAAATTGGCAATCGTCCTGTAACTCTACAAGATCTTCGTGCTTTTTCCTCTGCTAAAGTAATCTGTTACCAAAATTATTTACCATTTATAAAATGTCTCTGGGAGAAGAAAAAACGCTAATTATTTTTTTTATTTTATTACATAATTTTTATTTATTTTTTTATTTTATTACATATATATATATATATATATATATATATATATATACATTTTATATATATATACATATATATATTTCAGAACACGTGCTATTGCTATAGTGCTGATGAGATTGCAAGGAGAATGAAGGAAATGTTAATGTCGGGAATACTTCACGAATCTGGGTGGACATTAGTGGGTAATTTAAATTTTCTTAAATTACTTATTAAGAGTTATTCCATTGTGTGTGAATGAAATAACTGTTGAATTATTCTGGAAAGTTATTATAATATAAAATATTATAATATGTACAATTAAAATTATTATAGTATATACATTATTAAAAACTAAAGCTCTCTTTTATTTTCCTCTTGTGTAAATAAGTAATTCACTTACAGATATACCAAGAAGCAAGAAGGAAGCACGTGCGATGCAACGTGTCGGCGTGATACCCACACATGTAATACAAATCGTATCATCAAACGCAGAGAACGAAACTCAAAGTATACTTACTGTAGGATCAGTATTATTGACTCTGCTATTCTGTTCTTGTTCATTTACATCCATTTTTATTTTTTTTTTTTTTAAGCACAGTCAATCTGTAAATATAAATCAAAACAATTTTAAATTAAATGTTTTATTTTAATTTAAATTAATGTATCGTATGTGTATTTTAATTTTAATTAATTTAAATTAATGTTCAATTTTAATTTAAATTAACGTTGTAAATTTTACATTTTTTATATTTATTAATATATTTATAAAATATACAAATAATATGCAAAAATATGTTATATGTACAAAAACAAAATTAAAATAAAAATACAAAGAGATCTATTTCAGATACGTATTAGCAGAATTAAATTTTAAATCCTTAATATTTCTGGATATGCAAAATTATATCTGATTCATTTTTTCGTGAATCATGTTTATTTCCAGAAGATTTGAGACAATACAATTATGAGAGAATCCTTCGAGATCTACGTGAAGTATATGCTAATTTATTAATTGTTAGTTAATTTTTGACATTATAATGTTTAGTAATGATAATCTATTATTTTGTCTCTTTATTATTAGTATTATTATCTATTATTAATGTTAACATTAACATTATATATAAGAAATTAAAAAAAATAAATTTTTGTGTCACACGTTTATTTCTTAAATTTTAAT
This sequence comes from Cataglyphis hispanica, assembly GCF_021464435.1. NCBI lineage: Eukaryota > Metazoa > Arthropoda > Insecta > Hymenoptera > Formicidae > Cataglyphis > Cataglyphis hispanica. Next base: position 4,559,495 of record NC_065970.1, read on the forward strand.
ATAAATAACAATAATATATTGTATATTTTAATATTCATATTTTATATTTTTTAAAATTATATGTATATTATTAATATTGTTAAGACAACTGATCGTTAAAAAATATTTTCTAGGAAGTCGAAGTTGGTGTTAAGACAATTCAAGAGCTAGGCAAAGAATGCGCGACATTATCGAAGATTAAGAAACATTATGGGGCACCATCGCTCTTTCGCATAGCTCTCATAGGTCCTAGGGGATCAGGTCATCACTCTTTGGCAAAGCATATATCTGAGAGATTTAATCTCGTTCATGGTATTATTACAGCTAATATTAATATATTTACTTTAGATATTAGATTATTTATACATTTTATTAGAGTAAATATATTATTCTATTTTTATTAGAGTAAATATATTATTATACTTTTATTTTATTTTTATTAGAATAATATTACTCTAATAAAAATAAAATAAAAGTAGAATAATATATTTACTCTAATAAAAATATAATAAAAATAGAATAATATATTTACTCTAATATATATATATATATATATATATATATATATATATATATATATATTGCAATATTTTTTATAAAAATATTTTGAATGAGTGGATTTAATTTAAATAATAATACTTCGAATATACAGTGCATTATATATTTTTGTAGTTGATTTCAATTATATTCTGGAGCAAGCATGTTCGCAAGAAACGGCCTTAGGTGAAATGTTACGATTATGCGAGTGTTACGGATACGGAAAGAAATTAAAATCAGAAACAAGAATAGAAATTGTCGAGGTACAATGTAGTTTGATGAAAAATCAATTGAATTAATTTTGTAATTTGCGTTTATTATCTATCATTATTATTTCCAGCAATATGTACTCGGATCCGAATGTCTTAGAAAAGGATGGATTTTAACCGATTATCCTAAAACTGTGGAGGAGTTCAAGCTTCTGGATATGATATCCACGCCACCCAATAGGTTGCATTTCCTCTTCTTAAATAATGACCATTCTAAAAATTCCGTAATAATAATAATTATTATAATTTTCGATAATGTGTTTAGAGTAATCATTCTCAAAGTGGATGCACAAAAGTTTAGAGAGAGACTCTTAAATCGCCGATCTAACCTCACCAATGGAAGTGAGCGTGATCTTGCATCGTGTGAGACTTTAGAAGCAGAGTCAGCTTATGAATTAGATGCTTATCCCAAAGATTACGATGCCAAAGATAAAGATGTCATTGAACAAGATGTAATTGGCATATGTTAACTCTTGTAAACATTCTCACTTAAAGTTTACACAAATATTTTAAATTCATGCTAAAATTGGCCAAATGTATCTTACATATCTTTAAAGAGTTGCATATTAAACAAGAGAAAATTTTATACTCATTTTTAATAAGTTAAATTCAGGTTTTAAATATTTAACATTTTTTTTTATTGTTATTTGTTGAAAATACAGCTTAGGGAGTACGAAGAGAATATAAAAGATATAATGCAATATGCGGGGGAAACTGCATCCGTGATAGATGCGATGGATGAGGAAAAACGCGTGCAGGAAAAACTGGAAGCCTGTCTAATGCGATCAGCACCGTCTGCGAAACCTAGAATCCCGCAAATACCACCTCCGATCGATCCGATGGACATAGAATTCGATCCTGATGACGAACCCGATCCGAAAATCTTCGACGACATACGCACACCGGAGCCTAAATATTCTTTTATCTAACAATCCTATATACTTAAAGCATCTCTGTAGAAAAAAGGCAAATATGAAAAATAAATTTTTAATTTCTTTTTACATGTATTTTTCTAAGCATTTTATTATTTCTCTCTTTCTTTTTTCTTTGTTGAGACAATGTATATATTTAATATTCAAATTTAAAATTTCAAGAACGTCAAACAATCACTTATACATGTTTCTTCATATACAAAGCATTCAATTTTTAATTATGCTAATTTTTGAAAATTGTTTTCTATTTTTTTATTTTTATCAATAAAAATTGAAAATGTTCTATTTTTCACACGCTAAAAATTTTATCGAAACAAAATTAAATCTAAAAAGAAAAAAAATATTTTTATTATATTTATTATATTATATTTTAGATAATAATTTAATTTTTTTAACATCACAATGCGCAGACACGTCTAAAATCTAATGTTTAAATAGATAATGGACAGATTTTTATTATGTGGCATGCGGTAGGAAATTGAACGAGCTCTTAGAAAATTCTGTGATCCTGAGATATAAAGCATCCTATCTCTTCGCGACGTCACGACGTAAAATCGCGCATAAATGACAGAGATATAGAAGCTATGACGTAATAAAATCTTGGTTTTGATGTCACCATTAGCAGAAGCGGCTATCAGAATGTTTTTAGTTAATATGTCTAGACAAAATTTGAATTAAAATTATATATATTAAAGTTATATATATGATTATGTCATATATACAAAGATTTTAAAAAGATAAATAATAATTTATGGTAAGAAGATGATTTATATTTCTTATATGTATATCCTGTCTTAATGTCAAATTTATCAATTTCCTAATATTACTTAGAAATAAAGAGATGAAAATATTTAATATATTATATATAATATTTATTTTTAACAGTTATTTTTTTTAAAGACTATATTAAAAAATGTATAAAAAAATAAAGCAATTAAATTTATATTTTAAAGTTTTGTATTATTATTATTTGAAAAAAAAATTCTAAAAGATGTATGGAAGGTAACAATATTTTTTTTTTTTAGAAATAAATTCTTAAATTTTTATGATATTTTTGTCTTATTAATCTAGGTTTAGATAAAATAAAATTATACTTGTACATATACAGTATTTAAATTATTTTCACCATAAAATCTGTTTAAAAAGATACAAATAATTTATTTATATGACACATTATTTCTTATCTCGCATATAAGACACAGAAATAACTGTTACATAATATCGACAAGGAAAACTATTTTTTGAAACGTCGTGTATAAGAACTATAATGATATTTGGAAAGTTCAAAAGCGAACGAGATGGATGGCCGAGTAGAATTAAAGCTACATCGCGACGCTAATGCTCATAATTGCCTCAAACGCAAAGCATATTTCCGGATCAAGGATTTATGGATGTGAGCAAGTTGCCTACACCATGAAAACTTGCCGTCAAGGATGTGATCCTGATAGAATCGCCCTCCTATAGTCAGGATATCTGTTCACATGGTGTGGAATCACGTCGGAACAAAAAGGCCATAAATTATTATTTTTAATTGCAAAGAGACTTTTTTAGTTGTTTACGTGTTTATTATTATTTTTTTTTAATAAAAATTTTATTTAATTTTATTAAAAACAAATTTCTAATCTTCATAAAAAGCAACCGCTAAATTTCTTCTGCAATAAAACCGATCGCGCAAAAATGTAAAATTCATTTTGCGGAGAGGACAGTGTTGAAATTAATAAATAAAGAGTGTTGTAAATAATTGTATTAAATTATTTATTGTGTGTGAAAAAACCATAAAAAGCCCCCCCAGAAATAAATGCAGCATATATCAAAAATTATTGATGAATATCTTTATTTTTTCTAAATTATTGAGACTCAATGATTGCAAAATTTTTTGCAGAACTTTACGACAATAATATATGTTCTCAGACATGTATGTAATTTATTTATTTATGAGTGAAATTTATTTATGAGTGTTGATGTATTGTCCGTTGTGTCCTCATTTGTTGTTAGAGTGTATCGTAATGACAAATAAATAGCACGTTAGAATATGAAATAAATATAAAATAAATATAAATGTAACAAACAGACATTTATAGTGCTTAAGGAGCTGGACGATACTTCTCTCAAAGAAGTGTGTCTTGCAAAAGTACGCAACAGAATAAAGTTGCGATGCTGAAAAAGAAAATACATGCGCTTGCGTGGCTCTATAGCTCAAGAACAGCTCTTCCTCATAAGTAATCTTTTTTTTTTTTTTATTTGCGTAGAAAACGGACGATTTAATTTTTCTCAACATTCAATCGATCGATTAATAATAGACTTTAATTTCTTTCAAATGCTGCGAAAATATAGTAATATGTTTACGATCTCACAATAGCAATTGTGCGCTATTATGCATTACACTAAATTACAGTAATAGAGCTAAAATTCACTCTACAAGAGAGAGGGAATATTCAGACAATCAATAAAAAAGGAGGGGATAAGCGTGCACCCTCGTCGACTTTTTCGCAGGCACTTGCGTCCCGGACTTCGTAAAGAGATGCTCTCTCTCTCGAGACTCAGTATTTTAAGCTCAATAGATTTCTATTACTCATTATTGGCTTATGGCCTTTGCAACAATCGAACCTAACTCGATTTCAGTTCATTTTCTTGTCTAGTGTTCTGATGACGAGTATTATGTTTCAGGTAAGACAATATTTCAAATTTATACATATATTTTGATTTTTTATTACATTTTAATATATTTAATATAATTATATTTTAATATTATATTTTAATATCGCATAATAATTTTTTATTATGCACGTGACTTAAAAATATCTTAGTTTAGATTATAACGAAATTATTTTACCAGCTGTATTATAATAGTATACATAATCTCTTACTCTCTCTCTCTCTCTCTCTCTCTCTCTCTCTCTCTCTCTCTCTCTCTCTCTGTCTGTCTTTTTTTCGTAATTATGTATCACGATTTAATTCAATCATTTTAAATACAAGTACAAAAAAACATTTGGTAATATAGAATTTATAACTTTTGTTCAGTTTAAAAAGATAAATGCAAATTGTTAATGTAAATTTTTAATAAAATTATTACTTACAGTTCACAACATTTCTTACATCAAGATGTACGCCGGAATTCGTCTCCAAAATTTTGTCTTCTATATCTTTTTTTAGTACTTTTGCAATAAAATACAACTTATTTTATCTCAACATCGATTCTGTAAGTTGATACCCTATGGAATTTATAAGAAATTGATAGCTCGCAAGTTGTGAGTAGTTTGATGGGATGACCATTTTTCATAAATAAAATATAAAAAAAAAAAAAAAAATTAATGTAACATATGCACGCATTACTCACTCACGCACATATACACACATTCTATAAACACATATACACGAAAATCGTATACACAAAATTACTGAAATGACAGATGAAGGATTTATTGATGCAACTTCAGAATATATGTAACAAATTAAAAGATAAAAATGAACTCGCTATTATGAATGAATATAGTTGCAATGCAAAACGTTACACAGCTGTATTAACAAGTAAGATAATATTTTTTGATTTTTACATGTGCCTATATTTTTTTTTTATTTGACACATGAGTTATAAAAGTTTGAATGAAGAAAAATTGATTGCGATAAATTATAACAATTTCTCTGTAATTCTCAATAATTATAGTTTGTGAAATGTTTGTGTAATGGCACGATTTTATTAAAAATATTTATCATACACGCAAAAATATAAAGATTAATATCAAATATAATATATCAAAAATAACTATATAGACAAATAGACAAATATTGTAAAATTACAATTATAAGTTATATGATTGAAATAGATTATAATTGTGTGAGAAATTTATACATTAACAATTTATAAATTAATTGTAAATTGCCAATTAAAAAAACTTCCGCGAGATAAATCGATATGACAATTCAATATTTAAATCCTTTTAGTACTTGGCGTTTGCACCTTATTCGCTAACATAGTCATTATATTTTGGTCGAGTATTTGTTCTATTATATTGTCGATAAACGTAACTCAATCACGTCACCTGCCGATTATGACGGAATACTTTATCGATAAAGAAAAATATTTCTATTTGATTCTGATTCATATCAGCATGGCGAATTGCATCGGTACGACTACAATGGTAGCGATAGGAGCGATGCTTATTGCGTATTTTTAACATACCTGTGGTATGTTTAAAATTTCCAGGTAAAAAAGGAACGTAAAAATAATTAGAAGTTTTTAAGTCTTAAACAAAATTCTATTGATATCTTGAACAAATCTGGTGTTTATATTGCGAAGGTAGAAAACGATATACAGTTTGATAAATATAATAATTACAGTTATCGTATTAAATGTGCAATGTCTATCGATATATTAGAAAAAATTAAATCAAAGAAAATGAATTTAATACTGAAAGGAATAATTAGTGCTGTAAATATTCATCGGCAAGCTATAAAGTTAGTATCTCTATTCGATACACACACACACATAAATGTATATATATATATATATATATATATATATATATATATATACAAGTATAATATATATACTTCTAATAATATCTTTTGGTTTTTAAAGATTATCCGAGCTTATGGCATCGAAAATTGAGAAAATGTTGTTCTGTTTAATAGTAATCGGAGTTATCTGTTTGAGTCTTAATCTCTTCCAAGTAAGTCTCGTGTTTATATACATTTCTTTCAAACAATATTTAATATATATATATATATATATATATATATATATACCATATATATATATTTCACGATATATTGTCTATACTTTATAGTGAAAGAAGGATTTTTTCTCTTTTTTTCTCTCTTCCTCTCCCACCTCCCTTTCTCTCTCTTTTTCTCGCTGATATCTTTTATTTTACAAAATATATTGTTTATATTTATATAGATGAGTCGTTTCCATCACCAATTATTAACTTTTATTGTGAGAATGAAACTTTAGTGTGAAGAGAACGTAAGAAATGTAGATGAAAATTCGTTACAATGGCAATCTTGTGTTTTAGATTTTTCAGAGCGTAACGTATGGAAATGATATGAAGGAAATTTTATTTCCCTTTTTATTTGTAACAATTAGTATCTTATATATGTTTGTAGCCAATTATGTTGCGCAGGATTTAACAGATCACAATAATGATCTCTTTGCTACCGTGTAAGAATTTTAAATGAATTGTATGAAATCTGACAGTTGAAAGAATGTTTTATTAAATGCAGAAAGATCAACAAGGTTGTCGCGTAGAAATATATTTGTATATTTTGACATGATTGCATAGGTATGACGTTCAATGGCATGAAGCTCCGTTACATGTACAGAAACTGATACTATTTCTGCTGCAAAAAGGAACCAAAGAGTTTACTGTAAGTGTCGGTGGACTCTTTGTCGGATCGTTGGAATGTTTTGCCACGGTAAATAAAATAAATATATTATCAATATATGTAAACAAGGCAACATATTACAAATAAACATTACAGCTAGTAAAAACTTCGGTTTCTTACTTCACTGTCATATATTCAACGCAATAATAAGGTAAGAAGGAAAATTATAGTAAAAAAATTATAATCTGGGACAAATTTAATTAAATAAACCTCAATATTACAATTATATTACATTTAAAAGTTAAATGTGGTTTATTATTAATTTCATAGTTTAGCTTTAAATAGTCTTAAATAATTTTAATGGTGTCTTAAACAATCTAACAAGAGATCTCCAAATTTATAATTATATTTAATTAACGATATTACATAGGTTTTTAATACATCATAAAATTTAAATCAAATATAAGGCATTGATACAAATTTATTTAATTTTATATTATTTTTATGTTTTATTTTAACTTTTGTGATGTATGTATTTACGTTAAATAAATAATGTATATATTGTTAATGTATATATTAATAATGTTTGCCAAACTTTCTTTATAGCATAATTTTTTTATAATGAATGGCTGATGTGTACAATGTGTAAAATACTTAAAATATTAAAAATTGAGAAATAAAACTATTTTCAATCATATTATCTTTAGATATAATTTGATAGTTTAAAGGCCTTAAGTATATGTAAAGCTAAAAGATATTATTATTTTTAAAGATGACATATAAAATTAGCTATTGTATAACAAATAACAGATTTGTTTAACGTTACGTCGTTTTTAAGCATTTTAATTTTTTATATATGCGATATGTCAATAATAAGACATGCCAAATATTATTTTCAAATGTTTAATTTATTATTACAAGGGGACCTAGCAAATTAAAAAATTCTGATTTTGATGAAACTTTACACACATGCAGGGTAGATAAATAGGAAAGTTTAAATTTTTACCCAACTAAAATTCCGATGAAACTATCACTCATATGTAGAGCGGTTTTTGGCTTCTCTCGATATATCGCGGAAATTATTTGAGATATAAAAATATTATATAAATTATATAAATTAATAAATTTTATACAAAAGCTTTATGATAAGAGCGCATTTATTTAATCATTAACAAAATTTTGGAAAAATTATTTTGAAAAAAATTTTTTAAAAACTTAAAAAAGAAATTGTTTTTGATATATATATATATATATATATTTTAAATAGATTATAATTTATTTTTTTTTATCATAGTGCATAAACGTGTTTAAAATCTAATGTTTATATAGATATTAGACATCCTTTTATTATGTGGGAGGAAATTGAATGCGCTTCTAGTAAATTCTGCGATTTTGATAAGTATATGAAGTATCTCTTCTCTTCATGACACGTAACATCACGCATAAATGACAAATTATGATGTGTACAATGAGAACTATGACGTAATAAAATCTTGGTTTTGACGTCACTATTAGAACTGTCATCGTAGGAACGGGTATCAAGATGTTTTTAATTAATATGTTTAGACAGAACTTGTGAATTAAAGTTATACAAAAATTATGTAAATATATAAAAGTTATGTACGTGATTACGTCATATATAAAAAGATTTCATTTAAAAGATAAATAATTAAATAAATAAATAATTTATGAGAAAAAAATTGATTTATATTTTTTACATATCTAGACTTAATATCATTTTATTAAAGTTTATTAAAAAAATTTTTTTTTCGTAAAAAAACAACTGCTACATTTCTTTTGCAATAAACCGACTGCGCAACGTAAGCTACATTTTGTAGAAAGAACAGTGTTAAAATAAATTATTTATTCTTATGCTGATATCTTTAATAATGCTGCATAAACATTATTATTTTTATACAAATCAATCGTAATACTTTTTAGCTAATTAAAAGCAATAATCTATTATTACTCTAAAAAAATCAACATATATCAAAAATTATTGACAAAAAAAAATTATTGATTTATATTTTTTTTTAAATTATTAAGAATCAAGAATTACACAAAACTTTTTGCAGATATAACAAGCTCTCAGACATATATGTAGAAATTAATATAGATTTCCTCGTAAAAAAAATTTACTTGTGTGTTGATGTATTGTCTGTTGTGTCGTCATTTGTCGTTAGAATATAACGTAATAATAAATAAATAGCACTTTAGAATATGAATAAATATCTAACGTAATATATTATATACAAACACGTTGCAAAAAATTTCATATATATCTAGTACAATGTTTAAAAAGCTGAAAGGTATTTCTCTCAAAGACGATGTGTATCTAGCAGAAGTACGCGACAGAATAAAGTTGAGCTGCTGAGAAGGAGGAAATGCGCCTGCGTGCTCTAAAAGCTCTAAAAGCAACCCCTCTCATAAGTAATTTTTTCTTATTTACGTAAAAGAAAGATATTACGTAAAAGATAGATAATTTAATTTTTCTCGACAATTGATCGGTTATTAACCGATCTCACTTTCTTTCAATTTCTGCGAAAATATAAAATGTTTATCACCTCATAATAGCATTTGCGCGCGTGTGTGAGTGTGTGTGTGTGTGTATGCGTGTGCTGTCGTCTTGTATTACATTAAATTACAGTAATAGTGCTAAAATTCACGCTACAAGAGAGATAATATTCAGACGATCAATAAAAAAGGAGGGGATAAGTGTGCACCCTTGCCGACTTTTTCGCAGGCACTTGCGCTCCGGACTTCGTAAAGAGATGATCTCTCTCGGGACACATTTTAAGCTCAATAGATTTCTATTACTCATTATTGGATTATGGCCTATGCAACAATCAAACCTAACTCGATTTCAGTTTATTTTCTTGACTTGTATTTTGATGACGAGTATTATATTCCAGGTAAGACAATATTTCATATTTATATATTTTATTTTTTATTATATTTTAATATATTATTGCGCAATAATTTTTATTATGTCATGCACGTGGATTAAAAATATCTAATTAAGACTAATCAAATTATTTTATCAGTTATATTATAAAAGTATAAATATCTTTTCTTTTTCTTCCTTTCTTTCTCTCTTTTCTCGTAATTATGAATCACATCTTAATATTATTATTTTAAATTTACTATATAAAAAATATTTAAAGATATAAAATTTATAATTTATTCATCGCTTAAAAAATAAATTCTTTAAAGTTATTACTTGCAGTTTACAACATTCATTACGTCAAGATGTACGCCGGTCTTTATCGTCAAGATTCTGTCTTCCATATCATTTTTTAGTACTTTTGCAATAAAATCCAACTTATTTTATCTTAACATCAAAGCCGTAAGTTTTATATTATTATAATTTATATGATTTGTATTTGATGAGAATCGATAGCTAACAAGTTGTAGTGAGTAGATTGATTGCGTGATAAGATGACTACTCTTGTTGAATAAAATAAAAAATGTTTAATATTATATATTAAACATTTACACATACATGTTGTTATTGAACATATATACATACGCATGCGCATGTATCACACCCCGTATCACACACACGCACGAAAATCATATACACAAATTTAGTGAAATGATAGGTGGAGGATTTATTGATGCAACTTCAGAATGTATGTAACGAATTAAAAGATAAAAATGAAATCAATATTATGAAAGAATATAGTTGCAATGCAAAACGTTACACAACTGCGTTGACAAGTAAGATAATATTTTTAAATTTTTACACGTGCCTACATTTTTTAAAATTTAATATATGAGTTATAAAAGTTTCAATGAAGATAAATTGATTTTGATAAATTTTTACAAATTCTCTCCATATTTATGTTTGTATAATGCATCAAAAGAGTTTATTAATCAATATTAAATATAATAAATCAATAAAATCAAATAGAAAAAATTGTAAAATTACAACAGTTATAACATATGTGATTGAAAAATATTATAATCAAATAAAAATTTATATATTAAATTTAATTATATCCATGTTATGTGTGTATATAATACTGAAAGCAATTAAAAAATTTCAGCAAGAAAAATTAATAGGATTTCATATTTAAATTCTTTTAGTACTTGCTGTTTGCAGCGTATTCGCTAGTATAGTGGCTATATTTTGGTCGAGTATTTGTTTTATTATATTATCGATAAACGTAACTCAATCACGTCGCCTACCGATTACGATGGAATACTTTATCGATCAAGAAAAGCACTTCTATTTGATTCTAATTCATATCAGTGTAGCGGTATGCATCGGAGTAATTACAATGGTAGCAATAGGAGCAATGCTAATTGCGTATTTTCAACATACCTGTGGTATGTTTAAAATTTCCAGGTAAAAAACAAACATAGAAATAATTATGAAGTTTCAAATTTTAAACATAATTCTATTGTTATTTTAAACAAATTTAGTATTTATGCTACAAAGACAAAAAATATAAATAAAATTTTGATGAATATGTTAATTGCAGTCATCGTATCAAATGTGCAATACCTATATTAGAAGGTACCGAATCAAAAAAATGAATTTAATACTGAAAAGAATAATTAGTGCCGTAAATATTCATCGGCAAGCTATGATGTTAGTTACTTTATTCGGTGATATACTTTTTACAATATGTATATGCAAATATACATATAACATTTATAATAACATCATCCCGTTTTTAAAGATTAATCAAACTTTTGGTATCTAAAATTGAGAAAATGTTGTTCTATTTAATACTTGTCGGAGTGATCTGTTTGAGTCTTAATCTCTTTCGAGTAAGTCCCGTGTTATATCTTTACATTCAATATTTTTAAAAATAATTAAAAAAAAATATATGTATATATATATATATATATATATATATTTTACGATATACTATATGTATTTTATATTATGAAGAAAAAGTTTTCTTTTTTCTCTCTCTTTTTCTTTTCAATCAACCCAGGTTCTCGCTCATTTTCTCACGTTTACTCACATTTCTTTTCTTTTTTCTCTCTCTTATTTTTGCTAATATTTTTGATTTTTGTTTAAAATATTATTATTTTATGTAAAATATATGATTTTTATCTTTAGATCAATCGCAATTGTTCGTCAATTAATAAGTTTTATTGTGAATAATGTTAGAGAACGTATACGAAATGCAGATGCAAATTTATTACAATCATGATGTTGTGTTTTAGATTTTTCAGATCGCAACATATGGACATAATTTCATGGAAATTTTATTTCCCTTTATATTTGTAACTAGTATTATTTTATACATGTTTATAGCCAATTATATTGCGCAAAATTTAACAGATCATAACAATGATCTTTTTGCTACCGTGTAAGAAACATTGTTTTAGGCAAATTGCATGAAATCATGCATTTTAAGAAATGCTTTATCAAATGCAGAAAGATCAATATTGCCGTGTAAAATCTATGTATATGTTATCTATATATGATTGCGTAGGTATGACGTTAAGTGGTATGAAGCTCCTCTACATATACAAAAATTGATATTATTTCTATTGCAAAAGGGACCAAAGAATTTACTATAAGTGTCGGTGGATTATTTGTCGGATCGTTGGAGTGTTTTGCCACGGTAAATATAATAAATATATTATCAAATTAAAACAAGATAACATTAAATTACATATTATATATATTATAAATAAACGTTACAGCTGGTGAAAACTTCGGTTTCTTATTTTACTGTTATATATTCAACGCAATAACAGGGCAAAAACATAAAATAATAAAGCAAGAAGAAAAATTGTAGTACAAAAATTATAATCTAAAAAAATTTAGTCAACTAAACCTCAATATTACGATTATATTACATTTAAAAGTTAAATGTGGTTAATTATTAATTCCATAGTTTGGTTTTAAATAGTTCTAATGGTCTCTTGAACAATCTAACAAGAGAGATCTCCAAAAATATAATTATATTTAATTAACGATATTTACATAGATTTTAATAAAATCATAAACTTTAAATCAAATGTAAGATACTGATACAAATTTATTTAATTTTATATTATTGCCATGTTTTATTTTAATTTTTGTATATATATATATATATATATATATATATATATATATATATATAGTCACGTTATTTTAATAATTTAAATATTGATAATATTTTAATTTAATTTATTACTTATTTCGATATTTTTCATAGCATCATTTTCTTTTGTAATGAACAGCCTATGTGTAAATAAAATATCAAAAATTGGGAAATAAAATTGCTTTTAATAAGAATCATATTATCCTTAAATATAACTTGATAATTTTAATGTCTTAAGTGTATATAAAACTAAAAAATATGATTAGTTTAACATTACACATTAAAATATTTTCTTATACATCCCTGGCATAAATAAAGATGACGTCTCGTTGCATATAAGTACTAATACCACGTACAATGATTTGCCGTAATCGTAAGGGATGCGATAGACTCTGATAGAGTCGCCTTTTATCGCCAAGATATCTGTTCACATCTGTCACATGGTACGGAGTCATGTCAAAAGAAAAGACCTTGTTATATTTTTCCCATTAGAAAATTACAAGCTTCATACAGAGAAACACAACGATTAATTTTTAACTGTAAAGAAACTTTCTTGAAATAATCATTTTATGTATTTATTTTTCTTTTTCAAATATAAATTTCATCAAATTTCGATAAAATTTCAAAACAGCCGCTATTTCTTTTGCATTAGAATCGATTATGCAACGTAAACTTTATTTTAAGGAGCGAACAGTGTTAAAATAAATTATTAATCTAATCTTTAATCTTATGAAAATATCTTTAATAATGCTGCATATACATTTTTATTTTTATACAAATTAATCATAACACTTTTATGCTAATTAAGAGGAATAACTTATATTGCTAATGTTATTACTTAAATAAATCAAAATATATTAAAAATTATTGACAGCATTTCTATTTTTCTAAATTATTAAGAAACAAGAATTACACAAAACTTTTTGCAGATACAACAACAACTCTCAGACATATATGTAGAAATTAATATAGTTTCCTTCGTAAAAAAATTTACTTGTGTGTTGATGTATTGTCTGTTGTGTCGTCATTTGTCGTTAGAATATAACGTAATAATAAATAAATAGCACTTTAGAATATGAATAAATATCTAACGTAATATATTATATACAAACACGTTGCAAAAAATTTCATATATATCTAGTACAATGTTTAAAAAGCTGAAAGGTATTTCTCTCAAAGACGATGTGTATCTAGCAGAAGTACGCGACAGAATAAAGTTGAGCTGCTGAGAAGGAGGAAATGCGCCTGCGTGCTCTAAAAGCTCTAAAAGCAACCCCTCTCATAAGTAATTTTTTCTTATTTACGTAAAAGAAAGATATTACGTAAAAGATAGATAATTTAATTTTTCTCGACAATTGATCGGTTATTAACCGATCTCACTTTCTTTCAATTTCTGCGAAAATATAAAATGTTTATCACCTCATAATAGCATTTGCGCGCGTGTGTGAGTGTGTGTGTGTGTGTATGCGTGTGCTGTCGTCTTGTATTACATTAAATTACAGTAATAGTGCTAAAATTCACGCTACAAGAGAGATAATATTCAGACGATCAATAAAAAAGGAGGGGATAAGTGTGCACCCTCGCCGACTTTTTCGCAGGCACTTGCGATCCGCACTTCGTAAAGAGATGATCTCTCTCGGGACACATTTTAAGCTCAATAGATTTCTATTACTCATTATTGGATTATGGCCTATGCAACAATCAAACCTAACTCGATTTCAGTTTATTTTCTTGTCTAGTATCCTGATGACAGGTATTTTATTTCAGGTAAGACAATTTTTTATATTTAAATTTTTTTTTCAATATTTTTTAATATACCATCGCATAATAATTTTTTACTATGTACGTGATTTAGAAATATCTTAATTTAGACTATAATAAATTGATTTTACCAACGGCATTATAATTGTGTATATAATTTCTTTCTCTCTCTCGTAATTATGTATTACATAATAATATTTAATTCAATTATTTTAAATACAAATGTATAAAAAAGCATTTAATGATATAGAATTTATAATTTGTTCATCACTTTCAAAATATAAATTCTTTAAAGTAACTACTTGCAGTTTACAGCATTCATTACGTCAAAATGTACGTCGGATTTCGTCGTTAAGATTCTGTCTTCCATATCTTTCTTTAGTATTTTCGTGATAAAATACACCTTATTTTATCTAAACATCGAAGCTGTAAGTTTATAAAATATAAGATTTATAATTTATGAAAACTGATAGCCCATAAGTTGAGTAGCTTGATCACGTGAGACTATTCTTTTTGTATGAAATAACAAAAAAAAATCTGATATGTATATACACATACGCATGCGCATGTACGTACACACACCTCTATACACACACGAAAAAGCCATACACACAAAGTTATTGAAATGACAGATGAAGGATTTATTGATGCAACTTCAGGATGTATGTAACGAAATAAAAGATAAAAATGAAATTGCTATTATGAAAGAATATAATTGCAATGCAAAACGTTTCACGACTGCATTAACAAGTAAGATAATATTTTTACATGCATCTACATTTTTTTATTTGATACAGATAAGTTATCAAAGTTTCAATGGGAAAAAAATTGACTCCGATAGAATATAACAATATTTCTGCATATTTATATTTATATTAATATTTGTGTAATGCATCAGAAAATTTATTAAAACATCATATATGCAAATATATGAAGATCAATATCAATATAATATATTAAAAGTATTACAACAGTTATTTGATCGAAATATAATACTTGTAGATTATAATGTATTAGAAATTTACAAGTAACACCTAAAGCAATTAAAAAATTTCCGCGAAAAAGATTAGTATAACAATTCAATATTTAAATCGTTTTAGTATTTGGCATTTGCAGCGTATTCGCTGGTATAATCGTTATATTTTGTTCAAGTATTTTTTCTATTTTATTATCGATAAACGTAACTCATTCACATCACCTGCCGTTTACGATGGAATATTTTATCGATCAAGAAAAGTACTTGTATTTGGCTCTGGTTCATCTCAGTGTAATAGTATGCATAGAAGCCATTACGATGATAGCAATAGGAGGAATGCTTTTTGCATATTTTCAACATACCTGTGGTATGTTTAAAATTTCCAGGTAAGAACATAGAAATAATTATGTATAGTTTGAAATTTTGATCACAATTTTATTGTTACGTTAAAAGAAATTTTTGTATTTATGTTACGAAGGCAGAAAAAATATACAGTTTGATGAATATATTAATTACAGTCATCGTATTAAATGTGCAGTACTTATCAATACACTAGAAGATATTAAATCACAGAAAATGAATTTAATACTGAAAGGAATAATTAGTGCTATAAATATTCATCGGCAAGCTATGAAGTTAGTCTAATCTCTATTCGATGACATATAGAGAGTATTTTTGGGTTTCAAAGCCGTAGCACACAAAAAAAAAACTTAAGCAGTAAGACTTAAGCGAATTGACCAAACAGTAAGGCATATTAAAATTTAAGCAATCCTGAAAATTCCGTATGGATGAAATTCTTAAGTTCTAAATCTTACTGCTTAAGTTTTTCTATGTGCCACTATGCGGCACTTAGAATTAAACTGACTAATTTCAGGTGGTTATAAAGGACGCCAAAACAAGTTAATTATGAAGTTGCTCACCTGCATGCATAATTATCTTGTTTTATACAAAAGTTTTATCATCTCTATTTAACCACAATAATAAAATTTCAAAAAAATAATTTTTTTCAAAGATTCATGCTCTTGTTAGTCTTTGATTCTCTAGTGCCAATATGGCTCATTTGCAGACACAGGTTTATTAACAAATTTGCCTTGTTTTGGTGTCCTTTATCACTATCTGAAATTTGTTGATTTAATTCTGGAACATTCTATTGTATACAAAAATATATATTATTTCTAATAATATATCTTCGTTTTTAAAGATTAACCAAACTTCTGGCATCCAAAATTGAGAAAATGTTGTTTTGTTTAATAATAGTCGAAGTGCTCGCTTTGAGTCTTAATCTTCTTCGAGTAAGTCTTGTGTTATGTTTTATTTATATTCATTATTTTCAAATAATACTTAATATACAGAGTGAGTCAGTTAAAGTGTTACAAACTTATACTAACTTATATTATAGAGAAAAATGTTTCATACAAAAGTTTTTTGATTTCGAAGATGGTGTCATTAGTTTGATCTTGCATAGTCATTTGAAGGTCACATGAAGGTCATCTTCAATTTTTTAAGCAAAAATCCCCATTTTTCATACCCATGTTCTTATAGTTTATCTCGAAAGATTTTTAAAATATTATAATAAAGTTTTTTTTATAAAAGAAAGGCAAGATTACGGTAAGATTATTAAAAACTCAATATTTTACAAGACATTTTGTATTCTTATATTTTTATATCAAAATATGTCAGATTAAGATATAAAATAATTCAAAAAATATTTAGAGCGTGATAAAAAAAGACTTTATTATAATATTTTAAAAAGCTCTCGAAATAAATTATATAAATGTGTAATAAAAATTGAGATTTTCATTAAAAAGTTTTAAGGTTTCTACATGATCATAATAATACTCTTCAAGATCATACTAATTCATGTTACATAATAAAATAACATATTGCTTCGTAACGGGTTATTTAAAACTCTGCAATTTTTATATGAAACAGTTTTCTCAAAAATGCGTAATTTTCTTAAAAAATGCCTATGAACGCTTCAGTACACTCTGTATATGGGATGCTCCCGGATTAAATGGTCAAACTTGAAATATGAATGTAGGACTTTAAAACAAAAATAATTTTTCTTTGAGATTATGCTCGTAAACGCTTCATTCAGGAGATATTAATAAATGATATCAATCGTAATCGTCCGCCAATTAATACGCTTTATTCTGAATGTTTAAAGAATATAAAAAATGCAGATACAAATTTGTTACAACCGCAATCTTGTGTTTTAGATTTTTCAGATTGCATCATATAAAGCTGATATCAAGGAAATTTTATTTCCTTTTATATTTGTAACTATTACTGTCTTATACATGTTTGTAGCCAATTATGTTGCGCAGGATTTAACAGATCACAATAGTGATCTCTTTGCTACCGTGTAAGAATTTTAGACAAATTATATGAAATCTCACAGTTGAAAGAATGTTTTATTAAATGCAGAAAGATCAATAAGGTTGTCGCGTAGAAATATATGTATATTTTGACACGATTGCATAGGTATGACGTTCAATGGCATGAAGCTCCATTATATGTACAGAAACTAATACTATTTCTGCTGCAAAAAGGAACCAAAGAATTTACCATAAGTGTCGGTGGACTATTTGTCGGATCGTTGGAGTGTTTTGCTACGGTAAATATGACAGTATGCCTCATCAAATAAATATACATACGAGATAACATATAAATATTACAGCTGGTGAAAGCTTCGGTTTCTTACTTCACTGTCATATATTCAATGCAATAATAAGGCAAGAAGAAAAATAATAGCAAAAAATTTATAATCTAGAAAAAATTTAGTTAACTATATCTTAATATTACAATTATATCGTATTTAAAAGTTAAATGTAGTTTATTATTAATCCTATAATTTGGTCTTAAATAGTCTTAAGTAGTTCTAATAATCTTAAATAATCATAAGAGAACATAAATATAGTTAATTAACGATATTACATAGATTTTAATACACCATAAACTTTAAATCAATTATAAAATAATCATACAAACTTTATTTTATATAATTCTCAAGTTTTATTATAACTTTTGTGATATATGTATTTTCACATTATTTTTAATGAATAATTTATATATTGTTAATTTTGCCAAATTTTTTAAAGCATAATTTATTTATAAATAAATGATTTACGTGTAAATAAAATATCAAGATTTAAAAAATAAATGTGTTTTTAATAAGAATATTATATTACATCATTAAATATAATTTAAATTTAAATATATATAACTGTAATTGGAAAATGTATAATCTGTTAAATATACGTATATAACTATAATTTTAATATTTTATTAGAGCTAAAAGAAATGATTATTTTTAAAGCTGTCCTACATAAAATTAGCTATTGCTATATAAAATTAGCTAAATTCTATATATCAATCAAGTAATAAATTTTTGATTAACGTTACATTATTTTTTAAACATTTCGATTTTTTATATATGCAATTTATATAACAAGACATGTCAAATATTATTTTTATATGTTTAAATTATTCTTAGTATTATCGTCTTTGAAGTTTTTAAATTTAAGTCTATTATTGATCAAAGTTACGTAAGTAAGTGATAATAAAGAATTATGTAAAAAATAAAAAGTGATGATTGGTAAATGTAACATGTCGATATTTAAAATAATAGTTTTTAAAATAATATTATTTATCGCGTTGATTGGTAATTAAAAGTTTAACATATATATTATGCACAAAGATCTTATGAACTAATTTAAATGATAACTTTTTATAACTTTTTATTTAATTATTTTTTATTATTTATTTAATTATTTATTAAATTTTTAAATAATATAGCTTTAACAGAAAGAGCCAATGACAAGAGTGAATGACTTTCGTCTGAAAGACCAAACGTACGTTATGAGTGCGGACAATAGAATGAAACGTGTAAATCCATGAGACAAAGAAGAAGTTGCAAATACGCATGCGCAACTTTCACGCCAGAAATTCTCTCTATAAATATTTTTCCTCGCATTTTCTTAAATAACACCCTGAAATTATTCCGCTATCAGACATCGATCGCTTAATTAGGGACTTTATTGCGAGAAATATGGTTAAACTATGGATATTCTACTTTTCTTGCGTTCTACAATTGTATCGGCTCTATGCGTTACACGAAATTATATGTAATTTTATACATAATTTTATACCAATTTGTGCTAAAATTTACACTAAAAGAAAAAAGGAATAAAGTATCTGGTGGATTAATGGAAAAAGAAGGGAATTTTTGTTACTTCACTGTCATATGCGTCTTAGACGTTGTAAGAAAATGATCCGCCTCGAGACTCAGTTTTTTAATCTCAATAGAATTCTTCTGCTCGCTATTGGCCTATGGCCTTATAAACAATCGAACCTCACTCGACTTCAATTCATTTTCTTATCTACTATTTTAACAACAAGTCTTATATTTCAGGTAAACTCTAATGTAACAATATTATTAATATATAAGAAATTAAAAGCATGCAAGAAAGCACATATATAACTTAAATTAAAATTAAATTGAAACAATAAAGGTTCTTACAAATTTCATACAAGAAATATCATACAAAGTGGTGGGGGAAGACAGTTAGAGTTTATCATTTAGCTTTTTATTTACATCAGATTATGTTTAAAAATTTTCCGATAACTCATAGTAATGTTTCGAATAGCTTAAAATTGGTAGACAAACTTTCGGAGATTTATATTATTAATAATTTTAGTCTAATCTCACTAGATATCATTTCTTTTTTTTATACAAATATATCTATTGAAATGGCGATGAATAATTTCGGATAGATGGTACATGTATATATGTATTTCCGATAATTGTAAGATCTCTAAAATTTTTCCTTTGCAATTAAATTTATTTCAAATTCAACTTTTTTTTACATTTAATATTATTTATTAATAAATTTTTGATACACTCTTTGGTGAGCTTCTCTCTGTCTCCTCTTATTGAGGATGTTATGATGCAAGATTTAGAGAAAAATGCACTTGAGGCATTAAAGTTCACCACTCTCTTTTTTTTTTATTTTAGCTGTATGGATGATATTGTTGTTCCGTCCTCTTTAATAAATTATATTAAATATTTTGGTAAAAATGTTTGGATTAATTTGCACGTAATAAAATATATGCGAAGTAGAAAAGGCTCTCTCCTTGTAAATGTAAACAAACCTTTTCCACGTCTGCTCTATACAAATACAACATAAACAAACTTTGTTTTTCCTTGTTTTATATAAGAAAAACATAAAATTGTGAAATTTTGAAACCGCATATCATTGGAATCAGAAGAGAGCGCTACAAAATTCAAAGTGTGTGTTATTTAGGAATGTATTCTCTACAATATATGTAAAAATAAAAACGATCCGTGAGGTTAATCCAAACATTTACCTAAAAAATTTGTGTATGCATGTGTGCTTATGACTTTAGAAAAATAACTTTTTTAAAATAAATTAAATCAAATTACTATTTACAGTTTACATAATTTATTTCACAAACATGTACTTCGTATTTTGTCATCAAAGTTTTATCTTTCGCATCTTTTTTTGCTGTCGGTGTGATAAAATATAATGTGTTTTGTGTCAATATCAAAGCTGTAAGTAAATTGACTTACAAAGTTGAAAGTTTACAGGATAACTTATGAGCTTACTCAAATATATACATCAAACTGAAGAGAGAGAAAAATATTTTAATCAAATAAATTTTTGTACAAACATTTTTTTCTCATTGTTATACATATATATAAAATTATTAAAAAAAAAAAAAAAAAAAAAACAGGTGAAAGATTTACTGGAGCAGCTACAGCATATCTATAATGAGTTAAAGGACAAAAATGAATTAGCTATCATAAATGCATATGGATGCCAGGCCAAACGTTGTACCGCTGCACTTACGAGTAAGATCTTTTTTATATTTTTAAATACGATAGTAGTATAGGGGCCACTATAGCGAGACAGGAATGTCCCCCCTTTTCCCCCTTGGCGCCAGCCCCCCGCTGTGATCCCTTCCCCCCCTGTCCCCCTGGGCAGGTACCTGAGAAAAAAAGAGTGGGGACTCGTGGACGTCCACGAGGCGATTTTTTAATTTTAAAATTTTTTTAAGAGTGGGGGGGAGTCGTGGACGTGCACGAGGCAGTTTTTTTTATTTTTTCCTGGGCTGGAAATACTCGGGCTGGAACCTGGGTCTTCTGCTTTTCTGGTCGGGGTCCTAGTGCGGTGGGCTAACTGAAATCTTACAAGAGTGAGAGTTAGATGTGGCATTTAAGCGAAGAGTAGCTCTCTCCGGCCCGGGGACCGAGCGCTCCGATTGGTTTGTCCTATAGTGGCCGGCTGTTTGATTGGTTCCGACGAGCTGGAAAAACGAGAGAGAAAATAGAGTGAGAAAGAGAGAAAGTGGACAAGATGTCCGAGGTGTCAGAAGCCGGTAAAATATCGGCCTCCGAAGACAGCAGAGATGTCCCATTGCATTCCCCTCCTCCTCCTCCTCCTTCTCCCCCCAGCCCTGTGGAAAATCGAAAAATATCGCATGACATACGGTATCTCTCGCCTTCGAGCGTCCTTACGGAAAAACTTCGAACTGCAGCGAGCGCGTCGCCCGCGTCTCTCCTTCTTGCTGAAAAAAGAAAAATCACCTAGTGCGGAATTATCAGTTATCAAGATATACAAACGTAATACGAAGTGTTCATGATCGGACATGATTGTCCGCGCCGGTCGAGTCATGCAACGCAGGTAGACGCGATGTCGTCATCGGAGGCGATACGCTATCGGAGATTGAAAGAGCTATGGCGCCGCAGAGTCTAGGAAGGAAAGAAGGAAGAAGAGAAAAGGAAAAAATTGAACGTTTTCAGGTTATATTTAAGATAAATAACATTTTTATTTACGCTACAGAAATGTTTTGTACAATTTTCTTACAGCTAAATATAATATTTATAGTATTTACAAAAAGATGTTAACTCTTAATGGACGGGAAATATGAGAATTCGTAAGTTATTATATACATCGATAAAAGTGTGAGAATCGAGAAGAATCGAATATGAGAAATTATTTATCTATTATATATCCGTATGGCAGTGAACACCAAGAGCTATGGCGCCGCAGAGTTTAGGATGGAAAGAAGGAAGGAGAGAAAAGGAAAAAATTGAACGTTTTCAGTTAATATTTAAGATTAATAAATAATACAAGTTCAAACTTGTTCAGTAATCTAAAACTATTTGTTAAGTAATCACACGAAAAAATATCTAGAAACTTCTAGAAAAGATTAGATAGGATACAAGGAAAAATTTTTCTACAGGACGTAAATACAGTTGTAATAAGTTATAAAGCGTAAATAAAAATTTATCACCCGTAGAATAAGTTTTTATATAGTAAAAAATTTTTATTATAAAATTTTATTTTACATAACTTTGTTTCTTCTACGAAAATATAAAAAATTTTTGTGACAAAATCATTACTGAAGCAGCAGCATAACAAAAATGCCTGTACAATAAAATTAAAATAAAAAATAACACCTGTAAATAACGTAATTAAAAATTATCTCTTTGTTCATATAATTGTTTCAAAGAAAGTGCGATTTTTCAACGCTTTTTGATTTTTCTGAAAGCTCTTCTATGAGAGAAACAGAGAGGTCTTTCAGAAGTGACTATTCATGGGCGTTTCTTTTTCGAAAAAGAGGGATATGCGTTTAAATAAATTCTTCGAGACAGGCTAGAAAAATTATTTCCAAGTCCTCCAGCGTTTGAATCTGCGTGTACTACCGTGTAAAAGCGTCATTGTATATTATTCGTGAAAATATATATATATTGCAAGAATACGATTCTAAAAATGGCGGAGCTTAAAAATATATTACGCAAGTGTATAATTATAGGAGCGAATTTGTCACCCTCGATAAACAGTGAACGATATTTATCCTCATTGTCGGACGAATCGCCGGAAATTAATTACGCGGTTTTCCGATCTTTCGCGTGTGCCTGCTCGGACACTGTACTAGCAGCATTGTACAAGTTAGGTTATTTTAACGATTTCGACGAACTGTTACATATCGCGGGTGAAATAGTGGAAATGCGCGAGGCGTTTAATCATGAGGAGGAGGATGCAGGAGGGCTTATAAGCTTCCTGTTAGCGCAACATCGTGGAAATCGTTTAACAGGTGAGCAATATGTTTTATTATTTACTATAGTACAATTGTAACGTAAACGAATATATAAGATGATGATAAAATTTTCAAATTTATCATAACTTATAGGACGGAACACTCAAGCGAGTACAAGCGTGCAAGAGACTCCCGCTAGGATGCAGAAACGTAAGGCCGAAGAAGAGCTTGAAGCGGAGTCTTCGTGTAAGTTATTTAAAAAATAAAATATTAATTTTCAAAGGCGTTTTAACAAGAATAATCACAAAATTTAAAGAAAAATAAAAATAATTTAGGTATAATTTTTATTTTATTTATAATTAATTATTTCTTTTGCTTCGACAGTGCAGAGAGGCGGTGGTAGTAGAAAGAAAAAATACCGGCCGCAGAACATGTGACGCAGACTCGAAATAATGAGGAAAGAAGCGAAGAAAACGAATCAGAAAATCGTGTCGCTAATCCCTCAGCGGCGGAGATTGAAGAGGAGGAAGAAGCAGAGATACCGCAACGACAACAGCAACAACCGGTTGGCAATAATTTTAGTTACATTAATTTATTAGCGGAAAATACGAGACAATTTAGGAGATTCGGAATAATGGGGAGAGAAGCGAGTTTCGCAATACGTCCGTTACATGACGATACAAATATTTACAGAGCATTAGAAAATGCATTTCGTGAAATTCACGCGTATGTGCTAAATACATGTCAACCAGACGATTATGTGGGGCTGTCCTTTCATTCGTCAAATTTAACTCATGGACCCGCGGGTATATCGTTTCGCCCTGCGCGTGACTTAACATACGAGGATATTTGGAGAGTCGTAAGTTCGGTAGCGCAGAGTGCCGGAGGTCTCGATATCGCGGAACGTTTCGATATTCGCGTTTTCAATGTCTCGGTTCCTTCGGGTCGTGGTCGCGTTAAATTAACTCGCGAGGACGTTGCAAAGCGCTCGATAGTAACAATTAATAATGTGGACAATTTGTGTTTTCCACGTTCACTCGTAGTAGCTCGAGTTTATTGTGAACGTGGTAATTTACGAACGGGCAAATTGCATGAAAAATGGAATAATATAAGACATCTTCATTCTCCGCTTCAGCGTGAGCTAGCAATGCAATTAACTAGGAATGCCGGTGTTACAATAACTAATGAGGGTTGCGGAATTGTAGAAATCGAACGCTTTCAACGCTATCTTGCAGTTGATAACATCGCGATTGTAGTTTACAATTTCGCCACTTTTGCTCGTGGTGCGAAACCTATGTACGACGGTATCGCGACACTCGCTTCACTCGAACGTGAACCCGCGCTACGTCTAAATGTAATGTATTACGAGCGTTTACGACATTATAATCCCATTGTAAATTTAAATGCCGCCGCGGGTTGTCGAAATTATTGCGAACCATGCAATATAGGTTATCGGAACGATAAAACGGGTCATCGTTGTCCGAGTAAATGTCCGCGATGTTTCATTCTGCCATCGTGTAAACAGTCAGACGTGGAAATTATAAAATGCAACGCATGTAAACGTGCATTTTTCGGTAAGGAGTGCTTCGAACGTCATCGTAGCGTAAAATCATACGACGGTAAATCATCCGTTAGTATTTGCAATGCCGTACGATTTTGCGATGAATGTGGACGTATCGTTAAATTTAGCATGAAACACGAATGTGGAGTTTCTTACTGCAAATTATGCCAGTCGCCAAAGCCGGAGAATCACTTATGCTACATGCAGCCTCTTCGACACATTGATGATTCCTCTAACGAACCGTCAACTTCGTCATCGACAACGGCAACGTTACCGTACAAGAAGGAACGCGTAGCATTCGTGTTTTATGATTTTGAAACACGGCAGGATGAGACGCTCGAAGGTACAACTACCGTAAAGAAGCACATCCCCACTCTTTGCGTAGCGCAGCAAATTTGCGAGGCGTGCGCGAAAAAATAATTTATCCGTGCGGTGTCGTTGGTGCGGGGTGCGAGAGTTCGTATTTTGTCACGATCCGGTAAAACAGTTTGTCGATTTTGCAACGCGAACGACGAAATATTTTAAGCAAATCATCTGTATAGCGCATAATGCAAAAGCGTTCGACGCACAATTTATTTTAAAGTATATTGTCGAAAATCGTAATAACCTAGAGCCTAAATTAATATTAAGCGGCACAAAGATCGTCGTATTAACGGTAGGACATACGAAATTCATCGACAGTGTAAATTATATGCCGATGCGTTTATCCGATTTACCGAAAGCTTTCGGATTGCAGAATACGGCGGATAAAGGCATTTTTCCACATTTATTTAATACTGTCGAAAACCAATCGTATGTCGGACCCTTACCGGACTTACATTATTATTCTCCGGAATCGATGAAAACAAAAGAGCGCGAACACTTTCTTGCATGGCATGCCGATATGCGACAAAAACATCGTGTTTGATTTCCAACGCGAAATCATTCGCTATTGTCGTACCGACGTCGATATTCTTCGACAAGCATGCATGGCGTTTAGAAAAATTTTTATCGAACGTGGAAATGTGTGTCCGTTCGAGGAATGCACAACTATTGCTTCGACATGCATGACTGTTTTTCGAAAAACTTTTGCACTCGAATACGATAGGCGTCATTCCGGCAGGTGGATACAGAAAAGCAAATAATCATTCGCGTAAAGCTCTACAGTGGTTGATATGGATGGAGCGCGAGCTCGGACATTCTATAAATCACGCAGGGCGCTCGCGTGAATATCGTACAATCGACGGTACGCTCGTCGATGGATATTATGAAACGTCTGATACGACAGGAACGACGCAAAGGCATGTACTGCAATTTCACGGATGTTTTGGCACGGATGCCCGTCTTGCTTTCCTTTGAATCGCGACAGACCGATTTCATCATCGGACTGTAAGGATACAATCGACTCACGTTATGAGCGAACTCTCGCTATCTCGTGGAGACTGCGTCAACGGAAATACTCTGTAATGGAAAAGTGGGAATGCTCTTTCGATCGCGATATGCGAGATAATCGTGAAATGCGCGAATATCTCGACAATCACCCGCTGGTGGAAACATCTCCGCTCGATCCGCGCGATGCGTTTTTCGGTGGACGCACGGGTAATATTGTGACGCGATATGAAGTTACAGGTATGGAAAAATACGTTACGTGGACGTATGTTCCTTGTACCCTTATGTTTTGAAAACTGGCGCTTTCCCGATCGGTCATCCCGATATTTATGTCGGCGATGAATGTTCCGCATTAATCGGGAAGGCACCGAATTATAATTTTAATACATTGGAGGGTTCATACGTTGTAGAGTACTCGCTCCGCGTAATCTATTTCATCCCATACTCCCATATCGCGTGAAGGGAAAATTACTTTTGCATTGTGTCGCAGTTGCTGTGAAACCTTTTCGCAAACGACTTGCACACACGACAATGCAGATGAGCGCGAATTCGAAGGTACATGGGTGTCCTGCGAATTACGCAAGGCCGTTGAAAAGGTTATCTCGTGACGGCGGTAAGCGAGATTTGGCAATACAAAGTCAGTCGATTCGATCACACGACGCGTCAAGGAGGACTATTCGCCGGATATATAAATACATTCTTGCAACTTAAGCAAGAGGCCAGCGGATGGCCGAGCGAATGCGGGGAAAACGACGATGATGCTAAAGAACAATATTTGCGGGAATATGAAAAGACCGAAGGTATTGTTCTCGATAAGCGTAACATCGCGCGAAATCCCGGCTTACGTTCTGTCGCGAAGCTATGCTTAAATTCTTTTGGGGAAATTCGGTCAACGTTCCAATTTGACTAATACGGAAGTCGTGAGATCGCCGCAACGTTTTATAACTTTGCTGACGAGCGCCGAGCATGAAATATCCGATATATTACCCGTGAACGACGAAGTAATATATGTTTCATGGCGACTGCGACAAGAAGCAGTTGTTTCCTCCCCATTGACTAACGTCGCGATAGCGGCATATACGACAGCACAAGCTCGTTTAACATTATACTCTTATTTAGAGCGATTAGAACGTCGTGTTTTGTATTATGATACAGATTCATGTATCTACGTAAGCAGCGGCGATCCGAACGAATATGAGCCACGTACAGGAAATTTTTTAGGCGATATGACCGACGAGCTCGAGAGCTATGGTAGCGGCAGTTATATCGAAGCGTTCGTATCCGGCGGTCCGAAATTTTATGCTTATATCGTACGTACGCCAGACGGACGAACGCACGAAGCGTGTAAAGTTAAAGGTATTACTTTAAATTATGAAAACTCACAGCTTGTTAATTTCAATAGTATTAGGGATTTATTATTAGCTAAAGAGACAGAAAATGAGGAGAACGATGAAAAGCCGAAACTTCGATAAATTTACGCTTCAGAGCAATACGACGTACCGCGTTCCACGAGTTGGTAACGCGGGATGAAACCAAAGTATGTGAGCCTGTATTATTAAAACGTAGATTTATTAATAGTCGGTGTTCACTGCCATACGGATATATAATAGATGAATAATTTCTCATATTCGATTCTTCTCGATTCTCACACTTTTATCGATGTATATAATAACTTGCGAATTCCCATATTTTCCGTCCATTAAGAGTTAACATCTTTTTGTAAATACTATAAATATTATATTTAGCTGTAAGAAAATTGTACAAAACATTTCTGTAGCGTAAATAAAAATGTTATTTATCTTAAATATAACCTGAAAACGTTCAATTTTTCCTTTTCTCTTCTTCCTTCTTTCCTTCCTAGACTCTGCGGCGCCATAGCTCTTTCAATCTCCGATAGCGTATCGCCTCCGATGACGACATCGCGTCTACCTGCGTTGCATGACTCGACCGGCGCGGACAATCATGTCCGATCATGAACGCTTCGTATTACGTTTGTATATCTTGATAACTGATAATTCCGCACTAGGTGATTTTTCTTTTTTCAGCAAGAAGGAGAGACGCGGGCGACGCGCTCGCTGCAGTTCGAAGTTTTTCCGTAAGGACGCTCGAAGGCGAGAGATACCGTATGTCATGCGATATTTTTCGATTTTCCACAGGGCTGGGGAGAAGGAGGAGGAGGAGGAGGGGAATGCAATGGGACATCTCTGCTGTCTTCGGCGCCCGATATTTTACCAGCTGCTGACACCTCGGACATCTTGTTGACTTTAATATTGCTCGTGTATGCGAGGAATAATAAGCTTATCCGCGCTCCGGGGCCCACCGCGGCGGCCGCATGCTCGCGCTAGCGTTTCCGGTCGGCGAACGAGCGAAAAGTACCGCGGCCAATTAGCTGATAAGCAGCCGCGGAATCGACGCGAGTAAGCGTATTCGCGGAGGTGAGCTCGCGTCAGCGTTTTTGAGCACCGCTGCTTACGAGCTTGTACGCGGTGCTCTATGCATGCTTATGCTAAAAATAAGATGTTCGTCTAACGCGCGGCTATCGCGCAATATTACTAGGCGATAAAATTTTTTATGTTAATAGTAAAGAAGAGGGGAGGAAGAGGGAGAGGTGATTAATAGGAAAGAAGTAGGGTAAAAAAATATATTTAAGTTTTTTAAGGTTAAAACATTCTATTTATTGAAAATAAAATTTTTCTTTTTTATAAAACTAACAATTGCGCTTTAGTAAAATTATACGTACAATTTCATTAAAACCTAGCGAAAGCAATTCTTCGAATACAATATTAAAATATACGTCTAAAAATGGTAAATTATTTATTTGTGTTCGTACATCACGCTCGATTTCTTCAAAATTACCTCTAATTGTAAGTTTTATAATTTCACAATCTACGTAAGACGAGGGAAGTTTTAATTCTATTTCGTTAATCAGGTATTTGGAGCACTCGTTGACGGTGTCGGTAATGGGAATTAACCGTGCCAAATGAGCGTCCACACATCTTGCGATATCTTCCAGGCCGACAAAAGTAGTTTTCTGCATCACAATGGCGACGCTGTACGTTTTTTGCTTCTTCAACGGGGGCTGCTCCTCCGTCTCGTTATTATTCGCCGGTTGTCCCGCATTTTCCTTATAACTCACTATCACTGCCCTTGTTCCGTAAGCGGTTGTGAAGCCGATGGAAATATTGTTGATAATAATCGGACTTGGTTTGGATTTTTGATTCTCGCACAAATACTGCTTCATCTGCTCCATGCTGATTTGAAATTGCTGCCAGGTGTCGGTGTCGAGACATATTCCATCTGCATAATTGCCTGTTAATTTTACAATCGGTACAAAGCAATTTTCGCTCGTCGCCTGCAATCCCACGTGAATCTTCTTAGTATACGATGCGTTAAGCTCGTACGTCGTCGATAATAATAAATATCGCTGATCGTTTCTTCTATCGAAGTCGGTCTTGAGGCCCGATTTGTTAATATCACAAACGTGAGTAGATTTAACAAAATCGGTTAGCTTTTTCCGTTCACTGGATACTTTTTTTGCGGCGGCCATTTTTATCACTTTTTTACCGAGAACTAGTTGAACACTGGTCACAACAACGACGAATACTTGTACCGAAGCCGAAATGAAGATTTCGAGCAAACTCAAATGAATAAAGTTCCGCGTTTTCTCGCCTTACTTATATACTGAAATATAAGGAAAAGAGGGGAAAATATGCAGCTAAATAATTGAAAAACAACGAATTCCCATATTTTCCATCCATTAAGAGTTAACATCTTTTTGTAAATGTTATAAATATTATATTTAAATGTAAGAAAATTGTACAAAACATTTCTGTAGCGTAAATAAAAATGTTAAATTTAATGTAAATGTTAAAATATTTATCTTAAATATTACCTGAAAACGTTCAATTTTTTCCTTTTCTCTCCTTCCTTCTTTCCTTCCTAGACTCTGCGGCGCCATAGCTCTTTCAATCTCCGATAGCGCATCGCCTCCGATGACGACATCGCGTCTACCTGCGTTGCATGACTCGACCGGCGCGGACAATCATGTCCGATCATGAACGCTTCGTATTACGTTTGTATATCTTGATAACTGATAATTCCGCACTAGGTGATTTTTCTTTTTTCAGCAAGAAGGAGAGACGCGGGCGACGCGCTCGCTGCAGTTCGAAGTTTTTCCGTAAGGACGCTCGAAGGCGAGAGATACCGTAGGGGAATGCAATGGGACATCTCTGCTGTCTTCGGCGGCCGATATTTTACCGGCTTCTGACACCTCGGACATCTTGTCCACTTTCTCTCTCTCTCACTCTATTTTCTCTCTCGTTTTTCCAGCTCGTCGGAACCAATCAAACAGCCGGCCACTATAGGACAAACCAATCGGAGCGCTCGGTCCCCGGGCCGGAGAGAGCTACTCTTCGCTTAAATGCCACATCTAACTCACTCTTGTAAGATTTCAGTTAGCCCACCGCACTAGGACCCCGACCAGAAAAGCAGAAGACCCAGGTTCCAGCCCGAGTATTTTCAGCCCAGGAAAAAATAAAAAATAAAAAAAAAACTGCCTCGTGCACGTCCACGACTCCCCCCACTCTTAAAAAAATTTTAAAATTAAAAAATCGCCTCGTGGACGTCCACGAGTCCCCACTCTTTTTTTCTCAGGTACCTGCCCAGGGGGACAGGGGGGGAAGGGATCACAGCGGGGGGCTGGCGCCAAGGGGGAAAAGGGGGGACATTCCTGTCTCGCTATAGTGGCCCCTATACTACTTACGATCACATTTTCTTTTTAACTTGCAAAAGCTGTCAAAATTTTAACTGAAAATCATGTATAATATGCAACAATCTTTTTATAAATATATCACATATATATCAGTTATGCCTACCAAAACATTTGTGACACACACACATGTTTACGCATTTATAATAACACACATGCATTTACTAACAAATACAGATGTAAGAAAGTAACAAATATAAAAAAAACAATCTTTTTTTATTGAAAAAAAGATTTTTTTTTAAATATATTATTTTTCTTTGCTACTTTTTTGTTAATACAATAAAAAAACTAAAGTTTTTGTGTTTTTAATTTATCTTTTCAGAAAATTATTTTAACGAATTGATGCGCTTTTTGCAATAATAAATAGACTGTTTCTAATAAAAAAAGCATTAAAAAAAGTATGCTTTTTTTATTAAAAAAAACAAATTTGATTTTTTAATTATTTTTTTTAAAATATAATATTACTTTTGTCATATTTTTTTTTGTTAATAAAATCAAAAACAAAAAATAACAATTATAAATTATTTATATATTATTTAAAGGTTAAATAAATAAAATTATTAATTATTATAGATACAAAGTTATGTTTTTTTTTGTAAATTTATGATACAGACAATTCTTTTAACTTTTTGATTTATTTTTGGAGATTTTATCCAATTAAAAATATTAATTACATAATTTTATAGCCAATTAGAAAGCTATTTACATTTAAAATAGTGTTGATTAGCTTAAATTTATCATTTAAAAAATTAAAAATAATGAGGAATCAACTTGCAATAATTGAAATATAAAGATGTTAATATTTAGAAAAAATATTTTGAAAAAAAAGAATTATTGTTCTTTTTCAGAAAAATTGTAATTTATAAAGAAAAATGGGAAACCTTGATATTAGCTCACCAATTTCAATAACCTTGATATACAGAGTGTCCCATTTTAAAAGTTCCACCCTCATAACTTTTTAGGATCAACGATTAAAAGAAAACGACTCATATAAAAGTTGTAGGGAACAAAGGGGACTATCTAATAGTGACCTTGGATTTGTCATTAAAGATCATTTTCAAGGTTAGATACAGAAAATAAATAATTGTTTTTAAAAAAATGTAAATTATTTGCAACATATTTTTTTATAACAATTATTTATTTTTTCTTTACACCATTTGATTTATCTTATTATCCTGTACATAAAAGTATTACAATACATTATCAAACACTAAATAATTTTCGAGATATTTTATATTTTATACTAAAATATGTCAGATTAAGATACAAAATAACTCAAAAAATTCTTAATGAAAAAATACTTTATTATAGTGTTTTGAAAAGCTCTCAAGATAAGCTACAAGAATATGCAATAAAAATGGGAGTTTCTATTTAAAAAACGAAAATTGACCTTTAAATGACCTTGAAAATGACCTTTAATGTCAAATCCAAGGTCACTATTAGATAGCCCCCTTTGTTCCCTACAATTTTTGTCCGAGTCGTTTTCCTTCAAACGTTGATCCTGAAAAGTATAAGGGTGCAACTTTAAAAATGGGACACCCTGTATATTGTCAAATCGATTCATTAAAATCAATGAGATTGGCGCTAATATCAAGGTTTAAATGTGCAATTAATAAACACAATATAAAAATTGATCACAGTTTGGTTAATAACAATATACTTAAATTGATAATGCATGAATGAGATTGAAATAGCACAAACCAACTGTAGAAAAATTATATTACAAAAATTTTAATAACAATTGCTCTTTAACATTTTTAGTATGTGCTATTTGTGCCATATTTACTATTATCGTCGTTCAGTTTTGGTCGAAAATTCTCAATATTATATTACCAATGAATGTATCTCGATTGTATAATTTACCGATTACAATAGAATACTTTGTCGATCAAGAAAGATATTCCTATTGGATTCTATTACACACTAATATGTCCATTTGCATCGGTGCAACTGCAGCTGTGGGAATTGGAACAACGCTTATTGCGTATTTTCAATATATCTGTGGTATGTTTAGAATTTCCAGGTGAGAAACAAACATAGAATTACAAGAAATTTCGAGTATTAAATAAGATTTCTTTATTATGTTGAAAAAAATCTAGTTTCTTTAGCAAAGAAAATGTACACTTTGATAATTACATTAATTACAGTTATCGTATTAAACGCGCCATGCACATTAATACGTTAAAAAATAATAAATTTAAGAATGAGATTTTAATATTGCAAGGAATAATTAGTGCTGTAAATATTTATCGGCAAGCTACGAAGTTAGTATTTCTGTTCGACGATATGTACATATGTACGAGTAGAATATGTCTAATAATATTTTTTTGGTCTTGAAAGATTGTCTGAGCTTTTGACATCGAAAATTGAGAAAATGTTGTTATGTTTAATATTAGTCGGAGTGATTTGTTTGAGTCTTAATCTCTTTCAAGTAAGTCTCGTGTTATGTCTTTTATATCCACTATTTTCAAGCAACATTTTTAATAGAGACACGATGGTGTCTCGCGCCAAATCACATGCAACAAAGATCGCAGCAACGGCACCGTGTATCTATCAAGACACACGGTAAAGTAATGATATACACAGTGCCGCAATTTCGTTTCAATCTTAAGATTGCGAACAAAATTGAGATACTTTATATATCCAGTGACTTTAAAGGCCATTGCACGTAAAAAAATTTTAGTCGTAACTGTAAGACCGTAAGCAAATCAATCAATCACAATTAAATATTAATATAAATGTTAAATTATAAATTAAATATAAATTATAAATTATAAAATATAAATATAAATTATAAATTAATATAAATTCTTATTATGTCATTGGAATGCTTGATTGTGATTGCCGATTTGCTTACAGTCTTACGATTATTTTTAATCAAAATTTTTTATTTCTTTTTTATTTGTATTAATTTGTAATTTTAATTTGTATTAATTTATAATTTTTTTTTAAATTTGTATTGTAATTTTATATTATAATAAAGTGTATTTTTTTTTTCTTTTTCTTTCCACTCTCTTTCTCTCCCTATTTTCTCTCTCTCTCTCTCTCTCTATCGCTCTCTTTTTCTTACTGATATCTTTGACATTTTTTAAATATTAATCTTTATTACATTTTTATTTTTAGCATTTAAATTTTTATGTATGCATATATCAGTCGTTAATTAATAAGTTTTATGACGAATAATGTTTAGAGGAAGAAATGCAAATGCAAATTCATTACAACGGCGATCTTGTGTTTTAGATTTTTCAAATCGCATCATATGGAAATGATGTCAAGGAAATTTTATGTCCCTTTATAATTGTAACTATTACTATCTTATATATGTTTTCAACCAATTATATTGCGCAGGATATAACAGATCACAATAATGACTTCTTTGCTACGGTGTAAGTAATGCTGTTTTAGATAAATTGTATGAAATCTCGCATTTTAAAGAATATTTGGTTAAACGCAGAGAAGTCAATGTTGTCGATTAGAAATATATGTATATGTTGTCTTTACGTATATATTATGATTACGTAGGTATGATGTTCAATGGTATGATGCTCCGTTACATATACAGAAATTAATATTATTTCTGCTGCAGAAAGGAACAAAAAAGTTTACTGTAAGTATCGGTGGACTATTTGTGGGATCGTTAGACTGTTTCGCCACGGTAAATATAATAAGTATATTATGAAAATATAAATACGAGGCAACATATTGCAAATAAACATTACAGCTGGTGAGAACTTCGGTCTCTTACTTTACTGTCATATATTCAACGCATTAATAAGGTAAAAAGAACAATAATATATATAATAAATTATAATGCAGCAAAGATTTAGTTAAATATAAATCTCAATATTACCATTATATTACACATTTGAAAGTTAAAAATGGTTTATTATTAACCCCATAATTATATTTAAATAGTCATAAGAGAGAGATACTTAGATCTTGAAAATACTTAGATCATTAATTGATTTAATTTATTTAATTTATCTAATACTAAATTCTGCGCATCTTATCCTTCCTATTTTATTTTATTTATTTTTTTTATATCTCTTAAAATAAATAATTTTATTTATAAATAAATATTATTTTCTTAATATCTTCAATATTATGCTTTTTAATTTATAAGTTATATAAATTAAATTTTATAACAGTTTATTATAAAGTACATTATATAGTCAATATCAGAATTTATAAAAAGAAAATTATAAAATTATAAATTATAAATTAAATTCTAATATTGATGTAAATGACTCATACATAAATACATATTTAATATTAAAGATATTATATAAATTTACAATATTTCATAAACTTTGTCGAATAAAATATAAAATAGATATTTACTTAATTTTACATTACTTTTAAGTTTTATTTTAATTTTTGTGATATATGTACTGTACTCACATTACTTCTAATGAATAATTTATGTATTGTTAATGTTTGTCAAATTTTTTTATAACTTAATTTTCTGTATAATAAAAAGTCTATGCGCAAATGAAATATAAAGATTTGAGAAATAAAGCTGTTTTCAATAAAAATCATATCTTCAGAACTTCATTACTTGATAATTTATATATCTTTTGTATGTAAAGCTAAAAATGATGATTATTCCTAAAAATGATCCATAAAATTAGCTATTATACAGGGTATTCTCGAGAAAATGACTACATTTCAAATATAAATTTATCACCTCAAAATAGAAAATAAAAAAAAAAAAAAATTATTTTCATTTTGAAGTCTTATATTCATATTTCCAGTTTGGTCATTTAATTTGGGAGTACCCTGTATATGCTATATATCAAATAGCAGATTTGATTAACACGTTACATTGTTTCAAGTATCTTGATTTTTTTGTATATTTTTATGTATAATTTGTATAATAAAACATGTCAAATATTTTTCATATGTGTAAATTATTTTTAATACTAGCGTGTTTAAATTTTTTAATTTAACTCTTTTGTTGATAAAATAAATAATAAATAATTATATATTTTATAAATATACAAAGTGACATGGCGATATTTAGCTTTTAAATGATAACTTTTATCGCGTCGATTGTTAATTAAAGATTCAACAAATCATATGAAAAGATCTAATCTCTAGTTTAAACAGTAAGAACTTTACCAGAAAAGTCCGATGCTCTCAAGAGTGAATGACATTCATCTCGAAGATCAAACGTACGCTATGAGTGCGGACAATAGAATGAAACGTGTAAATCTGCGAAACAAAAGAAATTGCGAAAACGCATGCGCGACTTTCATGGAAGAAATTCTCTCTATATAAATAATATTTCTCTTATTTTCTTAAATAACACCTGCTGAAATTACTCCGCTATCAAATCGATCGCATAATTGGGAACTTTATTGAGAGAAATGTCGTTACATTGTAAATATTTTAGTTTTTGCTGCGTTGTATCGGCTTTGCGCGTTACAAGAAATTATATTCAATTTGTATTAAAATTTACACCAGAAAAGAAAAGGAATAAAATACTTAATAGATCAATGGAAAAAGAAGGGGATGTATGTACTTTTGTTATTTCACTATCATACGCGTTCTAGACGTTGTAAGAAAATGATCCGTCTCGAGACTCAGTTTTTTAATCTGAATAAGATTCTTCTGCTCACTATTGGACTATGGCCTTATAGACAATCGTATTTCACTCGACTTCAATTTATTTTTTTGTCTACTATTTTAACGACAAGTCTTATATTTCAGGTAAGTTCTAATATGATATTATTGATATATAAGAAATCATTGCAAAAAAAGGTCTTATACCACACATATATTTAAATATTACAATTTAGATTTTACAATTTAGCTTGGAGTAAAATTAAAATACTAGCTATAACTATATATTGGCTTAAGTTTGCATTTTCGATTTAATTTTATATTTTATATACATATATATACATATATAAATTTTTATTGTTATTAAAAAAAAAAACTTTTACTTATATTTACACAATTATTTTTCATTTACATATAATTTGTTTTTATAAATAGTATTTTCCAGCAAGTATAATATTATAAAAGTTATTCGAAATAAATTCAATAATATAAAATAAAAAGATTTGCATATGCGCGCGCGATTATGACTTTAGAGAAATAGTTTTTTAATAAAAACTTGTAAATTATTATTTTTATAGTGTACGCCATTAATATCACAAAAATGTACTCCGAATTTCGTCGCCAAAGTTTTATCTTCCGCATCTTTCTTCGCTCTCTTTGTGATAAAATATAATATGTTTTGTATCAATATCGAAACTGTGAGTAGATGATTTACAAAGTTGAAAGTTGACAGACTAATTTATGTGTTAATAGCTTATTCAACACAAGCAAGAAAAATATTATCAAATAAATTTTTGTTATTGTCAAATAATTTTTTCTACATACCACTACCATGTATAAAAATGATATATAATAAAATTATTTAAAAAACAGATGAAAGATTTACTGGAGCAGCTACAGCATATATATAATAAATTAAAAGACAAAAATGAATTTGCTATTATAGACGAATATAGATCTAGTGTCAAACGTTGTACTACTGTACTTACACGTAAGATTTTTAAATACGATCATACTTCCTTTTTTTCCAAAAGCTATCAAAGTTTTAGCAGAAAATCGATTCAGATATAGTTTCTAATATATGTATATATAATATGTACGTATATATGATATATCAAATATTAATTATATTTAAACAAATTTGATTTTTTTAAATTATTTTTTAAATATAATATTATTTTTTGTCATAAATTTGCTTCCTTATATAGGAAGCTTTATTTTTGTGTAATTTTTTTTTTCAAATTTTGATGTCAATTTGTTTAGAATGTTCTAAAACGTCGAAAAAACATATTTTTGATAAAATGTCTGTATGTATGTATATATGTATGTGTGTATGTGCACATAAAGAACGTGATTGTACTTTCGTAAATTTTGAAATAACGGGCTAAATTTTTTTTATATAAATAGAGTGT
The DNA here is from genome assembly GCF_021464435.1 of Cataglyphis hispanica. Lineage (NCBI taxonomy): Eukaryota > Metazoa > Arthropoda > Insecta > Hymenoptera > Formicidae > Cataglyphis > Cataglyphis hispanica. The sequence continues at coordinate 4,598,071 of NC_065970.1, forward strand.
CATTAAAGATTGGTTGGCATTGTACTTGGCTAGGTTCGGTGAGAGTTTATTTTTTATAAAATTTTGAATTTATCAAAAAAAGGATGCTCTAATTTTCGCAAATTTTGAGATATTGGTTTTTTGTATGAATAGAATATCATTAAAAAATGGTATTGTATTTGATAAAAATTGATAAAAGAATGTATTTTTTTATGAAATTTTTAATTTTTTAATAAATGTTTGTGCTTTAACTTCCACAAATTTTGAGATATTGGGCTAAAAATTTTTACATAAATAAAATATCATTAAAGAATAGTTGGTATGAAATTTGATGAAAATTGATGAAAGAGTTCCTTTTTTATGAAATTTTGAATTTTTCTAAAAAAAGATTACTGCTATTATAAAGAGAAGGAAATAAAATTAAGAGGGAGCAATGTGCAAGTTCCTAATTTGCACAATATTTTATTTCTTTTTATTATAATAAAAAAAAGTTTTTATATTTAACTTATCTTTTGGAAATTAATTTTAATGAATTAATTAGATATTTGTGGCAAATTATCTCAAATCCGATATTTATCCGATTATTTTCAGTTAACCTAATTGAAAATTATCTGTATTATATTGTGCCTCATATTATATTAATCGCAAAAATGTTATTAAGTTTATAAAATAATGTTTGAAAAAAATTAATTAAAAATATAAAAGAACTTTAATTATTTTATTATATCAAAATATAAGAGAATTTTAGTTATTTTATTATTAAAATAATGACTAAAATAAACTTTTATAAATGGCAAATTATTAAAAAGATATTAAAAATTACAAATAGAATTATAAATTATTATACATATAAAAACTGTGTTTTTTATCTATAATACAGATAATTCCTTCAACTTCAATTTTGATTTGTTTTTGGAAAATTTACCCAATTAGAAATATTATATACAATATATAGTGAAGAGTGCAATCTATATCTAAAATAGTGGTGGTTTCAAACTATTATCTAAAAAATTAAAAATAAGTTAAAATAATTAAAAGTAAAAAATCAATTCGTGCAATAATCAAAATATAAAAATATAAATATATGATAAAAACGGGTAGAAAAGTAATATGAAAAAATATGGGCTTGTTTTTCTCAAAAAACTGTATTTTATACAAAAAACTAATTTGTTTTTTTTTTTAATTTCTAGTAACAAGTATATTCAAACAAAATTGTGTAGAGAAGGTTTTGTGTAAAATATGTGTAACCAATTATACAATATAAAAATCCACCATAGTTTAGTTAATAATATATTAAAATTTATGATGCATGAATGAGCTTGAAATAACATAAATCAACTTAAAAAAGTTATAACAAAAATTTGAATAACAAAGGCTTTCTAACGATTTTAGTATATGGTATTTGCAGCATATGTGCTCTGATATTGTGCTCATGTTTGCTCTTATCTGAGTTTTGGTCGAAAATCCTCGACGTTATATTACCAATAAACGTATCTCCATCGCGTAGCTTACCAATTACAATGGAATACTTCGTCGATCAAGAAACATATTTTTATTGGATTCTGTTACATATCAATGTATCGTACTGCATCGGGGCAACTGCAATGGTAGGAATAGGAACGACGCTTATTGCGTATCTCCAATACACCTGTGGTATGTTTAAAATTTCCAGGTAAGAAACAAATTAGAATTATTACAAATTTTCAAGTTTTAAATAAAATTTATTTATTTATTTTCTTATTATCTTGAACAAATCTAGTTTTTATTTCACAAAAGCAAAAAATGTACAGATAAATATATTAATTATAGTTATCGCATTAAACGTGCTGTGAACATTAATACTTTAAAAAATACTAAACTTAAGAATGGAGTTTCAACATTGCAAGAAATAATTAGTGCCATAGATATTCATCGGCAAGCTATAAGGTTAGTATCTCTATTCGACGATATATATACATATAAATATATATATATTTTTTTGTTTTTTAAAGATTATCCAAACTTTTGGTATCAAAAATTGAGAAAATGTTGTTCTGCTTAATAATTGTCGGAGTGGTTTGTTTGAGTCTTAATCTCTTTCAAGTAAGTCTCGTGTTACGTTTTTTATATACGTTATTTTCAAACAATACTTAATACACAAAGTGTCCAAATCAATCGCATCACCGTTTTGTGTGCAGGTAGAATAGATGAAACTGAGGAAAAAATATTTTATTATTTTGTGATTTTCGTAATAATTATTGAGAAATTGAATAAAAAAGATTTTCACATTCAGTTTAATTGCACATAATGGGTAATGCGATTAATTACAAACACTCGGTATATTTCACGATGTATTATGTTATGAAAAAGTGTATTTTTGCTATTTCTGTCTCTCTCTCTCTCTTTCTCTTTTATATTTCTTTATTTTCTTATTAATATCTTTGATTTTGTAAAATAGATTCTTGAATAATGTTTAATGATTGGTATGATAATAATTCGTGAGTAATGTTTAGAGAATGTAAGAAGTGCAGATGCAAGTTTGTTGCAATTGCAATTTTATGTTTTAGATTTTTCAGATTGCGTCATATGAAGATAATATCAAAGAAATTTTATTTCCCTTCATATTTGTAACTATTTGTATCACATACATGTTTGTAGCCAATTATGTTGCTCAAGATATAACAGATCACAATAGTGACTTCTTTGCTGCTGTGTAAGAAACATCTTAGACATTTTCGATAAATTGTATGAAATCTCGTATCTCAAAAAATGAAATTTTATTAAATGTAGAAGTCAATGTTATCGTATAGAAATGTATGAATCTATTCTTTATATGAATTATTGCGTAGGTATGACGTTAAGTGGTATGAAGCTCCGTTACATATACAGAAATTGATATTATTTCTGTTGCAAAAAGGAGCCAAAGATTTTACTGTAGGTGTCGGTGGACTATTTGTCGGATCGTTGGAATGTTTTGCCACGGTAAATATAATATATATTTGATATACAAAATAAACATACAAATATACATAGAAGGCAATATTACCAATAAATGTTACAGTTGGTAAAAGCTTCGGTTTCTTATTTTACTGTCATATATTCAACGCAATAATAAGGTAAGAAGAAAAAATAATAGCAAATCAATTTTAATAAATTATAATGTAGCAAAAATTTAGTCAACTAAAGCTCGATATTACAATTATATCACATTTAAAAATTAAAAATAATTTATTATTAATTTTATAAGTTGTATTTGAATAGTCATAAGAGATCTCTGAAAAAAAATATTTAATAAAAGATAAAAAATATATTTAGAATATACATTTAAAAATTTATATTTATAAGATATATATATATTAAAAGAAAAAAAATATATATTTAATTAAAAATATTATATAATTATAATATATCAAAATTTTTAATACATCAAAATATTCATATAATAAACTTTGATTTATTGAAATATAAAACACTAAATATAAAGTACTGATACATTCACTTAGCTTTAAATTATTCTCAAGTTTTGTGAAATATGTACTGTCACAGTCCTTTTAATAAATAATTTATGTATTGTTAATGTTAATGTTATGGTTAATGTTAATGTTTGCCAAACTTTTTTATAGCTTAATTTTTTTATAATAAAAATCTTATGTGCAAATAAAATATAAAGATTTGAGAAATAAAACTGTTTTTAATAAAAATCATATTACATCATTAAATATAACTTGGTAAATTAAAAGTCTTATATGTATATATGTAAAATCTTATATGTAAAGCTAAAGGAAATGATTATTTTTGAAGATGTCATATAAAATTAGCTATTATACAGAGTGTTCTCGAGTAAATGACTACATTTCAAATATAAATTTATCACCTCAAAACAGAAAACAAAAAAAAAAAATTATTTTCGTTTTGAAGTCTTACATTCATATTTCCAGTTTGGTCATTTAATTTGGGAGTACCCTGTATATGCTATATATCAAATAGCAGATTTGATTAACACGTTACATTGTTTCAAGTATCTTGATTTTTTTGTATATTTTTATGTATAATTTGTATAATAAAACATGCCAAATATTTTTCATATGCGTAAATTATTTTTAATACTAGCGTGTTTGAATTTTTTAATTTAACTCTTTTGTTGATAAAATAAATAATAAATAATTATATACAACACTTTATAAATATACAAAGTGACATGGCGATATTTAGCTTTTAAAATGATAACTTTTGTCGCGTCGATTGTTAATTAAAGGATCTACATATCAAAAATCTAATCATTAGTTTAAATAGTAAGAAAATTTACCAGAAAAGCCCGATGCTCTCAAGAGTGAATGACATTCATCTCGAAGTCCAAACATACGCTATGAGTGCGGACAATAGAATGAAACGTGTAAATCTGCGAAACAAAAGAAATTGCGAATACGCATGCGCGACTTTCATGAAAGAAATTCTCTCTATATAAATAATATTTCCCCTATTTTCTTAGATAACACCTGCTGAAATTACTCCGCTATCAAATCGATCGCATAATTAGAGACTCTATTGCGAGAAAAATTGTAAAACTGTAGATATTCTACATTTGCCGTGTTCTATAGTTGTATCATTGCTATGTGCTTTATACGAAATTATATACAATTTGTGCTACAATTTACACCAAAAGAGAAAAGTAATAAATTATTCAATAATAAAACAGGTAATGATAATTGGTGGTAATAATAAAATATCTCACTAAAGAAAAAAGGGGTAAGTGTATTTTCGTCGAGTGCTTCACTATCATATATGTTCCCGACCTCGTAAGATGATCTGTTTGGAGACTCAGTATTTTAACATGAATAGGATTCTTCTGCTCGCTGTTGGCCTGTGGCCCTATCAACAATCGAACCTCACTCGATTTCAATTTATTTTGTTTTTTACTATTTTAACTACAAATGTTATATTTCAGGTAAGATTTAATCTCATATAGCACACAATGGATCTGGTCTGGACATTCAAAGAACGTTAGGACTTCCTTAGGACATTTCTTAAACGAACATTGTGTATTATCTGGGATATAATGATATTATTATTATATATATAAGAAGTTACTGCGAAAAAGCAGACTTATATGTCACATATCTAACTTTTAATTATCTGACTTTAGATTGAAAATAAAAGTGTATTAATTGCGAATTATAACTGTATATAGTTTGCACTCATTATTTTATACTTTAATTAACTAATATATGTATACAAGATGTCAAAAATTCAAATGTCAAAACTTTGGGAGCATGTAGAAAATCATTTAATTAAGAAGAAAATAACTATAGAGATTTGCTCGTGTTTGCTTCGTTTTGAAGAAAATTGTAAAAAACATAAAATAAAATTTTTATTTTTTTACTTATTTATAACTTTATTTATTTAGCCTTATTTATTTAGCCTTATTTATATATGTTGTCACATTTTTAACCAAGATATTGTATAAAATCTTGGCTTTTCTTGTAATAACGCAAATTTATTAAAATAAGCAGGCTGCAATAATTTCGCATTTTGTTTGTATATTTATTTACAATCCTCTAATTTTACCTTAAGAAAATTTTAATTTTCTTTTTTTTTTTATTCCATTCTTTCATTCTACAATTTTTATCTTATTGTGTTTTTCAATAAATTTATAATAAGTTTATTCTTGTTGTATGTTTTTTGGTGAAACCTTTTGTTTGTTTTTTTCACAATTTTTTCCAAAACAAAGGAAAGATAAATAATGTTTGAAAAATTTTTGTTTTTATGAATCCTTTAAATGCCATCAAAGTTTCGACATTTAAATTCGGGAAAATAAAAATTATATATAAATTTTTATTATTATCAATAAAGCAAAATTTTATCTGTTGAAATTTTATTTATTTATTTACATATAATTTGTTTTTATAAATTATATTTTTTAGCAAATATAATATTATAAAAAGTATTTAAAATAAGTTCAATAATATAAAATATAAAATTTCTATGTAACGTATATGTCTGCGCACTATGATTATTATGATTATAAAAAAATAGTTTCTTAATACAAACTTGTAAATAAAATTACTATTTATAGTTTACACCATTTATTTCACAAAAATGTACTTTGGATTTCGTCGTCAAAATTTTATCTTCCGCATCTATATATGTTGTCGTTATGATAAAATATATCATGTTCGGTATAAATATCGAAACTGTAAGTAATGGCTTACAAAGTTGAAAGTTTAGGGGAGACCGGGGCTGGCAGTCCAATTTTTCACTATTTGATTTTTAATGAAATACATGAAAGAAATATCATTATCGATTATTGTCTTCGATAAGATGTATATTTAGTTATCAGATTAAATGTTTTAAGTTACCTTAATTTGATGATAATTAATGTTTGAATATTTTTTTTATTCCTTCTACGCTGGGATGCAGCAATCAATTGGAAATACTTATTTTTTCTAAGACAACTAAAATGTAAAAACGAAAAGTCTCAGAAAATAAATATTTACGTAATCAATTTTTTGTTATATTTTTATAACTCTGTAACAACATGCGATCGTGGCATTGTATTTGATGTAATTGAAGGGGAGAGTTATGCTTGCTTTTACAATGAATTTTGGCACGATGGGCGCACATCCGTGCAAAGTTATAGACAGTTAGTCTATCTACCTCAATGAGCAACCAGCCACGGTCTCCTTTGCAGACTAATTTATGATTCGATAGCTTATTCGACATATAAGAACGAGCAGAAAAAATATTATCGTCAAATAAATTTTTGTGCAAATAATATTGTCTATATCTCACTGTTATGTATAATAACGTTATATAAAATTATTTAAAAAACAGATAAAAGATTTATTGGAGCATTTGCAGCTTGTATGTAATAAGTTAGAAGAAAACGAATTTGCCATCATAAACGAATATGGATGCAATGCCAAACGTTATACCGCTGCACTTATGAGTAAGAATTTTTTAGATTTTCAAATATGCTCACGCTTTTTTTTTAATTTGCAAAAGCTGTCAAGGTTTCAATGGAAAATCGAGTATGACAGGAACAGTCTTTTTATAATATCACATATGCATATATGATATATCAGTTATGTCTATTAAAACATTTGTGACACCCATTTATAACGATAAAAATAATAAAAATAAAATTAAAAAAAAACATGCTTTTTATGCTAAAAGAAAACAAATATGGTGTTTTTTCATTATTTTTATTTTTATAAATATATTATAATTTTTCTTTATTTTTTTGTTATTATAATAGAAAAACACTAATGTTTTATATTAAAAATTTTTTTTTGAAAAATAATTTTAAATTAATGAGATGCCTTTTGCGGCAAACATCAAACATGACAGGATTCCAATCATTTTTAATTTGTTTAATTGAGAATTATTTGAATAATCCGATATTTCATTAATCGCAAAAAAATTTCATTAATTTTTTTAAATAATGTTTAGAAAAATAAATGAAAAATATAAGAGCGGTTTAGCTTTTTTTATCATGTTAAATTAATGACTAAAGTACATTTGTAATAATTATGAATGAGAATTTATTAAAAATTACAAATTAAAGAATAAATTATTACAAATATAAAAAATGTGTTTTTATATCTATAATACAGACAATTTCTTCAACTTAATTTTTAATTTGGTTTTGGAGAACTTATGTAATTAGAAGTATTAATCACATAATTATGTAGCTAATTAGAATGCAATCACACTACATTTAAAATAGTGATGATTAGGTTAAACTTATCATTTAAAAAATAAAAAAATAATTAAAAATCAATAATGAAAAATTTGCAATAAAGATGAAAATATTTGAAAAAAAAAAATATTTTGAAAAAAGGCTTGATGTTTTTTCAAAAATTCATACTTTACAAAAAAAAATTTTTTTATTTACATTTTTAATATATAGATATAGGTATACATACATACATATATATATATATATAAATCAAATAAATTTATAGAAAAGGTTCAAATGTGCAATCAATTACACAATTTAAAAATCAATCACAGTTGCGTTAAAATCAATATGTTAAAATTTATAATGCATGAATGCGTTTGAAGTAGCATAAACCATAAATGTAAAAGAATTATATGACAGAAAATTGAATAACAATCGCTTTCTAATACTTTTAGTATATGCTATTTGCAGCCTATCTGCTTTTATAGTTTCTGAATTTTGGTCGAGAATACTCGATATTATGTTACCAATGAACGTATCTCGATCGCATAGCTTACCGTTTACAATGGAATACTTCGTCGATCAAGAAACATATTTCTATTACATCCTGTTACATATTAATGTATCATCCTGCATTGGAATGACTGTAACGATAGGGATAGGAACAACGCTTATTGCGTATTTTCAATATACCTGTGGTATGATTAAAATTTCCAGGTAAGAAACAAATATAGAATATAAAGATTTACAGTATTAAATAAAATTGTTTTGTTATCTTGAGCAAATATAAAAACACAAGATAAAAGAATGTACAGTTTGATAAATATATTAATTATAGCTATCGTATTAAACGTGCCATGCATGTTGATGCGTTAAAAAATAATAAACTTAAGAATGAGATTTTGATATTGCAAGGAATAATTAGTGCCGTAGATATTCATCGGCAAGTTATAAAGTTAGTATAAAATTTTCTCGATTTGACAATAAACAATATATATATACAGGGTGTCCTAGACCATCCATACAACCCTTTTCTTTCAAAAACTAAGCATTTTAGAAAGAAAGGTTTTGAACAAAAATTGTATGGTTTTGAGGGGTACATAAGATGGTGTCATTGGTTTGACCTTGTATGGCATCGTTAAGGTCAAGTCAAGGACACCTTTAATTTCTTAAACGGAATCCCCTATTTTTGATTACATATTCTTATAGCTTATGTCGAGAGCTTTCAAAAATACTATAATAAAGTATTTTTTCATTAAGAATTTTTTGAGTTATTTTGTATCTTAATCTGACATATTTTAGTATTAAATATAAAATATCTCAAAAATTATTTAGTGTTTGACAATTGTAATACTTTTATGTAATCAAATGGTGTCAAGAAAAGAAATAATTGTAAAAAAATATATTGCAAATAATTGCATACCTTTTTTTAAAAACTGATATTTTCTATACACCATTTGATTCATCTTATTATTCTATATATACATAAAAGCATTACGATACAATTATCGAACATTAAATAATTTTCGAGATATTTTATATTTTATACTAAAATATGTCAGATTAAGATACAAAATAACTCAAAAAATTCTTAATGAAAAAATACTTTATTATAGTGTTTTCGAAAGCTCTCGACATAAGCTATAAGAATATGTAATAAAAAATGGAGGTTTCTATTTAAAAAATTAAAGGTGTCCTTGACTTGACCTTAACGATGCCATCCAAGGTCAAACCAATGACACCATCTTATGTTCCTCTCAAAACCATACAATTTTTGTTCAAAACGTTTCTCTAAAATGCTTAGTTTTTGAAAGAATAGGGGTGTACGTGTGGTCTAGGATATATATACACAAGGATACAATATTTTTAACAATATTTTTTAACTTTTAAAGATTAATTAAACTTTTGGTATCTAAAATTGAGAAAATGTTGTTCTGTTTAATATTAGTCGGAGTGACATGTCTAAGTCTTAATCTCTTTCGAGTAAGTTTAGTGTAAGTTTTATATATCAACTATTTTCATAAACTATAGAATATATATATATATATATATATATATATATATATATATATATATATAATTTGTCCCAAATCCTAAAGCATAGATTAGATAATCTTAGATAATGCTTGTGAATGGATCAAGCACAGTAAATTGAACAGAAAAGTCTTATCATTTTTTTCTATAACGCTTCTTAAAAGAGTTATTATTAAGTAAAATCTGATTAATCAGCGTGAACTTTTAGCCGGGCGCTCATCGATGAATCTTTTCTCTCTCTCTCTTTTTTGCTGATATTTTATAAAATATACGATTTTTATCTTTAGATCAATTATAATCGTTCGTTAATTATTAAACTTTATCATGAATAATATTTAGAGAACATGAGAAATGATTTATTCTAATTACGATCTTGTGTTTTAGATTTTTCAGATCGCATCATACGCAGATAATGTCATGGACATTTTATTTCCCTTTGTATTTGTAATTATTAGTGTTCTATACATGTTTGTAGCCAATTATGTTGCGCAAAATTTAACAGATCATAATAATGATCTTTTTGCTACCGTGTAAGAAACCTTATTTTAAACAAATTGTATGAAATCTTGCATCTTAAAAAATGTTTCATTATATGCAGACCACTGTCGTATGTATCACCATTATATGATTGCGTAGGTATGACGTTCAGTGGTACGAAGCTCCGTTACATATACAGAAACTGATACTACTTCTGCTTCTAAAGGGTTCCAAAAATTTACTGTGAGTATCGGTGGACTATTTGTCGGATCGTTGGAGTGTTTCGCCACGGTAAATATAATATATATATTATATACTCATATTATCAAAATATACATACATGGCAACATATTTCAAATAAACGTTACAGCTGGTGAAAACTTCGGTTTCTTATTTTACTGTCATATATTCGACGCAATAATAAGGTGAGAAGAAAAATAATAGCAAATAAATTATAATCTGTCACAAATTTAGTCAATTAAATCTCAACTCATTGAAAAATTGGCATTTATTTGAGTATAAGCACGAAATATAAGACACTGATACAAACATTTACTTAGTTTTAAATTATTTTCAAGTTTTATCTTAACTCTTGAGATAAATGTATTGTCACATTATTTTTAATAAATAATTTATATATTATTGATGTTTGCCAATTTTTTTTATAGCTTAACTTTTTTATAATAAATAGCCTATGTTCAAATAAAATATCAAGAGTTCATCAAGAAGAGAAATGAAGATATTATCAATAAAATATAGATTACTCTTAATATAAGTTATTCATTTAATGTTTTATATTAAGTTGAAAGAGATGATGATTATTCTGAAAGATAACACGTAAAATTATATTATTTTTATGCATTTTAATTTTTTATATATGCAATTTGTATTGGTCAATAAGATGCCTCAAATATCCTTCAAATAAATCTTTATATGTTTAATTTATTCTTGCTAGCAGTTTTAAATTTTTAAGTTTCAATCTTTTGTTGATCAAAGTGAAGTAAGTAATAAAAATTTATGTAAAAAAAGTATGAAAAAAAAAAATTAATTAATTTAAATATTATTGTGCTATATTTGCATGAGGGATAAATAAATTTTACATAACATATTTTAAATAAAAACAATAATTTAGATATAATTATTTTAATTTCTATTTTGATATTTTTAATATCAAATGTTTTAATTTAATTTATACTTACACATTATTTCTAAACAAATCATTGTTTAGCGTTAGCATCCATATAATCATTTAAGTAAAAAAAAAAAAATTAAATAAAAAATATGTTTAGTAGAGAATGTAGTTATATTATACTATTTTCTCTTAAACATACTTAAACAGAATATTAGCAACAATGAACAAATATTAATTGTGCCGATTATCAATTCAAAATGCCGTACATTTGTCTAATTTATTCGGTCTAATTTAAGATGACATGAGTTTTATCAGATACATCCGATATTGAAATATTTAAAGTTGAAGACATAGAAATTTCTCTCGAAAGCCAAACGTATCCTAGGAGCGTGAACACTATAATGGAGGGTTGGCTCTGAAAAGGGCGAATAGCACCTGTGCAAAGTGCTATTCTCCCTTTGCATTTTATGCTAGGTGGTTTTATTCATGGAAAACGGACATATGTCAAAATATTTTATTAATAGTTGCACTTACAATTTATATTAAAAAAAAAATAATAATACTCATTATACAAAGCATCGAAAATGAAGAAAAAAGAACCGAAAGATGAAATTAGTTTAATAATAAAAATAATTAACAGATGAGCATGTGTATCACGTATACATAATTATCTAAATGCGTAATTTGGAAATTTTTATTTTGTGGTTTCAATATTTTTTTACATAATATAATTATTGTTAAAGAATAATTATCATAATTAAAAATATTGGATCTATTTGGATATATTTTTATAGAATCCTTAACGACAGTAAATATGTGACATATTTTATATGTCAGTAAATATGTGACATATATTTGAAACATACTTGTAATGTTCATATATTATAACGTTCGATATAAAAGAAATAATTTCTGTATGCTTAAATTTAAAACAGAATATTACTTATTTTTATTTTATTTATATTTTTTCTTATCCTTTTGTAATTATAATATATGCTAAGATATTAACAAAATTTATTATTAAAAATTATTAAATATATATTAAAAAAATTATTAAAATTAAAATATTAAAAAATGACCAATATTAAAAAAAAATTAAACATATATATTTTTTTTTTGCTGGGAACACATAAAACAAAATTCTACTATTAAACTTAATAGATTCAGTATTCCTTACGTGCTTGTCGGTTAGACGATCATTCTCTATATAAAACAAGCAAGTTATTGATAGTTAAAAACAAATTCTTTGAAGTAAAAATTAAAAAAAATTATTATTTGCAGTTTATTACATTTTTTTAGTTCAAAATGTCTATTTTAAGTACGATATAAATGATACATAATTTATAATTTACTTACCACATATCGTTGATATGTCCATCGCAACTTCTTTTTCTTTTTTTCCTCATCTCTTGATGTTTCCTCTCGTGACATTCACACTTGCAAAAACACGATTAATATAATTAGTCGTATATACGATGGCGAGACACTTTGCACGACACTTCCACGAAACATGAAACAATCACACAAGATATGCACCTTATTATTATGGCGATATAGTTTTATATTGTTTATCAAAAGTTAATTCATTGTTATTTTTAATAATTAAAATAATAGCTGACTAAATGTCGATATTAGTTGCGATCGCATTTAGAACAGATATACGAAACGTTCCGCAGTAATATTTTATTGCTCGAGGGTTGCTGTGCGAATGATAACAATTAGAAAAAGAATTTGAAGCGTCTTCTATTATTACAGTGAGTCTGTTCGTTTTGCTGAACTAATTCAGAGTTTATCTTTTTTTCTCCATATTGGAGATATCATATATCATTCAAAAATATTGCCTGCGATAACAAGGTTATATATATATGATTTTAATAGTTTGTGATATTTGTCTCGAAGACTAACCGTGTGTTATGAGTGCGGACAATAGACTGAAGCGAGTAAATTTCCGGCACAAAAAAAGTTGCAAATACGCGTGCGCGACTTTCGCACAAAAGAAATTTTCTCTCAATAAATATATTTCTCTCTTATTTCCTGAAATAACACCCGCTGAAATTACTCCGCTATCAAATCGATCGCATAATAATTGGGGACTTTATTGCGAGAAGCATTATTAAACTGTGAATATTCTACTTTTGTCGCATCTTATAGTTGTATTAGCTATGTCCTAATACAACTATATCCGAAATTATATGCAATTTATGCTACAATTTATACCAAAAAAGAGAGAGAGAAAAAAAATAAAATACATGATCTATAAATGGAAAAAGAAGGGGATGTGGGTACGTTACTTCACTATCATATGCGTCCCAAACGTTGCAAGAAGATGATCCATCTCGAGACTCAGTATTTTAATCTGAATAGAATTCTTCTGCTTGCTATTGGTTTATGGCCTTATCAACAATCGAACTTCAGTCGACTTCAATTTATGTTCTTGACTACTATTTTAACGACAAGTTTTATATTTCAGGTAAGCTTTAATATAATATTATTAATATAATATTATTAATGTATAATATTATTAATATAATATTAGAAAGCAAATTTTTATTTATTGACATTTTTCATCATTGACATTTTTATTATTTATTTATATATAATTTGTTTCTGTAAATAACATTTCTGGCAAATTTAATATTATTTTTAGTTATTCGTTTATGTAAAATTAAAAAATCTCTGCGTGCGCGTATGATTTATAGAAAAATAATTTTTTAAACTCGTAACTTTACTATTTACAGTGTACGCCATTTATTTCACAAAAATGTACTCCGGATTTCGTCGGCAAAATTTTATCTTCCACATCTTTTTTCGCTATTTTTGTGATAAAATACAATATGTTCAGTGTGAAGATGAAAGCTGTGAGTATGTAGCGTACAAAGTTGAAAGCTTACAGAATAACTTGAGTTCACAATTTATTCGACATATACATTGTACAAGAAAAATATTATTGTCAAATAAATTCTTGTACGAATACTTTTTTCTATATCTTTTTGTTATATATAATAACGGCATTTAAAATTATTAAAAAAAAACAGGTGAAAGATTTACTGGAGCAGCTACAGCTTATATGTAATGAGTTAAAAGACGAAAACGAATTAGCTATCATAAACGCATATGGATGCAATGCCAGACGTTTTACCGCTGCACTTACGAGTAAAATTTTTTTAGATTTTTAAAATACAGTGCTTTCTAACTCACAAAAGCTGTCAAAGTTTCAGCAGAAAATCAAATCAGATACAACATTTCTTCATATATCGTTGAAAAAAACGAGCTTTTTCATTAAAGGAAAATAATAAATTTGATTTTTTTTATTATTATTTTAAATATAATATTTTTTTATATTGTTTGTTAATGTAATAAGGGAAAACTAGAGTTTTCATATTTTTATTTATCTTTTTAAAATAATTTTTTGAATTAATGAGACTTTGTCGAAATTTACACAAAAAGTGACATAATTTTTAAGAAGCATAAAAAATTTTAAATATAAAAAAATTAATTCTTTTTGCTATATTGAAATAGTAATTAAAAGGTAAATTAAAAAAATGACAAATATAAAATTAATAAAAATTAAAAATAAATATTACAAATTATTATACAATTATAGAATTTTAAGAAATAAGATTAGAATAAGAAATAAGATAAGAAATAGATAAGAAATAAGATTAAAATATAAATTAGAATAGAAAACAAAAATGGAATTGCTATCTACATTTAAAATAGTAGTGATTAACTTAGATTTATTATCTAAAAAATGATAAGTAATAAAAAATTAACTTGCAATAATTAAAATATAAAAATATTAAAAATATTTGAAAAAAACACGGCTTTTTTTCTGAAAAAAATCGTATTTTAACATTTAGTTTTTTTTTATTTATATTTCTAGTAACAAATATATTTAAATCCAAAACAATAGAAGAGACTCAGATGTGTAATCAATTACACAATATAAAATGTGATTACATATACAGTTGAGTTAATAAAAAATTATTAAATTATATAATGCAAGAATAAGCTTAAGATAACGTAAATTTAGAAATATTATATGACAAAGATTTGACAAATAATAATAATTATTAATAATAATTGCTCTCTGACGCTTTTAGTATGTGCTTTTTGCGGCATATCTGCTATTATCATCGTTCAATTTTGCTCGAGTATGTTTGATAACATATTATCAATAAATGCATCTGAACTACATCGTTTACCAATTCCAATGGAGTACTTTGTCGATGAAGAAAAATATTTTTATTGGATTCTGCTACATCTTAACGTATCATTCTGCATTGGGGCAATCGCAATGGTAGGAATAGGAACAACGCTTTTTGCGTATTATCAACATACTTGCGGAATGTTCAAGATCGCCAGGTACGAAACGTGCATACAAAAATAATCATTTTTTGAAGAATTTAGGCTATAAATAAAATCTTGTCATAAAAAAAAAAAAAAAATTAAAAACCACAAAAATATGTTATTTGATGAGCATAATTACAACACATTATATTAATTTATCTATTAGCTATCGCATCGAACACGCAATGAGCAGCAACGTGCTACGAAATATTAACTTCAAGAATGAACTTTTAATATTCGAGGGCTTGATTTGGGCTGTGGACATTCATCGACAAGCCATGAAGTCTGTATCCAATAATGTGTCAGATTTATTATTCTTAATATATCATATTTTTTTTTTTATAGATTGACCATACATTTACAATCGAGTATTCAATTGATGATGTTTTGTATAACAGCATTTACTGTAGCCTCAATGAGCTTCAATCTGTATCGAGTAAGTTTTCTGATTTATTCTACAATCTTTTTTTTTAAGCCCACAATTGATATTTCACAACTATTGTTGTAACTATCCATTAAATAATTGATAATTTAATATTTGATAATCGTCCATCCCCCTCCTTCCTCCCCGCCCTCGCCCCCAGTAGATAACATATTTTTAAACAGTTTTTGCGCTTCTAAGAGAGATAGAGGGAGAATCTATAGGTAATTAACAGATAATAATTTTGAGTCTTTATTGTAATTAATAAAAACCAAAAGACAAAACATAAAAGCTTGCTATTATTGTATAAAGTTAATTATAATTAGTATTGATAATTATCAGTGGAACTGGTATCTTAGATTTTTCAGATTATACATGCAAATGATACATTTTTAATTAACGTGAAGGAATTAATATTGTGCATTTTATGTGCAACATCTACTATATTATACATGTTCCTGTCCAACTATATCGGTCAATATGTAACGGATCACAATCGTAACGTGTTTGTTACCGTGTAAGAAACGTCATTGTAAAATAAAATTTGCGAAACATTTATTTGCAGACTTTATTTAATGATTGTTATATTAAAATGTACAAGTCAATGTTTTTTGCACAACAAGCGGAAGTTTAAAAAACTTTTGCAACTTGTGCTTAAAATTATCCATTAAGTCTCTTACAATTAACTTATTTTGTAGATATAACGTTCGATGGTATATAGCTCCCTTACATATACAGAGAATAATATTGTTTCTATTACAAAGAGAATCCAGAGATTTCGTTTTGACCGTCGGATTTTTCGTTATATCTATAGAATTTTTCGCCACGGTAAGACGATACGTAGAATATTTATATATTTATAGTGGCGTATATATATTACAAATGATTAGCTCAATGAAATAGAATCATTTTTGTTATAGTTAGTCAAGGCTTCAGTGTCTTACTTTACAGTTATATATTCTACAGGATAACAAATCATATAACAGCATGGACGTAATAGAATTAACACAAAAGTAACATATTCCTGTATTTCATGTATTAAACAGAATAATAGATTATGTTTTTTTGCAGCATATAAAAGTGTAATTAAAATTTTTCATGCAAAGAAAAATATAAAGAAACAAAATTAATTAATTTAAATATTATTGTGCTGGATCTGTATCACGAGTGAATATTTCATATAATATATTTGAAATAAAAACAATAATACAGATGTGATTATTTTACCTTTTTTTTTGATATTTTCAATGCATGATGTTTATAATGACATTATTTCTAAACAAATTATTTATTGTTTATCGTTGACATCTACATACAGGGTGTCTTAGACCACCCGTACACCCCTTTTCTTTCAAAAACTAAGTATTTTAGAGAAAAACGTTTTGAACAAAAATTATATGATTTTGAGGGGTACATAAGATGGTGTCATTGGTTTGACCTTGGATGGCATCGTGAAGGTCAAGTCAAGGACATTTTTAATTTTTTAAATGGAAACCTTCATTTTTTATTACATATTCTTGTAGTTTATCTCGAGAGCTTTTCAAAACACTATAATAAAGTATTTTTTCATTAAGAATTTTTTGAGTTATTTTGTATCTTAATCTGACATATTTTAGTATAAAATATAAAATATCTCGAAAATTATTTAATGTTCGATAATTGTATCGTAATGTTTTTATGTATATATAGAATAATAAGATGAATCAAATGTTGTATAGAAAATATCAGTTTTTAAAAAAAGTATGCAATTATTTGCAATATATTCTTTTATAACAATTATTTATTTTTTCTTGACACCATTTGATTACATAAAAGTATTACGATACAATTATCAAACACTAAATAATTTTTGAGATATTTTATATTTTATACTGAAATATGTCAGATTAAGATACAAAATAACTCAAAAAAATCTTAATGAAAAAATACTTTATTATAATGTTTTGGAAAGCTCTCGATATAAGCTATAAGAATATACAATAAAAAATAGGGGATTCCGTTTAAGAAATTAAAGTTGTCCTTGACTTGACTTTAACGATGCCATCCAAGGTCAAACCAATGACACCATCTTATGTTCCTCTCAAAACCATATAATTTTTGTTCAAAACGTTTTTCTCTAAAATGCTTTTGAAAGAAAAAGGGTGTATGGGTGGTCTAGGACACCCTGTATATGATCACTTAAGACAAAAAACAGAAGAAATAATTAAATAAAAGTATGTTTAACAGCGAATATGTGATTGATATTAATTTTTATTAAACACGAATAAAAAAATATTAGCAACAATGAACAAATCTTAATTATTATATTAATTATTAATGTGTCAATTGTCGATTTAATATTTGAAAGTGGTGTGCATTTATCTAATCGGTTTAAGATGATATGAGCTTTATCAGATACATCAAAATGTTTAAAATTGAAAAGGAAGAGATTCCTCTCGAAGGCCAAACATGTCCTACAAGTGACAGCATTATAGTGTGTTGGCTTCAAAAAGGGAAAATAGCGCCTGCGTGGGGTTGCATTTGGTGCAAAGGTGGCAATTTTCTTCATGGGAAAAGGACATACTTCGAAATAAGTGTAAGGGTCGTTATGGATCTTGTAATTATACGCGTACGCTTCACTGACATGAGAGTCACCTGTATTTTTCAGGGCCACTCGCCATTCTCCGTCTGTCATCAAGGCTTACCTGTATTTCGCAGAGCAACTCGTGACTTTTCCTCGTCATCAAGTATCACCTGTATTTTACAAAGCGACTCCTGACTTCCCATCTACCATTGAGGGTTACCTGCATTTCTCAGAGCTGCTCGTGACTTTCCGACTGTCACCTGTGTCTTATAGAGCGACTCATGACTTTCTGTCACCAAGGGTTACCAATATTTTGCAGAGCGACTCGTGACTTCATTTGATCATCTCTTCCCATTTCTATTTCACACAAGTTTTTATATATAAAAATATACAATATATATCTAATATATAAATATTTTTTAATATCCGGATCTAAAGTCGTTTAATCAATTAAAAGAGAAACTTCAAAAATTGTTTTGTAAATTAAGAATCTTTTCACTCTATCGATTTTATTATTATTTATTATTTATTATTATTATTTATTATTATTTATTATTATTATTATTTACCACTCTTTCCTTGTGCAAGAATTAAAGCGATCTTCGTGAGTGGCTACCAAATGTTTGCGAAATCATCGGAATAGGTGGCTAAAAAAGGAATTGGCTTGAGTTCAGGTTGAATCTATCAAAATCACAGTTAAAGGAGTATCAAAAATTAATATTAACACAAAAATAAGAAACAATACACACACGTCAAACAGTTCTGCCTACTTTCCGAATCGATCTCACCCCTTGAAACCTCGTAAGGTCCCTCAAGATTGGGATTTTTTGTTCCTTCAACTATTATCCTTAGCGTTTCCCCTTTTTCTTTCTCTCAATATCCTGGACCTTCTTGGTTCCTCTCGAGAAACCAAGTAGCCTTTATTTTTTACTAAACATACTTAAACGAAAAATTAGCAACAATGAACAAATATTAATTGCGCTGATTATTGATTTAAAATTCATAGTATTTGAAGTACCGTGCATTTATCAAACATTTTCTCGGTTTAAAATGACATGAGCTTTACTAGATAGTTTCCACATAGAACTGTTTAAAATTGAAGGGATAGAAATTCCTCTCGAAGGCCATGCGTGTTCTATAAGCGCCAACATTAGAATGAAATGTCGGCTCCGAAAAAGGGGGAAGAGCGCCTGCGTTGAGTCATTTTGTGCGAAGGGTTTCATTCATGGGAAAAATACATATGTCGAAATACCTTAAGCTATAAATACTTTCATATCGATTGTGTAATTATATGTATATACCTCTGAGAAATTTGTTCAATTGCGTGTGTTTTGTTCAATTACACGGTATTTTGTGTACTGCCTATCATTATATTAAATTCGCTTTGCAATTTCCACTAAAAGAGAGAGAATTTGTGAGAAATATTTTTTACCGATCGGTGAAAAAAAAAAAGAAGGGGATGAGCGCACCGTCGTTGATCATTTTCACAGTCATACATGTTCTACAGTTCGTGAGAAGATGATGCGTATCACGGCACAATACTTTAATATTAACAGAGTGCTTCTGCTGGCTGTAGGCTTGTGGCCATATCAACAATCAAAAGTCGATCGATTTCGATTTATTTTCTTCCTCAGCATTTTGACAACTGCTATTTTATTTCAGGTGAGACACACAATATCTTGATATCATTACTGCGAGCCAAGCTATAATATACAGTGATTTATAGCAATTTTTTATTATTTATTTTTATTATTTATGCCTTTCAATAATTTACTAAATTGCACCCATAATTCATGTCAAAAACAGCAGTTATTATATAGGACATTGGAAAAAGAGAAAAAGGAGCTTAAAGCGAACAAAGAAAAGAAACATACCAAGAAATCAGATCAGTTTTATAATAAAAATAATTAATATATATTAATATACAAAATTAATATACAAAATTGGTATACATATCATGTACATGTAATTAATAAATGTGTAAACTGTATGCGACTGTATTATCTTCGACTTTGATAATTTGTTATTTGTAAATTGTCTTAATATTTTTCTATATTAAAAGTCTCGTATCTATACATTACGTTATTTAAATACAATACGATGATTTTGAGAAACGCCCTTATATGTAATTGTAATTACAAAGTCTTTTCATATAATCTAATTGTATAGAAAAGTAATTACTATAATTTAGAATATTGAATCTATTTGGATATATTTTTACAAACAATATCTCTGAACAACAATATAGATAAACATATGATATACTTGATACATTAAAAAAGTTCCAAGACTGATTTTTTTTTTTTTTTAATGTATTAATGGCACTATCTCTCAATCAATATTGGAACTAGGTAATACCAACTTTTAATTTTCTACATTTTTTTTACTGCATTATGTGCAATAGTTTTTTAATAGTACATATTGAAAGATGCATGTCTACATACTTATAATTTTTTTTATACGAAAATATAAAAAAACCTTCTTTATCTGCCTTATTCTCTAAAACGGAAAATAATTAATTTTTATTTTGTTTGTACTCTTTTTTATTTCTCTAATTATAATATATGTTAGAAATAATACAAAAAAATTATAAATCCAACCATTTATCTTTATCTGTAAATACATAAAACAAAATTTGACTATATACTTTAATAAAATCCGGTATTCGTTGTGCGATTAACGGTCAAGAAATATTACACAAATATTAGGAGTTAATAATGAATTAGAAAATAGATTCATTAACGCAAACATTTTCAAAAAATTGTTATTTGTAGTTTACTTCGTTCTTTAACTCAAAATGCTCTGCTGATTTTGTTATGAAGATTCTATCAAGCTCGCTCTTTTTTACTACTTTTGTGATAAAATATATCTTCTTCGCTATTAATGCCGGATCTGTAAGTTAACGGTTTGAAATATTTATTCTTAAAAGGAATTCTAAAAACTAAACATTTATAATGAATTCTTTCTGTCATGCAAAAACGGTACAACAAAATACCGTTAACTAACAGATAAAACATTTATTGGCACAACTTCAACATGTATACGACCAATTAAAAGACGAGTGTGAAAACGCTATCGTTGAAAAATATAACTGTAGTGCGAAACGTTTCACGATTGTAATTACATGTAAGAAAAAAATATTGTATCACGTGAGTATAAAATTTTGCAATGTTGTGAAACAGAAATTGAAATGATAATTACTTTCTAACACTTTCAGCATTATTTATTTGTAGTATATTTGCTCTTATTGTCGCACAACTTTGGTCGAATATAATTGCTGTTGTTTTATCGAGGAACGTATCTCAAGCACGTCGTTTGCCAATTATAACAGAGTATTTCGTCGATCAGGAGAAATATTTTTTTTTAATTCTCCTGCATTTAAATGCAGCATTTTACATAGGAATGACTGTAGTAGTGGCGATCGGAACAATGCTCATTACATATCTTGTACATACCTGTGGACTGTTTAAAATATCTAGGTATGAAATAAAATTATAATTTTGTATAAATAAATATAAAAGAAATTTGCAAAATTGTATTGCAAAAGCAAATAAATATGCTCAACATATTATTCACAGTTATCGCATTGAACACGCAATGAGGGCCGTTATGTTACAAAATATTAGTGCAAAGAACGATGCATTGATGTTGGAAGAAATAAAATGTGCCGTGGATATACATCGGCAAGCTATGAAGTTAGTAGCAATTTGATAATATGCGTACAATGCGTGCAGTAATATTTTTTGCGTTTCAAGATTATCCAAAACTTTGGTATCCCAATTTGAAGCAATGTTATTCTGCTTAATAGCTGCAGGAGTAGTATCACTAAGCCTTAATCTTTTTCAGGTATGCTTCAAATTAATTATATTCATAAATCTACTTTTGACCGTGCTCTTAATATTCTATAATACATGTATGAATAATATATGTGTATGATGCAGAAAAGATATACCTTGTTTCCATTATTTTTTTTCTTTTTCTCTTACTCTAATACTTTCGATTAAATAATACTGCGTATAAATTATTTTAAATAAAATAAATAATTAAAAATTACTTTAAATAAAAATTATACAATGTGAAAGTATATATACACATTTTTGTATTTTATTTTATAATAATTATTATTGAAATCTATTTAGAAACTTATAGTTAGTACATCGTTGAATGATTAAAAATCTATATAGAAAATTTGATTTCATACAGCTATAAAATTTGTATTTTAGATTTTTCAGATGGCATCAAACAGAAATAACATCGATGAAATTTTATTTCCCTCTGTACTTGTGTTTATTAGTATTTTATATATGTTTTGCGCCAACTATGTCGGACAAAATGTAACAGATCATAATAGTCATGTATTTGTTACTGTGTAAGATAATATAATATTTCATAAAGTACAATTTTATGAGATAGTTAGCTATATAACATTTTATATTAAACAAAAATATTATAGTTGTTTATAAAAGAAATGAGAGCATATATGTACGCGAATGATGTATGCATATGTATGTGCGTCAAAAAATTACTGATGTATTCATATTTCTAAAATTACGAATATTTTATTCACACTAATTTTGTAGGTATAACGTTCAATGGTACATGGCTCCGTTATATGTACAGAAACTAATGCTATTTCTGTTGCAAAGGAACGGCCAAGATTTTACTTTAGGTGTCGGTGGATTATTTATTGGATCGTTAGAATGTTTCGCAACGGTAAGAAAATAGATATATCTCAGAATGTATTTAATTATATAATTAATATATTATAATTAAACATTACAGCTGGTAAAAGCTTCTGTCTCATATTTCACTGTTATATATTCAACGCAATAATGAAGTAAGAAAAGAAATAATAACGAATATATAATGTGACAAAAATTTAGTCAACAAACCTTCAATATTTTATAATACGTTTTAAATTAATTAATAATTTTTTTATATTACATCTAGAAAAATTAAAAATAGTTAAATATATTAATTCCAGTTTGTATCTAAATAGACGTAAAAACATCTCCAGATATATAAATATATTGAATTAAGAAGAGGAAAAAATAAAGAGATACACATATATTATTTCAATTACAGATTTATATTAATAGATTTTCAATGCATCAAAAACTGAGCATTATTTTATTTCAAATATAAAATAATACAACGTTATTTGACTTTACATTATTTACAAATTTTATTTTTAATAATTACAATATATGTATTGTCACATTTAAAGTAAATATTTTATACATTGTTAATTTTAATATGGCAAAACAACTATTTTTTATATCAATTTTATTTTATAATAAATTGCCTATGTGCAAAAAAAATATCAAAATTGAGGAGAAAGAAAGCTTTAAAATTAATTGATCAATAGTAATATTAATTATAAGTTAATTATAAATATTAGTATTAATTTATTATTAATTATAATATTAATATTAATTGATCAATATTAAATATATTATCATTAGATATAAATTGATAAAAATTTAAAGATGATATTTTACATACATAAAACTAAAACAGATAATTTTTCTTAAAAAAAAAAGCATAAAATTAGCTATTATATCACATGTTATATACTATATAAATAGATTTAAAATGCATTATTTTTATGTATTTTGATTGTTCGTATTTATGTATTACAACGTACCAAATATTATTTATATATGTCTAAATTACACGTATTTTTTGTCTATTTCAATTCTTAAATTTAAGCATTTTGATGATTAAAATGTAAATAAAAAAGATTTATGTAAATATAAAAAATGACAATTGGCAATTCTAACATATCATATGTGTAGAGATTTGATTAAATTTTAATTTTACATAATATGAATTTTACCTGAAAGCACGATGTCCTAAATAGTGAACGACATTTGTCTCGAAGACGAACTGTACGTTATGAGCGCGGACAATAGAATGAAAGGTGTAAATTTGCGGTACAAAAAGGCGGCAAATACGCATGCGCGACTTTCGCGCAAGTAATTCTTTCGATAAATATTTTCCCTCCACTTTTCTTATGGTAAACATCGGCTAAAATTACCCCGCTATTAAATCGATCGCATAATTGGGGACTTTATTGCGAGAAACATTGTCAAATTGAGGATATTTTACTTTTATTGCGTTGTAAAGTTGCGTGGTTTTCGTTACGCAAATTATGTGCGATTTATGCTAGAATTTCGCGCAAAAAAAAAAAAATAATAAAATACCTGATCGATTAAAAGAAAAAGGAAGGGATGTGTGCACCGTGGTTGATTTTTTCACAATCATACATGTTCTAGAGTTCATGGAGAGATGATGTGTATTACGGAATATTTTAATCTTAACAGAACACTTTTGTTGACTATAGGCTTGTGGCCATATCAACAATCAAAACTTGACCGACTTCGATTTATTTTCTTCCTCGGTATTTTGACAACCGCTATTTTATTTCAAGTAAGACAACATCTTGATATTATTCTTGATATTGCAAGCTAGGCTGTAGTATGTGTTTGTAAGATTTATTGTAGCTCTCTCTATTATTTATTATATATTCCCCTCCCTCCCTCCAGCAATTTAATCTACAAAACTGTACTCATAGTTTTGTTAAAAAGAGCAATTATTATACATCGTGAAGAATCACATATTGTGAAGAAAAAAGTAACAAAAAATTAAATTAGTTTAATGTTGTTAAATTAAATAATTTAAAATAATTAACAGATTGGTATACACATGTAATTATCTAAATGTATGCAATAATTGTATGCAATATTATTATGTTTGTCTCTGATTATTTGTTATTTGGAAATTATGGCTTCAATATTTTTCTATATTAAAAATTTTGTTTCTAATTCGTTTTTAATTCATTTATACATTACGATATTTAAATATAGTACAAAAAGAGAGATACCTTGTGTATAATTGTAATTACGAAGTATTTTCATGCAACATAATTATGCATATAAAAGTAAAGATGGAGTTTCGGCATAGCTCTGATTTCAATGAAACTTTGTGAAAAGTTCATATGAAGGAGACAGAAGGCAGTCAAGAGCTAGCGCGATAATTTGTGCGCATAAATTTTATTACAATCAAATTATATTTATATTTTAATTAAGTGATACAATCATCACAGAAAACGTACGATTCGGACATTTTTTGGGTCATTTTCAGCAATTATAAAATATATGAAATATATTATATTAAAGTCGTAGCAGCAATAATACGAATAAGAATGAGTCAATCCATGTTGTCAGAAAGTAAATGTAATATAATGGGGTTTCGAAATAGAAAGAGATTGTCCGATAAAATATACCTTAAAAAGCAACTGGCAACGTGAATATACCAAATTTGAGTGAATCATTCATGTTCCATGTTGTACAGAAAGTAAATGTTACACACATATTCGAGACAGAATGTCAAGTCTCTTCATATGGATACATAAAGTAATTACAGAACGATATTTACAAATAAGACGGCGTGACTTAAAAAATTTTGATAACTTATCGATTACAACCGTATAAGTATAATACAAATATTTTCCATCTATCTGCAAAAAAAAAATTAAGGCTATTTTTCTATCTTTTAATATAATTAAATTCCATCCCCCTTTTTCAGGTGTAAGTCAAAAAATATTAATCGTAAATGAAAAATGTTAATGACCAAATTTGTAGAAAATTAAATTTTCTACAAGTTTGGTTCTTACCATTTTTAGACTAGAGTTGAAAATAAGCGAGTTATTTAATAAAAACGAATTCATCGATAAATTCAAGATAGCGGCTGAAGCAACAAGGATAAGGTCCCGAAATTCTGGATTTAGACTACTAATGACTAACTCTCTCCACGAATAGGAAAATAAAATTGTTGCAATGAATTAATGCAAATTTAAATGTCTATCTTGACTGTACTATCTATGCAACATGAGTGACTCATTCAAAGTTGGTATATTGCTAATTGTTTTTTAAAATTATATACTGATCGAATGGTGTCTTTTTGTCTCAAAATCATATTACATTACATTTACTTTTTGACAACATAAGTGACTTATTCATGTTCTATATTATTACTATTACATTTTAAAAATAATATAATATAATATAATATATTTCATATACTTTATAATTGTGCTAAATAAAAATGATCTAAATAAGAAACCGAAACGTACGTATTTTGTGATTGTATCCATCACTCTGTCTAGAGTTGTAGATTAGATTAATCTAAGATAATAAGTAGATTAATCTATCATTGTTAAAATGTGAATGTAATTTGATTGTAGTAAAATATATGTGCACAAATTATCGCGCTGGCTCGTAATTGCTTTCTATCTTCTATATATGATATATTTATAAGAATTTTTATTAGTTTATTTAAAAATAAGATTTATTTTTTTTTACTGGGAATACATAAAACGAAATTCAACTATAGATTTTAATAGACCTAATATCCATTATGCGATTAATGTTTAAACAATCTACTATACAAAAATTACATGTTAATAATTAGTTGAAAGACATTCTTTAACGCAAATATATTTAAAAAATTCTTACTTGTAGTTTACAACTTTCTTTAATTCAAAATGCACCGCTGATTTCGTCGTCAAGATTCTATCAAGCGCACTCTTTTTTAGTACCTTTGTAATAAAATACATTTTCTTCGCTATTAATGCCAAATCTGTAAGTTAACAGTTTATAATATTTATTTCAAAAGATGCTTTTAACAATTACATTCTTATACATATACTAGCAATTGTTCTGATATATAAAAACGTTATAAAAAAATAATTGGACTAACAGATAAAAGACTTATTGACCCAACTTCAATATGTGTACGATCAATTAAAAGATGAATGTGAAAATGCTATCGTTGAAAAATATAACAGTAATGCAAAACATTATATGATTGTGCTTACGGGTAAGACAAAATATTACATCACGTGCGTATAAAATTTTGGAACGTTTTGCAACAGAAGTTTAAATGATAATTACATCTTAACATTTTTAGCGTTCGGTATTTGTGGTATATCTGTTCTTATTATCGCACAACTTTGGCCGAATATAATTGCTGTTATTTCACCGATGAACGTATCTCAAGTACGTCGTCTGCCAATTATGACAGAGTATTTCATCGATCAAGAAAAATATTTTTCTTTCATTCTACTACATTTAAATGCAGCATTTTGCATAGGAATGACTGTAGTAGTGGCGACCGGAACAATGCTTATTGCATATCTTGAACATATCTGTGGACTGTTTAAAATATCTAGGTGTGAAATAAAATTATAATTTCGTATAATTAAATACAAATATATAGAGAGAATTTATATCTGCAAAATTATATTGCAAAGATAAATAAATATGTTTTTTGATAAACGTATGATTCACAGTTACCGAATTGAATGCGCAATGAGAGTAATTTTATTTCAAAATATTCAGCCAAAGAACGATACATTGATGTTAAAAGAAATAAGATATGCCGTGGATATACATCGGCAAGCTATGAAGTTAGTATCAACTCAATAATATACATACAAAACATATATATATATATAGTAATATCTTTTCTGTTTGAAGATTATCCAAAACTATGGTATCCAAATTTGAAGCAATGTTGTTCTGTTTAATAGCGATAGGAGTAATATCACTGAGTCTTAATCTTTTTCAAGTATGCCATATTTTATATTTTTAAATCTGCCTTTAAGCGTGTATTTAATATTTTATAATATAAGTATGTACAACATATGTGTTGTATTATATACGAAAGAGGTATACTTTATGTTTTCCATTATTTTGTTTTTATTTCAATAGCTCTGATTAAATAATACTGCGTATATATTATTTTAAATAAAATAAATAATTAATATATTAAAAATTACTTTAAATAAAAATAACACAAAGTGTAAATATATATTTATACATATTTTTGTACTTTATTATAATTTTTACTAAAATTAATTAAAAGGTTTATTGTATATGTCTATTTCGTTAAATAATTAAAAAACTGTATTTAGAAAATTTGATTTTATATAGTTATAATTAAAATTTGTATTTTAGATTTTTCAGATTATATCAAACAGAGATAACAACATCAGTGAAATTTTATTTCCATCTGTACTTGTGTTTATTAGTATTTTATATATGTTCTTTGCTAACTATATCCCGCAAAATGTGACAGATCATAATGATCATGTATTTGTTACCGTGTAAGATATAATTTTATAAAATACAATTATATGAAATGGATAGCTATATAAAATTTTCCATTAAAAAAAATATTATAGTATTTTATAAAAGAGATGAGTATACATATGCGAGTAATGTATGAGGTGTTATCAAAAAATTTCTGCGCTTACTAAAAAAAAAAAATGTTAGGCTTGCCTTATTTACAATTTGTCTTTATCTCCTTCGAAATAGTCTCCTCATGACCTTATACAGTTCTGGATTCTTTTCTGCTGTAGCGTGTGAATCCTCTACGATTCAGTCTGGACCTTTTATACGTTTTGAAACGTTGCTCTTTCAGCTACAATTTCATTTTTGGGAAGAAAACGAAGTAAATCACGAAGGGAGCTTTATACACTATAGAAAAAAAATTTTTAGAGAAAATTTGAAGCATGGCAGGATCGCTGAAACGGCTGTATAAAATCACAATAAAACTATTGTACTTCAAAGGGAATAAAAGCAAATTGTTAATAAGATAAGCTTAACATTTTTTATAGAGTAAGTCTGAAAAATAGTTGATAGCATCTCGTATATACATATATATATATATATATATATATATATATATATATATATATATATGTACATGTATATGTGTATGAAACAGTAGATCTATCTATTTATCTTTCTAGAAATATGAATTTTTTTCACATTAATTTTGTAGGTATAACGTTCAGTGGTACATAGCTCCATTATATGTACAGAAACTAATGCTGTTTATGTTGCAAAGGAACGTCCGAGAATTTACTTTAGGTGTTGGTGGATTATTTGTCGGATCGTTAGAGTGTTTCGCAACGGTAAGAAAATAAATATATCTTAGAATGTATTCAATACATTACAATTATATATTACAAACATTACAGCTGGTAAAAGCTTCTGTCTCATATTTTACTGTCATATATTCAACGCAGTAATGAGGTAAGAAGAAAAATTTTATCGGATAAAGTATAATCTAGCAAAAATTTAATTAATAAAATCTCAACGTTGCATCTTTTAAATATTACGTTTAGAAGAGTTAAGTATAGTTAAATATTAATCTTACATTTTATAAAATATGCATAAAAAATCTTTAGAAATTTAAATATATTTAATCAGAAAGAGAGAAAGAAAGAGATACACATTTTGTTGTGTTTTGTCTCAGGTGAAGCCTACGAGATATTTGGGATCGTTGGTTAGAAGTTGGTTAGAAGCCAAAGGAGATTTCGCCGATTAAAGTATTTGTAATTAAAAATAAATATATTATTTACTTGAAGATGAAGGTGTATTTATTTTTATACATCCCACCCGAAATGACTTTCGATTGACCTTGAAGTTGACGTTGACCTTTAAGGAGTTCAAGGTCATTGCATTTTTCCGTCACTCTCAACATAAAAAAAATTCTGACTACTTAAACAAAGTTTATAATTATACAATTTTATATGAGTTTGCAACTTTCTGCGAAACTAGGTTTAATCCATATCATGTCCTGTGCTTCGGATGTTCGAAACAAGGTTTATAATTATAATTATTACACATGGATTAGCCATTTTGGATAAAGTTCCAAAAACGATAAACCTCCGATTGCGCTGAAATTTTGAAAACCCGGAAAAAAACCCATGTATATGTGCATATACAAGTATATAATTCATATATAAATAAGATAATTCATGTATAATTATATTCGAATATATATAATTGATATATATAATAGATATGAATTATATATTTATTATGTGTGCATATATATGGGTTTTTCTTTCCGGATTGGATTGGATTGAACCTCGCTTCGCGTGAAAACTTGTAAAAGCTCACAAAAGTAAAAAAAAGTACGCCAAGGACATAAAAAATATCCTTTTATGTAACAGGAAGTTGAAAAGATATTAAAGTTGAAAAAATATTTACCTCTAATAAATTTTTATAAACAGCAATGAAATCACACTAAAAAAATCTCACAAAGATAAAAAAAAGTATATAAAAAATATTCCTTGTACGCAACAAAAAGTTGAAAAGATGTCAAAGTTGAAAAAATGCTCTCAATAGTGAATGACATTTGTCTTGGAAACGAACCGTACGTTATGAGCGCGGACAATAGAATGAAAGGTGTAAATTTGCGGTACAAAAAGGCGGCAAATACGCTTGCGCGACTTTCGCGCAAGTAATTCTCTCGATAAATATTTTCCCTCCACTTTTCTTATGGTAAACATCGGCTAAAATTACCCCGCTATTAAATCGATCGCATAATTGGGGACTTTATTGCGAGAAACATTGTCAAATTGAGGATATTTTACTTTTATTGCGTTGTAAAGTTGCGTGGTTTTCGTTACGCAAATTATGTGCGATTTATGCTAGAATTTTGCGCAAAAAGAAAAATAATAAAATACCTGATCGATCAAAGGAAAAAGGAAGGGATGTGTGCACCGTGGTCGATTTTTTCACAATCATACATGTTTTAGAGTTCATGGAGAGATGATGTGTATTACGAAATATTTTAATCTTAACAGAACACTTTTGTTGACTATAGGCTTGTGGCCATATCAACAATCAAAACTTGACCGACTTCGATTTATTTTCTTCCTCGGTATTTTGATAACCGCTACTTTATTTCAAGTAAGATATCTTGATATTATTACTACGAACTAATGTACAGCATATATGTGTGTGTGTAAGATTTATATTAATCTTTTTATTATTTATTATTTTTTCCAATAATTTATGATTTATTATATATCACTCAGTTTATATTAAAGAGACTACTCATAGTTTATATTAAAAAAAGCCGTTATTATATAGAACATCGCGAAAAAGATACGAAAAAGTCAAATCAGTTTAATAATTACAATAATTAAAAAATTGGTATACACATCATGTATATGCAATTATCTGAATGTGTAAACTGTATGCGATATTATTATCTTTGACTTTGATTATTTGTTATTTGGAAATTGAGGCCTTAATGTTTTTCTATATTGATAGTTTTGTTTTAAATTCGTCATTAAATTATTTAAATGTAGTACACTGATTTTGAGAAACATCTTATATATAGGGTGTCCTTTTCTTCCAAAAACTAAGCATTTTAGAGTAAAACGCTTTGAACAAAAATTGTATGGTTTTGAGGGTAAGATAAGAGTGTCATTGGTTGGATCTTGCACTTCAAAGTGCAAGATTTCTTGTCCAAATTAATTATTTGAATTAAAAATGGTGTTGAATAAAATGTATACTCTATTGCATTTTATACAACTATACAATTACTTTTAAAAAAATTTTGGGATTGACCAAATATCATTAATATTATTATGTAAAAGAGTTCTATTATTTAAAAAAACTTGATTTATAATAATTTTATTAATGATATAACAGTGACAGAATTAATCAAATTTGCGAACCAAGAGTACAACGTGCCGCTATTACCTGTAAATGTATGTATAAATGTGCTCAAGGGCACATTTATTGGTACATTTATCGAAATGAGATAAATGTGGTTCAGATTTTCACTATAAAGTTGCGCATTTAAGCTAAAAATGGCGATGTGCCTCTAAATGTGCCGCTAAATGTGCGCTTCAAATATGACCACATTTATCGTCACATCTAATAGATGTAAGCTCAGAATACGGGCCATAGTATTTTTATGTAACATAATTATGAATAAAAAATAATTACTATGATTTAGAATACTAAAATCATTCGAATATATTTCCACAAACTTAACTTTCCACTCCTTAACTATAATTAATATAGGCAAATATATAATATATGCCTAAAAAATATTTATAATATTTATATACATAAAAAAATTATTCTTATTCTCTAAAATAAAATATCATTTATTTTTATTTTATTTATATCTTTTGTTCTTTTTTATTACACACTTAATTATAATATGTGCAAAAATTAATATTAAAAGAAATTATAAAAATAAAAATTAAATATATTTTTTTTCTGAGAACACTTACGACGAAATTCTACTATAAACTCTATTATGGAGCCTAATGAATTATTTGATTGGAGGTCAGACAATCCTTTGTATAAAAATTAATAGTTATTAGTAATTATAAGCAGATTCTTTAATGCAAATATTTTTAAAAAATTATTGCTTTTGCAGTTTACTACATTTTTTAGTTCAAAATGCACCGCTAACTTCATTGTCAAAGTTCTATCTAACGCGCTCATTTTTATAATTTTTGTAATACACTACACCTTTTTCGCCATTAATATCGAAACAGTAAGTTAACGATATAACTTTCATTTATAATATTCATTAAGTGGCTTTTCTGACAATTAAATTTTTATAATTAGCAATTCTTTCTGACATACAAAATCGATATAACATTGTCGGACTAACAGGTGAAAGATTTATTGACACAACTTCAATATGTGTACGATGAAATAAAAGATGAATGTGAAAACGCTATCGTTGAAAAATATAATTCTAATGCGAAACTTTATACGAAAACGCTTACAGGTAAGATAAAATATTAAGATAATATTGTATCAAATGTGTGTAAAATTATGCAACAGAAGTTTAAATGATGATGATTTTCCAACATTTTTAGCAGTCAGTATTTGTGGTGCATTTGCTCTTATTATCGCACAACTTTGGTCAAATATAATTGATGTTATTTTACCGATAAACATATCTCAACCACATCGCTTGCCGATTATGACAGAATATTTCGTGGATCAAGAAAGATATTATATTTTAATCTTCCTGCATTTAAATGCAGCATTTTGTATAGGAGTGGCTGGAATGTTATCAATCGGAACATTGTTTATTGCATATCTTGAACATATCTGCGGATTGTTTAAAATTTCTAGGTATAAAATAAAATTATAATTTTATGTAAATAAATATAAGGTAAATATGCATAAAAAGATACACTTTCCTGATCAACGTAATTATCACTTAGATATGTTGCAGGAGGAAGTATTCTAAGTAATTTCCAGCAAAAATTAAGTGTCGGTCGATATTGGTTCAGAATATATAACAAATTATAGTTTCGCAATTTTTTCTTATGTATTATAAACTGATATTAGGAACAGTCGTACTTATGTGGTAATAGTTTGTTTATGACCTTTTAAGATATTTTTTCAATAATAAGGTCCACTTCCGGAAGATATAGCCTATTTGAAACTAAATTTTAATTTGAAATCAGAAATAGGAAAAGCTTCGTCTCTGTAAATGTAAACAGATATTTTTTTAACGTCTGATTTATATAAATACAATGTAAACAAACTTTGTTTTTTCTTACTTTGTAATAGAAAAGCATTAAAATTATAAAACTTTAATTTACTGTATCTACTGTATCTAAGTGGCGATTAAATTGGCGAGGTGTGATCTTTTATACATATTTATTAAATATAAATATGACATTTATATCTGCAAATTATATTGCATAGATAAATAAATATGTCTTTTGATAAATGTATTATTTACAGTTATCGCATTAAACGCGCAATGAGAGTTAATGTGTTGCAAAATATTAATCCGAAGAATGATGTATTGATAATAGAAGAAATAAGATGTGCCGTGGTTATACATCGGCAAGCTATGAAGTTAGTAACAATTCGATAATATACGTACAATAAGTAAAGTAATATTTTTTTCTATTGAAGATTATCCAAAGCTTTGGCATCCAAATTTCAAGCAATGTTATTCTGCTTAATCGCAACAGGAGTAATATCACTGAGCCTCAATCTCTTTCAGGTAAGTTTCTAATAATTTCTAATAGAATAAATAGAATAAATAGTTTCTAATAGTTTCTAATAGAAATAATATACTTAAATTTACTTTTGAGCGAGAACGTAATATTTTTAATAATATAAGTATGTATAATATATGTGTTGAATGATACAGAACATCACTCGTTTTTTCTCTTTTACCCTTATAATTTATATTTAATACTGTATTGTGTGTATAAATTATTTTAAATAAAGTAATTAATTAATTTATTAAAAATTACTTTAAATAAAAATTATATAAAGTGAAAAATACATATTTCTGTGTTTTATTATAATTGTTTTATTATAATTTTTACTATAATTAATTTAGAAACATCTGTTAGTATGTCTGTATCGTTGAATGATTAGAAAACTATGTTTAAGAAACCTGATTATACACAGCTATAAAATTTGTATTTCAGCTTTTTCAGATTGCAACGAATGGAGATAATGTCGATGAAATTTTAATTCTTTTTGTACTTGTATTTATCAGTATTTTATATATGTTCTGCGCCAACTATCTCGGGCAAAATCTGACAAATCATAATAATTATGTATTTGTTTCCGTGTAAGATATAATTTTATGAAATATAATTATAGAATATGTCCCAGAATTAGATCGACAAATTTCAAATGGTTATAAAGAGCACCAAAACAAAAATTTTGCCAATAAACTCATGTCCTAATGAGCCATTTTGGCACTAGAGCATCAAAGACAATCAAGGAAATCTCACAAATCGAAAAATTTTGATTTTCGTGAAACTTTACATGTAGATGATATAAATAGATGAATTTAGAAATTTTCAATTGCAATCCAAAAGCCATTCTAAGTAAAGTGAAGCGATTCTAGATATGAGAAATGAAATCATCTCTATTATATCTAGAGAAGTTTCTTTGCTTTTCTCGATATATCTCGAGAATTATTCAAGATGAATATTTTATGCAAATGTTCCATGGTGGGTTAGTTCCATGGTGTTTCCATTTAAGCGCATTAATAAAAAAAAAAATAATTTTTTTCAAAGATTTTTGCCCTTGATCTTCTAGCCAAAATTGCTCATTTGCTGATTTATTGACTTGTTTTGGTGTCTTTTACAACTACTTGAAGTATTTTGGTCTAATTTTTTCATCCTATATAGAATAGTTATTAGCTATATAACATTTTACATTAAAACAAAAATATAAAGCGTCGTCTACAATAGGAGTAAGAGAGTAGGATTAGGAAATAAAAATAATTTATTTGCATTTTTTCAGCCCTTTTAAACCAGAAATAGTATATATATATATATATATATATATATATATATATATATATATATAAATATATATATATAAAATTTTATACATATATATATATATATAAAATTAATTAATAACACTTTGATGCATATATATATATATATATATATATATATATATATAATATATGTATGCATCAAAGTGTTATTAATTAATTTTATATATATATATATATATATATAAATTTATATATATATATATATATATATATGCATCAAAGTGTTATTAATTAATTTTTTTAAAATTACAAATTTTTCACGCAGTTACAATTTACACTAATTTTGTAGGTATAACGTTCAGTGGTATTTAGCTCCTTTATGTGTACAGAAAATAATACTGTTTCTGTTGCAAAAAAACTCCCAAGAGTTTACTATAAGTGTTTGTGGATTATTTATCGCATCATTAGAGGGTTTTGCAACGGTAAGGAAATAAATACATCACAAAATGTATTTATTATATTATAATTAAACATTACAGCTGGTGAAAACTTCGGTCTCATATTTTACTGTCATATATTCAGTGCAGTGATGAGGTAAGAAGAGAAATTCTATCCAATAAAATATAATCTGACAAAGTTAATAAAGCTTCAATATTACAATTTTTTATATTATATTTAAAAAAGTTAGAAATAGTTAAATGCTAATTCCACAGTTATTTATATCTAAACGGGCGTAAGAAAAATCTTCAGAAATTTAAATATTTTCTAGGAAGAGAGAAAGAAAGAAATACAGATACATTTTGCTGTGCTTCGATTGAAGATATTTGGGATCATTGGGATCATTGGCTAAATTATAATTGGAAAGTTCCGTCAAGTAGGGTTTCGCCGATTAAAGTAGTCTTATTAAGTAGCATTATCAAAAATAAATATATATTTATTTGAAGATATTAGCTTTAAATCTTCTTTCCTTTCTTGCTCTTCCAACTCGCTTATCGCAATATCGAATGACTCCGATTATTATTTATTAGACGCGTTCGCCGTTGCGAGATTAGCTATGATGATTGTCATGATGGCGCTCTTTACTATTTAATAACTTTAGCTGTCAATCTCGTGGTTGCATTTTTTAATATTTTAATTATAACTGCCAATAAAGTTTTACCGTTTAAATTTAAAACTAACTCTTCGGAGAAAGTGATGTTGGACTTTTTCAATTATCGCTCAATATTTAATTTGATACGAAGCCCAAACAATGGTGATAAATATTCAAGCTAATCTAATTAATTAGCAAAATAATAGTTTTAATGTATAAATGTTATTAAAATATTTATAAAACCGCATAAACAATCCAAGCTTCTTGAACGCATGGTTCGTAACAGACTGAATGTATTTTACAAAAATAAATCAGCACAAAATGTTACACCTAAGTCACGAATAGCATCGGTAATCAAGAGAAGATTTTTCATTTAACAAATAATTATGTATATATGACTTTTTTTCCGACTAAAATGAATCACGTGGCATTTGTATAGATTAAAATGCAAATTATTTATATATATATTACTCAAAGTATTTAAACGAAGAAGATCAAGTTGCAATAGGTCTGCGTCATCAGGCTGTGAATCCACCAAAAAATTTTCAGATCATCCGCGTCTAGCAAAAATTCATAACGCTTAAAAATTTCTTTAATATTATTTATAAATAAATTAAACAAAAGCGGACCTAAATGCGATCCTTAAGATAGCATTTATAATTCTGTGAAAAGTTACACAATAATAAAACACTATCAAAAACTTTTTTAAAATCAGTATATATAATATTAATTTGGGAGCTTTCCTTAATATCCGAGTTAATAAAATCTTGATATAATAAAAGATTTGTTGCTGCAAAACGACCAGTCACAAAATCATGTTGTTTATCAATTATTATATTTCTAAACAAAGACGAAAGTTCACTCGCAACAATATTTTCGGCATAAGATTTTGTTTATTTATGGTATTTGTAAACTAGAGTGTTATCTTCATTTTTAAATACAGGCGTCACAAGAGAGTTTCAGAAAAGTAGCTAGAGTTCAGGAAAAATACGATAGAGATTTATTATAAATTAACCAGAGTACTCTAGACATAATATAGTTGCAAGATATGTAAAGTATTGAAGGGATGCCATATACCATTGATTCCAGGACTAGATGAATTCACTTAATGTTGATGCACTCGAAAATGTCACTAATAATAACATTAATACTAATATATATATATATATATATATATATATATATATATATATATATATAATAATAAGATCTTGCTTATATACTATATCTCTGCTGTTCATCCATTCAACAGAATAAATAAATTCAAAATAGTTCGCGAAATAATTTGCAATAGAAGTGCTATCTTCGATATAGGAATCATTGTGATAAATATACATTAGCGACGAAATTAGAAGACGTCATCAAAATTAATAAAAATCCCCCAAAAAAATTTTAACGTTATTTTGGATAATATATTTTGATTTTCGCATATAATATTTAAAATATTTATATTATTTTCACATGTCTAATTTATTCGTATTTTTTGCATATGTAAATCTTTTAGTTTAAGCATTTTGTTGATCAAGATGACATAAAAATGCATATATATATATATATATATATATATATATATATATATAATGATTTATATAAATACACAAAACAGTTCTAATATCATATATCATGCACAGACTTGATTAAATATAAATTTTAAATAATATGAACTTACCAGAAAGGTTCGATGCTTTCAATAGTGAATGACTAGAACGCGAAGCGTACATTATGAGAGCGGACAATACAATGAATAACCGTGTAAATTTGCGACATAAAAAGCGGCGAATACGTATGCGCGACTTTCACGTAAATAATTCTCTCGATAAATATTTTCTCTCCTCTTTTCTTATGGCAAACACCCGCCGAAATTACCTCGCTATCAAATCGATCGCATAATTGGAGACTTTATTGCGCGAAATATAGTCAAACTGAGGATATTTTACTTTTACCACGACGTACAGTGTGGATTTGCATTACACAAAATTATATGCAATTTGTGCTAAAATTTTGCAGAAAAAAAAAGTAATAAAATACTTGATCGAGCAATGGGAAAGAGGGAGGGATGTGGGGGTGAAAGGGGTGTGTGCACCGTCGGCGAATTTTTCGCAGTCACACAGTAGTTCTACTATAGTGTTCATGGAGAGATGATGTGTATCTCGGCACAATATTTTCATCTTAACAGAATACTTTTGCTGATTATAGGCTTGTGGCCATATCAACAATCAAAACTCGATCGACTTCGATTTATTTTTTTCCTTGGCATTTTGACGACTGCTATTTTATTTCAAGTAAGACAACATCTTGATATTATTATTACAAGCTAGACTATAATACACAATATATATGTGTGAGATTTATCGTAATACTCTATTATTTATTATGTATTCCAATAATTTCTGATTTACTAAATTGCACTCATAGTTTATATTAAAGGGAGCACTTATAGTTTATATTAAAGAGAGCAGTTATTATAGAGAACATTGCAGAAAAAATATCAAAAAAATCAAATCAGTTTAATAATTATAATAATTAACAGATTCTTCAGACACAATATCTAAACTGCATCTATCTATGCAAATTGTACGCGATATTATTATCTTTGACTTTGATTATTTGTTATTTCGAAATTATGGTCTCGATATTTTTCTATATTGAAAGTTTTGATTTTAATTCATCTATACAAAACATTATTTAAATATAGTATGATGATTTTGAGAAACATATTATAAATAATTATAAATACGAAGTATTTTCATGTAACATAATTATAAATAAAAAAATAATTACTATGATTTAGAATACTAAAATTATTTATTTAAATATTTCTACAAAATCCTTAACAATAATTAATATAGGCAAATATACGTCTAAAACATATTTATAATATTTATAATATTTATAATATTTATATACACATTTATAATATTTATGTACACAAAAGAATTATTCTTATTCTCTAAAATAAAATATCATTTATTTTTATTTTTATTTATATTTTTGTTTTTTTATTACACACTTAATTATAATATATGCAAAAATCAATATTAAAAGAAATTATAAAAATAAAAATTAATTATATTTTCTTTCCTGAAAACATTTACGACGAAATTCTATTATAGACCCTACTGTGGAGCCAATTATATGATTGACGATCAGACAATCCTTTTAAAAATTGCAAGTTATTAATAATTAAAAGCAGATTCTTTAATGCAAATATTTTTAAAAAATTATTGCTTTTGCAGTTTACTACATTTTTTAGTTCAAAATGCACCGCTAACTTCATTGTCAAAGTTCTATCTAACGCGTGCTTTTTTAACATTTATGATACATTATATCTTTTTGCCATTAATATCAAAACTGTAAGTTAACAATATAATTTTCGTTTATAATATGTATTAAGAGATTTTTTGACAATAAAATTTTTATAAATAGCAATTCTTTCTGACATACAAAAGCGGTATAAAAAAATTATTGGACTAACAGGTGAAAGATTTATTGACACAACTTCAATATGTGTACGATGAAATAAAAGATGAATGTGAAAACGCTATCGTTGAAAAATATAATTCTAATGCGAAACGTTATACGAAAGCGCTTACAGGTAAGATGAAATATTAAGATAATATTGTATCAAATGTGTGTAAAATTATGCAACAGAAGTTTAAATGATGATGATTTTCCAACACTTTTAGCAGTCAGTATTTGTGGTACATCTGCTCTTATTATCGCACAACTTTGGTCAAATATAATTGATGTTATTTTACCGATAAACATATCTCAACCACATCGCTTGCCGATTATGACAGAATATTTCGTGGATCAAGAAAAATATTATATTTTAATCTTCCTGCATTTAAATGCAGCATTTTGTATAGGAGTGGCTGGAATGGTATCAGTCGGAACAATGCTTATTGCATATCTTGAACATACCTGTGGATTATTTCAAATTTCTAGGTATAAAACAAAATTATAAATTTGTGTAAATAAATATGCATAAAAGATCACACTTCACCGATTTAATTGTCACTTAGATATGTTGTAGAGGGAAGTGTTCTGATTTTCAGCGGGAAATTACTCACAAGGGACATCTCATAACTGTTCGGAACCGATTTGGTTCTCCTTGAAACATGTTGTTAAATACAAAAATCTAAGGGACACATATTTTTTTATTTTTTTTACATGCCCGTTTCCATGTTTCGGGAGTAAAACATTCCTTTGAAAAGAAACGGAGTTTTCTGGGGGAGTCAAATGTCGTATCAGTAAAACTGTACAAAAAAAAAAAAATTTTTATTTTAATTTTTTTTTTAAAAGAATTTTTTAAAAATTTTTTAAGAATTTTTTTAAAAAAATTTTTATTTTAATTTCATTTTAAAAAGAATTTTTTTTTGTAACTTTAAAGCACTCTTCTAACTGTCAAACTTTTGTTTAGTAATTTGTTTTCTATCTTTTATTGTTTTGACAATGTTTTATCCCCCCAAAGAAACACGTTTTTTTCAAAGGGTATTTCACCCCCTAAACATAAAAACGGGCACGTAAAAAAATACGTATTTCTTAGATTTTTATGTATAAAAAATAAAAATAAAATACGTATTTCTTAGATTTTTATGTTTAACATATTTCAAGGAGAACCAAATATAGGTTCCGGACAGTTGTGACATGTCCCTTTTCAGAACACTCCCCCCTACAACATATCTAAATGGCGATTAAATTGATGAGGCATTTTTTATGCATATCTACCAAATATAAATATAGAAAATTTATATTTGCAAAAATATATTGCAAAGATAAATAAATATGTGTCTTGATAAACGTATTATTCACAGTTATCGCATTAAACGCGCAATGAGACTCATTATATTACAAAATATTAATCCGAAGAACGATATATTGCTAGAAGAAATAAAGTATGCCGTGCATATACATCGGCAAGCTATGAAGTTAGTATCAACTCGATAATATGCGTAAAAAAAATGTATAGTAATATTTTTCATATTTGAAGATTATCCAAAGCTACGGTATCCAAATTTGAAGCAATGTTATTCTGCTTAATCACAACAGGAATAATATCACTGAGCCTTAATCTTTTTCAGGTATGTCTCAAATTATATTCTTAAATCTGTTTTTGAACAATTTACTTTTCTATAATATAAGTGTGTGTAATATATGTTGTGTGATATGGAAGAAATATATCTCCTTCCATTTCTCTCGCTTTCTTTCTTTCATTCTAATATTTTTGTTTAATTAATATTACGTACAAATTATATTTTTGTAAACAAAATGAAGAACTGAGCCAATAATGATCACTGAAAATCACAATGTAAATTTCCCGGGTATTATATGTACTAATTTGGTATAACTTTATTATATTTTTCATTTCTTTATTTAAGAACTTATGTGTGCCGTAGAATGATTCAGAAACTGGATCTATGAAATTGTTTATAGCTATAAAATTTGTATGTTCTAGATTTTTCGGATTGCATCAATCGAAGATAATATCAATGAAATTATAATTCCCTGTATATTTGTATTTAACAGTATTTTATATATGTTTTGCGCCAATTATGTCGGGCAAAATGTAACAGATTATAATAATCATGTGTTTGATACTGTGTAAGATATATTTCTACAAAATGCAATTATATATTAAGATAATCGGTTTTTTAAAATTTTACATTAAAAACAAAGATTATAGTAGTTTGTAAAATAGCCTTTGCTGTTATATACTCGCGTGAATGTGCATATATGCATGTATACGTGTATTAAAATTATATACACCTTGTATACACATACATATATATCGTATATCTTTTTTCCTAAAATTACAAATATTTATGTTGTAGGTACAATGTTCAGTGGTACGTAGCTCCGTTACATGTACAAAAACTGATGCTGTTTCTGTTGCAAAGTAACGTCCATGACTTTACTTTAGATGTCGGCGGATTATTTATCGGATCGTTAGAGTGTTTTGCCACGGTAAGGAAATAAATACATCACAAAATGTATTTATTATATTATAATTAAACATTACAGCTGGTGAAAACTTCGGTCTCTTATTTTACTGTCATGTATTCAACACAATAATAAGGTAAGAAAATAAATTCTAACGAATAAAATGTAATCTGGCAAAAATTTTGTTAACAGAATCTTAAATCTATTACAATCTTTAATATTATATCTAAAAAAATTTTAAAATA
Organism: Cataglyphis hispanica; assembly: GCF_021464435.1. NCBI lineage: Eukaryota > Metazoa > Arthropoda > Insecta > Hymenoptera > Formicidae > Cataglyphis > Cataglyphis hispanica. Next base: position 4,641,080 of record NC_065970.1, read on the forward strand.
ATTTAATATTAATATGTACGTGAACAGACACATAAGGGATTTCCGAAAATATAAATATATGCAATCAAAAAGAGATATCATAGAGCTTGTGTATTATATAGTTTTCTGTGTTTAAAAAAATTGAGCATTTTTCAATTTCAAATATAAAACACTGATATAATTTCTTAATTTTACATTATTCTTGTTTTATTTTTATTTGCTATGTATGTATTTACATTATTTTTTAAATTATAATAAAGAATAATTTTTCTATTGTTAATATTACCATAATCAAATGTCTTTTTTATAGTTAATTTTTCTAACAATAAATAGTTTTATGTGGAAAAAAAAAATATTAAAATTTCAGAAATAAAACTGTCTTTAATAAGAATCATATTATTTTTAAATGTAATTTGATAATTTAAATGTCCTACGTATAGAAGCTAAAAAAAAGGTTTTTCTTACAGATGACATAACATTAGCTATTATATGTGCTATGTATCAAATAACAGATTAATGTTAAATTGTCAAAAATTTCAATTTTTATGTTTACGCATTTTGATCATAATAAATATTTAAGATGTAAACATACAAAGCAAAACTATTTCTTGAAAAATAAGGTTACATACTAGATGAGCGGTAAGTCTGATTGATACATCGACACTTCAAATCAGGAGATCCCTTCGAAGATTAACCGTTTCACATGAGTGCGTGTAATAGAATGATGTTGCAACGTCGAGAAAAAGGAAATGCGCTTGCGTGAGACTTTTTTCTCTCAAGTTTATTTTCTCTAATTTTTGCTGGAAAAGAGACATCCGTTCCATTGCTCAAATAACCTTTAATCATATCGATCGTACCTAATCGTGGACAATTTTCACAGGGAAAGTAGCTAAATTGCGAATTAATATCGAAGGCGTAAGCTAACGTTCTCTAGCACTTAGTATCAATTTTTTTATAAAATTTTGGATAAAACAGAAAGAAGGAAAACATTCAATCGATCGGTCGAAAAGAGGGGATAAAAGAAATGTTATCGACTCCCTCACGATCATACGTGTCTCGACGCTCTCGAAGAGATTATCTGCGTGGAAAGTCGATATTTTAACATCAATCGTATTCTCCTGCTCACAGTTGGCTTATGGCCTTACGCGCAATCCAAACTCGTTCGAGCGCAGCTGATTTTGCTCTACGGCATTCTGACAAGCTTCATTTTATTTCAAGTACATCAATGGTTTTTTTACATAATTATGCGATATTTACATTACATAAATTTTGTAAGCTAACATATTGTTACTTGTAATCTGGTACGTATTTATGTTAACTGTGGCATTTGTGATTTAATACGTATGTATTTATGTTGATTATGGCACATAATTTTATGTATGTGACTTCCTCACACTTCTGTCCAAGCATGCGTAGAGAAGGACAATTTTAATAATTTACATATTTTTCTGTTTATTGATAAGATAAGGAACGTGTTATTTTTTTTGATATTTATTTTGATTCGACAAATTCATTTCTCGCAGTTTATGATATTTATGACTACAACATGCACTTTACAATATGCCATCAAAATTCTTTCTGCCGCATCTTTCTTCATGTTTCATTTGATACTGTACGGCAAGTTTTCCTTTAACATGGACGTCGTAAGTAAACAATTGAAATTTTTCTAATTGTTTAAATAAACGTGTCATGCTTTGCAATTTTTGTTATTTTTATTATATATATATATATATATATATATATATATAATATTTTATTATATATATATATATATATATATATATATATATATATATATATATTATATATATTTTGTTATTTGTTATTTTTGTTATTGTTGTTTGGATTAATTGTTATGTGATGATTTATTCTTATGGATTTGATGACCGTTGCATAGAAATAGATGTACTGAAAAAATGTACTAGGTAGAAAAAAATTTTTTAATATTTCAAAATATTATTTATTAAATTCTTGCGGAGAACATTGTTATTTCAATCAGCATTCGAATATATTTGAATTAGCAAAATATAAAATGCATGAAATATAAATGCAAATATAAAAGCAAAGTATATATATTTTATTTCCCTCAACAAAACTCACATGGTATAGAGAAATTTCGTTGATACGACAGGTGAAACATTTATTAGAACTACTTCAATGTACCTATAACGAACTAAGGGATGAGAGTGAAGTGGCCATTATAGAAAAATATTGGAATATCGGAAAACGTTACACTGAAATACTTACGCGTAAGACAATCTTACATAATTTTTTTGAAAAGTATCTTCTATTCAAAACACTTGAATAATTAAAGATGAACAAAATTTATAACTATATGATAATTATTAATTCTTCTAATATATTAACAAGTAAATATCTCCCTATAATTGTGACTTTTACATTACTTTTTAGTGATTACCATGTGTGGTACGAGTGTTTTTATTCTTTCTCCATTTCTGCCTCATATTTTCGCCATTGTAATGCCCGGAAATGAATCTCGACCACACATTTCGCTAATCTCAGAATACTTTATCGATCAAGAAAAATATTTTTATTTAATTCTGTTACATACCAACGCAGCATTTTGCATAGGGACGATGGTAATGCTAGCGACGGGAACAATGAGTATAACATATATTCAACATATTTGTGGAATGTTACGGATTGCTAGGTAAGAAAATTAAAGTGATAATGGCCACAAAAGTTTACGTCTACAAAATCAAAAGTTTCAATTCAATTTTATTTCAAGTTTCATCAAAAATTTTATTTTAATTAAAAAAATTTAATGAAATTTTATTAGATTTATACTGGGATTAATTCTTATGTGATGATTTATTCTTATGGATTTGATGACCGTTGCATAGAAATAGATGTACTGAAAAAATGTACTAAGTACAAAAAAATTTTTTAATATTCCAAAATATTATTTATTAAATTCTTGCGGAGAACATTGTTATTTCAATCAGCATTCAAATATATTTGAATTAGCAAAATATAAAATGCATGAAACATAAATGCAAATATAAAAGCAAAGTATGCTTTTATTTACAAATAAAAAAAATTGCTTTATTATATATTACTTTCACAAAAAGATATTTTAATATTTTCAATTGCTTGGTTCAGAAAAACAGTATCCTTTTATCTTATTAAATAATTTTTTATCATCAAATAAATATTTTTTTATATTAAAATTTTAAATATTTTGTTTTCAAAATCATAATTTTTATTATACGCAAATAATAGGTTATTTAATACAATAAAACATTTTTAGAAATAAAGTATATATTTATTTAAGTAAAATAACAATCAAAATTAATAGAATGTATTTATTTATGAGAGCCAATCAAATATAACTTTTAATAAACTTTCAACATAAATAAAAATTTTGAAAATAAAATATTTAAAATTTTAATATAAAATAATATTTATTTGAACATTTGGTTTACATTTGACAGTCTCTCGTAGTTAAAAAAAAAATTATTATTTTTAGTGTAATTATAAAATTATTAATATATCACGTAAATTATTATTTATAGTTATCGTATGGAGAAGATCATAAGCATTGATACTCAAAAAATAAGCACTGCAAAAAGTGCAAATTTGATTTACATAAGTATAGTGTATGCCGTAGATATGCATCGCAAGGCTATAAAGTTTGTGTTCTTTGGATGTATATATTTATCGAAAATATCGTAATATAAAGAATTCATTTTAGGTATAAAATTCTTGATGAATTTTATTTAAGAAAAATGTAAAACTTTGGATACTTTTTTATTGCTATCAATAATTAAAAAATTAATAACTTTTATACAAAGTATACGATATAATAAAAACTGTTTGCATTTAATTTTACAAGGTTAATTTTGCTTCAAAAATTTTTAATTTTTTTAATTATAAATTTATTTTCTTTAATGTATTTAATTTTGCAAATAAAGAAATAATAAACCAAGAAATAGAATAACCATTACGAATTAAAATTCGTTTGTCTGAATAAAAAGAAAACATCTATGCCTGAATTGATTTCTATGTATTATGATACATATTGTATAAGAACGCAAATAATATCTTTCACGTTTTTTATTAAAGGTTTACAAAAATTTTTATTTCCTCATTTAATAAATTCTTATTCTTCCTTATAATAGACGGATTACTTACAGCAAGTCTCAATCTTTATCTGGCAAGTATTGTCTTTTCTTAAAGCGTAGAATCATAAAAATATCCATAAAATAATTAATTATGATATTGCAAAACTTATATTTCAGATTTTTCACGAACTGTCATCTGAATGCGCTATCGCACAAATTATAAAGTATTGTATTTTTGTGTACACCTATTATACATATACTTTCCTCGCCAATTATTGTGGACAACAAATTATAGATCATAATAATCACATATTTGCTACTGTGTAAGAAAGATTTTCATGTGACAATCACAAATTAAAATAATTATATGAAAGACAAAGGCAATTTCTTAAATAAATATGCGTATTATAAAAATTATTTATGAATTTTATGCTTGTCAAAAATTACCGGTCAGCTGTTTCGTCATCATTTCGTAGGTACAATGTTCAATGGTATATAGCACCCTTGCATATACAAAAACTGATACTATTCCTGTTACAAAGAGGAACTAAAGCTTTTGACAATCTAGTAATTATTGGTGGATTGTTTGTAGGATCCTTAGAAGGCTTTGCCACGGTGAAAATTTTATTAGAATTTACTCAACAAAAAGTTTTTCAAACATTTCAAGAAAATATCTCTTATTGCAGTTGGTCAGCGCGTCAATTTCATACTTTGCATTTCTTTATTCCACAAGACAATAATTATCATGCCGATATCGATGAACTTATGCTATATAAAGTCGATATAGTGCAGATTTGATATATTATATGGATATATTAAATGGATATAATAATATAATGGAGCTACTCAAATTAATAGAAATGCGACGATAATAAATAATTATACATTTATCTTTTGTTAAATTATATTTTTTTCCTTAATGCGACATATATACTGACACATCAAATATATTTTAATAAATAGATAAATAAAATAGATATATATTAATAAAAATAATAATATTTAAATTTAATTTTTTAATAGTAAAAAGTATAAACTCTAGAAAATTAAGAAAGTTATTAGAGAATATAAAATATCATAGAATATAAAAATTTTAACGAGAGGTACATGGTAATATTACTTTCAGTAAAGAATAATATGCTTTGATAGGACCAATTTAAACACGCTGACGTGCTTATATAGAGCACAACTTAGACAAGTGTTTTTCAGCATTGCACACAATAGAATGAAACAGATCCGTTATGGAAAAGTAGCGTTTGCGACTGCGCGACTTTTGTGCGAAAAAGTTCTCTCATGAATACACCTCTGTGAGAAAATAACTTCTGTTGAATTGCTTTTAATGCAATATCGATTATTTATTCATGAATTTTCACCAAAGAAAATTTCTTAAATTATATGATTACATAATTGCTCAATTTTTCCACCCAATTTTAAGTAGTTACTATGCATTATTTTAACAATTTTTTCTTCATCGAATTAAGAAGATTACTAATAATAAAATTTATACTATGAGGAAGAAATCGTGCATCAAAGCGGTAAGTCAAAAAAGGGGCTGTGAATATTCGTATATTATTTTTCTGTCAAATTTGTGTCGACAGTCACGGAGAGATGATCTGCATCGTGACTCAACATTTTAACATCAACCGAATTCTGTTGCTCATCATTGGCTTGTGGCCTTATCAGCGGTCGCCCCTAATTGAATTTCAATTAATTTTACTTTTTGGTACTCTGATGACTTTTATCGTGTTTCAGGTATGTTTTCTATCATTTCTATTATAATTTATTACAGAATTATGCGCATTATAATATAAAAGAATCAAAGCATTATTCTAATTTTGTTGCATGATTTAAATACAATTATATCGCATCATAATTATTTTTTGCAACAATTGTTATGTTACAAACTGTGTAAAATTATTAACTTTGTATTTTCTTTGTTAAAATAACATATATATTACCAAAAACATATACAGTTTAACAAAAGATTAACAATTTCTACATAGATTATCGAATAATGTAGCTTTGATAGATGATGAATAACATTATTTCTTACAGTTGACAACATTTATAACATCGGAATGTACTCTTGATCTAATCTACAAAGTTTTATCCTCTGCATTTCTTTTCGTTTGTTTTGCAATCAAATACAATTCGTTTTGGATTAACGCCGATATTGTAAGCGTGTAATTAATGAATATGAATCTTTGCATGCGATACATATGGACTTACGTATATTCATTAATCTTCATCGAATTATACGTGATATTTATTTTTTCTTAACGTATCATTTACATTATTGCTTTCTCATAAAAAAAAGCTTTCTTTTCATAAAAATTTTTTCTTTTCAAATTTCGATGCCGATGAATTCAGAATGTTCTAAAACATCGAAAAAACACATTTTTACAAAATGTCCGTATGTATGACGTGTGCGTGGGCACAAAATAGAAACGTGGTTGTTCCGCAAATTTTGAGATATCGGGCTAAATTTTTTTCTAATATGAACAGAGTATCATTTGAGATTGGTTGGTATTGAATTTGGCTAGGATCGGTGGTGGAGTTTATTTTTTATGAAATTTTCAATGTTTCAAGAAAATGTTGCACTAAATTACGCAAATTTTTGAGATATCAGTTTAAATATTTTTACATGAATAGAATATCATTAAAGGATAGTTGGATATTGAATTTGATGAGAATTGGCGAAGGGATTAATTTTTTTTATAAAAATTTTGAATTTTTCTAAAAGAAATGTGGCTTCTCTAATTTCTGCAAATTTTGAGATATCGCTAAATATTTTTACATTAAACATTTTTACTGATATTAAAATATATAAAGGGAAGAAAAACCATATTATGAGAAAGTTTTTTACTTGTTTAATCTTTATAATAGTAAGTTTATATTAAAGAAAAATATAAAGTAGACAAACTAGTTTGAATCAAATTAAGAATAAATGCAAAGGCTCAATGATAATAGTTTTTGAATACTGCAAAGGAGAATAATTTATACAGATACAATATTTTTAACATGATAGATAAGGAGTTCGTTAAAGCAACTTCAAGATGTGTGTAATGAGATACAAGACAAAAATGAAATCGCTATCATAGAGAAGTACGGACGCAAAGCGAAACGCATTACGATTGGACTTATATGTAAGATAATAATTCTCGATCTTTATTTTACGTTCCATATTTTTTCACATTTAAATAAGTTGTAAATGTAAGAAGATATTAAAATTTGGGAATAATATATGTATGGATTTATATGATTATTTTAAAATCTTTCTTAGTACTTGGGATGTCTTCTCAATTTACTTTTTCGACTCGAATTATATGTAAGATAATATTTTTTGATGTTCATTTTATGTTATATCTTCTTAAAATCTTTCACATTCAAATAAATGAATTACAAATGTAAGAATATTTTTTAAATTATTATATCCATTGATTTACAATAATTGTTTTGAAATCTTTCTTAGTATTTGGCGTAAGCTATCAATTAATTTTCATTTTGCTATACATTTGGCCGTGCATTCGTCATATTATAATTTTCACGAAGAAATCTCGACCACACTCGGTCCACATTATGACAGAATATTTTGTTGATCAAGAAAAATATTCCTATTTAATTGCGCTGCATAGACACGTAGCATGTTTCATAGGCTCATTAGCAATGGTAGCGACAGGAACTATGCTCATAACATATCTTCAACATACTTGTGCAATGTTTAGTATTGCCTGGTAAGTAAATAAGGCGGAAAGTAAATAGTGCATACAAGAAATTAAATAATATTTTTATATAAACCTTGTAATATATTACTGCGATAAAATTATTTACAGTTATCGTATCGAGCAGGCAGTTAATATTTCACAAAAGAGTAGTTTTAAAAGTGAGGAAAAGAGTTGTAAGTAAATAAGAAGTGCGGTAAACATTCATTGCAAGGCTATGAAGTTAATATTTTTGTTGTATTAATAACAATTATTTAATACGCAAGATAACATTGCATAAACTTTCTCATATTTAAAGGCTTGGCAATTACTTAATATCCAATTTTGAAGGATCGTTTTTTTGCATGATATTTGCCGGTGTATTTTGCCTGAGCTGTAATCTCCTTCGGGTAAAGTTCGTCTATTAATTTCTGCACGATCAGTGCGCCACTTCGTAAAATTAAAAATCTTCCACAACAAACTCGCGCACAGATAAAGAGGAATATCAAGATGACTTCCCTTCCCTAGAGACATATGAGTTAAAAACTTACAATAATAATTGCATGTGCTTCTGTTTCTTTTCAAGTATGAGCTGTATATACGCAATATATTATTTCTAAAAAATTATATAAAATCTCACAATTATGTAAGTGACACATTAAATTGCGACACATTGTCATTAATTTAAATCTCTTGACATAGTATGATAAGAACAATGTGGTGCATAAGAAGCCAATGATAAAAACGTAACGTATTCTTCACAATTTTCAGATTGCATCATTTACTGATAACATTGAGCAATTTATACTATCTCTAACTATTTTACTTATTCTCTATGTGTACATGTTTCTATCCAATTATATTGCACAAGAACTTACAGATCACAATGAATATGTGTTTGCTACAGTGTAAGAAAAATTTCAACTTTATACGAGTGTATTTGTTTTCCAAGTACTTGTAATATAATCCAAAATTAGAGATTTCTGATAAAGTTAATATGCTGTAAAAATAAAAATAAATATGCATGTGTATAATTATATGTGCGGGTGTATGCGTTCGTGTGATTGAAAGAATCGTTCACACAAATTTTGCTTAACTAAAATCTTTTGAATTTATTGTCCTAGATATAACGTTCGTTGGTACATGGCACCAATACGTATACAGAAAATGATATTCTTTCTGCTACAAAGGGGTACTATAAGTTTCAATCTGATTCTTGGTGGAATATTTGTAGCATCCATGCAAAGTGCCGCAAAAACAAAGACACATTTTATTACAGTTGGCGAGCACTTCCGTTTCATACTTCACCGTTCTTTATTCTACCCGGCATGATTAAAAATATGATAAGCCAATATTCAATTATTTTAAGTTGATTGAACCAAAGCATGTACCGATTGTCGATATTCATACACAAAGATGTAGCAATTTTGTTATTTTCATAAAAGAAAATCTGTATTCAATAAAAGAAATTGTTGTTTTATTTTATTATATAGAAGTTAAAATTACGACAACGAATATTGATTGTGGTATAAATGCCTAAGAAAATTTAATATAATTTTTAAAAAATTTTATAAATTGTAATGCAATGTGTTTTTAAAATTAATATTTTTTGTTGACAAAAGCATAATTAATAAATATTAAATATTTTTTTTAAAATATTACTTAAATGTATTGCGTATACTTTGCTTAGTTATTTCAAATACAAAAAAAAAACTCTTTAATAATACTAATTAAATTTTCTTTTTCCTAAAAGCATCAATTTAAATATAAAAGTGCTTTGGTAAAAGCTTTGGTCAAATTGGCCGAAATTTAAAAAATCTCTATTTAATAAAATAATGCTTAATAAGAGTATTGTTTTATTTTATTGTAATATATAAAAGTTAAAATAAATGAGTTAAATTAAAACTATAAAAGTTAGTGATAACAAAATTGACAATGGTGTAAAAAATGTGATACAATTTTAGGAAAATTATATAAAATGTAAAATAATATTTTTTTTATAATTAGTATCTTCTGTTAACAAAAACGTAATTAAGGAGAATACCTATTTTTATCTATTTAAATTTTCGAAAAAGATGTACATTTTCTACATTATTTTACATATTTTTTAAAGGTTTTAATAAGCGTTGATTCTTGGAAATTGGCAGAAATGTGCAGATCGTAGCATGCACTCTATTAAATTTTTGAGTTGGTCCCTCTAGAGCACTCCCTTGAGAAGACAAGTTTCTTTTGCAAAAGTACCCCTTTAAAATGATTAAACACGTACTTGCAGTTTTTCATAATTCTAAGCCGTTTCCGAAATATAAGAGATGAGGATAAGTAGCAACAGTAAACAGATAGTTTATATATAATTATATTATAATAATAATTATTATATTCAATATAATTATAATTATAATATAATTATATATAAAAACTTTATACAATTATATAATAAAAATATAACACTAGTTTTATATTTTTAATTTTTTACTTCAATGTTATATAACTATTGTGATGTTTTCTGGAATTGTTTAAAATCATTAATTAAATTAACATTATTTTTTAATTAGTTATTAACAAATAAATAATTATGTTTATAATTAATTAACTATTTATAAAAATTATATTATAATTGATAAATTAATAAATAATTGATGATGATAATAGTAATGATGATAATCATCTTAATTAGATTATATTTAAATTTTATAATTATTTATTAAATTATTTATTACAATAAAAAACGTGCATCTTCTTGTTCGAGTTATAATAAAAAAATAATAATAATTATTATTATTATTTAACTAATTATTATATAATTTATTATTATTTAACTAATTATAATTATTATTATAAAACTCACAAGTCAAAGAAAAATATTTTTAAGTCAATTACAATTTCAAAAATCTGATTTTTAATTCTTAGAAGTTTTAAACGTAAAAAATATTAAATGTAAGATGTACAATGTATCGTCTATGAAAATTTTCACATGTCGATGTGTACTTATATTTAATATAACTTAGACTTGCTTTTCAGCAGTGTTTATAATAGAATGAAACAAATGCGTTATCGAAAAGTAGCATTTGCGACTGCGCGACTTTTGTGAAATAAAACTCTCTCTGAATACTTTTCTGTGAAAACGTAACACCTGTTCAATAGCTTCTAATGCGAAATCAATTGTTTATTCATGAATTTTCACCTAAGAAAATTTCCTAAATTATATAATTATGTAATTGCTCAATTTTCTACCCAATTTTAAGTAGATACTATGCATTATTTTTACAATTTTCTCTTCATCGAATTAAGAAGATTACTGATAATAAAATTTATACTATGAAAAAAAAGTCGTGCTTAAAGCGTCGATAAATCGAAAAGGGGGAGGGATGAGCGAATATTCGTGTATTCCTTTTTCGTCAAACGTGTTAACATCAACCGAATTTTGTTGCTTATCATTGGCTTATGGCCTTATCAGCGAACGCCACTAGTTGAACTTCAATTAATTTTACTTTACGGTATTCTGATGACTTTTATCTTATTTCAGGTACATTTTTATTGTATTTTATTACAAAATCGCGTCTATTATACTGACATACAAAAATCAATGCATTATTTTAATTATGTTGCATGAAAGATTTAAATATGATTATATAACATAGTTGTTTTTTGTATAATTTTTACTGTTATACTTACATATAATTAATTTAATATATTTTTTTTATTATATTATCGTACGTAATAGATTAATGAAAAATTGAGAATTTATGAGTAGATAACAAAGCTTTTTTAATATAGAGAGAATAACATCAATATTTACAGTTAACAGCGTTAATAACATCGGAATGTACTCTGGACATTATCTATAAAGTTATATCTTCGGCATTCTTTTATGTTTGTTTCTTAATCAAATATAATTCATTTTGGATTAATGCCGATATTGTAAGCGTTTAAATCATTAAATTATTGATACACATATGGGCTTCGTATTCTTCACTCTCAATCGAGTTAGTTTCAATAATTCATTTCTTCTTAACATATCGTTTATCATCTATTTTATAATAATTATAATGTAAGTGCCAATTAAGACAACAAAGTAAACTAATTAGTTTGAATTGAATCAAGAAGGAATACGGAAACCATATTAAAATAATTTTTAAATCTTGCGAAGAGAAAACGACATACAATATTGTCAACATAGGTAAGATTTTCGCTAAAGCAACTTCAAGATGTATGTAATGAAATAACAGACAAAAATGAAATTGCTATCATAGAAAAATACGGAAGCAAGGCAAAACGTATTACGATTAGAATTTTATGTAAGATAATATTTCTCAACCTATTCTTTTATATTCCAATATTTTCTCATATTTAACATATTTAAATAAATAAATTGCAATTATGAAAAAAATTAAAGAACAATAACACGTGACTTTGTTGACTTATATGCTCTTAAAACCTTTCATAGTTCTTGGCATATTCTATCAATTTACTTTTATTTTGATATATATTTGGCCGTACATTCATCATATCATGGTTTTTACAAACAAATCTCAATCACACACTTCGGTGTATATTATGACAGAATATTTTATTGATGAAGAAAAATATTCCTATTTAATTACGCTGCATAGACACACAGCATGTTGTATAGGCACATTAGCAATGCTAACGACAGGAACTATGCTCTTAACATATCTTCAACATACTTGCGCCATGTTTAGTATCGCTTGGTAAGTAAGGCAAAACGTATTACGATTAGAATTTTATGTAAGATAATATTTCTCAACCTATTTTTTTATATTCCAATATTTTCTCATATTTAACATATTTAAATAAATAAATTGCAATTATAAAAAATATTAAAGAACAATAACACGTGACTTTGTTGACTTATATGCTCTTGAAATCTTTCATAGTTCTTGGCATATTCTATCAATTTACTTTTATTTTGATAAACAAAGTAGAAATATATAAAACAATTTAAATAATATGCTTAAACAAATCATATAATTACATCAACAAAATTATTTATAGTTATCGTGTTGAACGGGCAATTGATATTTTAGAAAAGGGTGGTTACCAAAATGAAGAAAAGAGTTGTGAGGAAATGATTCGTGCTGTAAATATTCATTGCAAAGCTATGAAGTTCGTAGCATTGTTATATTAATAACAAGTATTCAGTTTTATATAATAATATATATTTTCTCTTTTATTTAAAGGCTTAGCAATTTTTTAATATCCAATTTTTCGGGATCGTTCTTTTGCTTGATAGCGGCTGGTGTGCTTTGCCTGAGTTGTAACCTTCTTCGGGTAAATTTCGTCTACAAATTCCTGAAAGAGCAGTGCGCCACTTTATAAAATTAAAATTAGTCAACAACAAAACCGTATATATATATATATATATATATATATATTTAAAAAAATAACGATTTTCTAACGATCAAAGAATCTACAAAATTTATTGCATGCTTAATCTTCTCTTAGAAGCACAAATTATATTTAGACTGCTATGATATTCGCACTTCTTAGAAAATTATGCAAAATCATGCAATTATATAAGCTACACAATAAATTAGTGATATATTACTAAACGTAGATCGTAATCTATTAATTTACAATATGCATAGAACGTATGGTACATAAGAAGCTAATGATATACATAACATGTCATAATTTTCAGTTGGCGTCATTTACTGATGACTTTGGGCAATTTATACTAGCTCTAACTAATCTAATTATCCACTACGTGTACTTGTTTGTAGCCAATTATACTGCACAAGAAGTAACGGATCACAATGAATATTTGTTTGCTACAGTGTAAGTAAATTTTAACTTTATATACGAATATACTTAATAAATTTTGAGTATGTTTGTAGATATATTGAATAGATAGTTGATATTGAGTATCTTTTATTCTATCTGAATTGAACAAATTTTTGAATTTTGAACTTTTTTGATTTTTATTATTTCGTAGATATAAGTTTTTCACTATTTTTTATTTCGTAGATATAACGTTCGTTGGTACGTGGCTCCGATACGTATACAGAATATGATACTTTTTCTGTTGCAAAGAGGTACTAAAAGTTTCCATCTGATTCTTGGTGGAATATTCGTAGTATCCTTGCAAAGTGCCGCTTCGGTGAGAAATATATGAGAATATATTGCATGTACATAATGTGTTGCAATTTTTTCGATAATATATGATAAGTTAATACGACAATAAGAGATACATTTTATTTCAGATAGCAAGCACTTCCGTATCATACTTCACCGTTTTATATTCTACCCGACTAGATTAAAAATTTGGTAAAGTAATGTTTAACTATTTTGAGCTGATTAGACGAAAAAAAAAAACACGTATTGATTGTCCTCATTGCTCAGATTATTATTATCCTAGTAAAAAAGACAAAAATTTGTTTCATGAAAGAAATTATTGCTTTATTTTAATGTATGAAGTTTAAAGTATAAAATTAAACCCATATGTAAAATAAACGTGTAAAAGAAATGTGATCTAATTTATAAAAAATTATATAAAATGCAAGATAATACTTTTATTATCTTTCCAATAAAAGTTTTATATATAACAATAAATTGATCGGCAAAATTATTGGTTATCTATTAATGGTTATCCGTTACTAAAATACTATTGCCAAAAATTACTTTAATTATGTTTTTAAGTGATGACGACTACAAAAACCTACACATATCCACTTGCAGGATTTGAATAATTTTTCAAAAATTTGCTCCACCATTTTAGATCGTCCATTTTTAATTTTGAAATTTCAGCACGTGATTTATGATGAGCGACAAGGCAAACGTATAGAAACCGACTCTCATGATTATAATATTTTTTAAATTTTATTTTTTTTTAACTTAAGATAAATTTAGAACTGAACAATGTAATTGGTACATCGGTGTTTTAAATGGAGCAACTAATATATTTCTCTGAAATGTTTTCCTTCGATTGATAGCAATGATTTTATGAGTGGACGAAAGAGAGTAAAGCGTATTAAAATACATTGCTGTAGAGCGTCAAATGCGCATTTCTTATCAAGAGAAATTTTCCCATAAAGTTTTTTTCTATGGGAAGTAAACATGTGTATTTCCGCTGGCGTCAAAATCGCCATCGCATAATTACACGCTTTTTCTTGGGGAAGGGTTAATATTTTCAAGTGTTCCGATCTCAAGGTAAAATTTTCTATTACATATTACGCTGCATTTACATCAATTTAAGCAATTTACATTAAAACTTTAAATAATAAAATACAGCTATATTATTATTAAATTGATCAAACTACAAAAAGTGATAAATAAATTTTTCCATTATTTTTTTGCATTGTCAGAAACGATAAACGACAAAAGAAATTTATATAAAAGAAAATTCTCAATAGGCAAAAATTAGAAATGCTCTTTTAAATAAACGTTCGTATTGGAAAGATTATTTATGAAATTTATATTCATTAAAAATTATAGGTTAGATGTTTGTATTTATATTATTTGCTTGATTATTTTGTATATACAATGATCTATAACTCTTCTACATATACAGATGCTGATATTGTTTGTATAACAAAAAAAAAAAAAAATTAATTGTAAGGCTTTTGAACACCTTGTAGTTATTGGTAGATTGTTCATAGAATCCTTAATGAGGTTTGCAACGATAAAAATATATCAAAATTTATTCAACACCGATATTTCAAACATTTAAAGAAGATATCTCTTATTGCAATTGATCGGCGGGCCAGTTTTGAACTTTACATTTTTTTATTCTACGAGATAATCAAAATATCAAAATTGATAAACTAATTATATTATATTATATAGTAAACATTCGATGTATTATATGGATATGTAAAATGTAATAGAGAATAAAAAATATAATAAAGTTGCTCAAATTGATACAAATTTGATGAAAAAAAATAATCATTTATCTTTTATTAGATTAAACCTTTTTCTCTAATGTGATATATATAATGACGCATCAAATGTTATATACATACACACACACACACACACACACACACACACACACACACACACACACACACACACACACACACACACACACACACACACACACACACACACACACACACACACACACACACACACACACACAATAGACAATTTAAAAATATATATTTATGAAATCTATTATTCAAATTTAAAACTTTTAGTAGCAAATAAGGAAAGCTTCAGAAATTTAAAAAAATTATTGAAGAAAAATTTCAAATAAAATAAGAATTTAAACAAAAAGAACACACCAAAATAACTTTCAGAAGACTAACATGCTTTGATAGTGCCACTTTAAACACATGTATTATTATTCGACATAACTTAGACGAGTGCTTTATAGGAGTATATATAATAGAATGAAGCATATGCGTTATTTAAATTTAAAACTTTGCGTATTATTTAAATTTAAAATATGCGTATTATTTAAATTTAAAACTTTTAGTAGCAAATAAGGAAAGCTTCAGAAATTTAAAAAAATTATTGAAGAAAAATTTCAAATAAAATAAGAATTTAAACAAAAAGTACACACCAAAATAACTTTCAGAAGACTAACATGCTTTGATAGTACCACTTTAAACATGTATTATTATTCGGCACAACTTAGACGAGTGCTTTATACGAGTATATATAATAGAATGAAGCATATGCGTTACCGAAGAGTAGCGTTTGCGACTGCGCGAAAAATCTTTTGTGTAAAAAAAGTTCTCTCAGAAATAAAAAACTTTTCTGTGAGAAAATAACCTCTGTTAAATTGCTTTTAATGTGAAATCGATCGTTTATTCATAAATTTTCACCTAAGAAAATTTCTTAAATTATATCATTACGTAATTGCCCAATTTTCCATTCAATTTTAAATAGTTACTATGCATTATTTTCACAATTTTTCTTTCATCGAATTAAGAAGATTATTGATAATAAAATTTATACTATGAGAAATAACTCGTGCTTGAAACGGTCGATAAATCGAAAAGGGGGAGGGATGAGCGAATATTCGTGTATTCCTTTTTCATCAAACGTGTATCGACAGTCACAGAGAGATGATCTGTCTCGTGGTTCAACATTTTAACATCAATCGAATTTTGTTGCTTATCATTGGTTTATGGCCTTATCAAAGATCGCCTTTAGTTGAACTTCAATTAATTTTACTTTATGGTACTCTAATGGCTTTTATCGTATTTCAAGTATGTCAATATTTCTGTTTTGTATTTATTATAAAATAATAATATTATACAGATATACAGGAATCAATAAATTATTCTAATTATGTTGCACAATTTAAATATAATCATACTGCGTAATTATTGGTATGTTATTATTATATAAAATTATTAATTAGATATCTCTTTTGTTAAACTATGGTGCGTAGTAGATTAACGAATAATTAAAAGAAATTATAAATTTATAATCAAATAATATAGCTTTGACAAAATAAGATAAATAACATTATTACTTACAGTTGACGACATTTATAACAGTGGAATGTACTCTGGATCTTATCTATAAAGTTTTATCTTTTGCATTTCTTTGGCTTTGTTTTGTCATCAAATACAATATGTTTTGGATTAATGCCGATATTGTAAGCGTATGAACAATTAAGCACCACTTGTATATGTAGTTTAAGTGTAATATATACGGACTTTTGTTATCCTTGCGATCGAGTTACTCCCGACGATTCATTTTTTTTCTTACATAAGGGAAATTAGGATGAAACCGGATTTCTTGCATTTGTGTAAAGAATCAGAATCTTTCTACAAAGAATCAGAGAGCAATGAAAATTTTATTCATCATTAGTAGTCTCTAGTTGATTTTGAACTATGAAGAAATAAGGCTAATTGATAAAAAAAAAAGATATTTGATTGCCAAGGATAATAAGATTTTTTGAAAAAAATTAAAATACTTGCTTTTGTTTAACACCTGCGGTAAAATCGGATATCCATTTAAAAGGATATAAAACACCGTGCTATACAAAAATGTATTCTATAAACAAAAATCATAAGAAAAAACATTCTTGCTCTACATTGCTACGGGACTTTTTTATTTCATTTTTTAACTTTAGTGGTCTCAAAAAAAATTTTTTTAGTACTTTTTTTTTTTTAGTGTCAATTTCCATTTCCAACTGCTTTTCTAGAGAGAGAAAGTCAGGATAGCAGTTTTTTCTCTTCTCATTATATGATACGAGGTGTGTAGATTTTGCCCCAACATCAGGAAAATAAACACAATAGGGGATACATTCCGGTGTAAAGTGACGATTGAAACTAATGTGATATACTCTGTAATACATTCAGAATGCAATGCTGCATTTCCCGAGACAGATACTCTGCGTATAAAAAATTCGCAATGACTCGATCGTTGCCTCGATATCGATCCTACTTGACCCAAAATCTTTGGACTTTTCTCAAAAAAAAAAAAAAAATGTCGTGTGCATGTAGGTACGGTTTATCTCAAAATAATGATGACGTCAATCCAACAATAAAACTAATAATACGAGTTAAGTAATAATACGAAGAAACAAAGGTACCTGGTTTGACTCACCTATACGGTTTTTCCCTACTTTCCCCTACAATAATTTTTTATTCTTCAATCATTACAATATATAAGAGCAAATTAAAGAAAAATATAAAATAAATGAATTTATTTAAATCTAATTAAAAAATACCTAAATATAATAATAACTCGAATATTGCAAAAGAGATGGCATACAAAATTGTTAACATAATAGTTAAGGAGTTCGCTGAATCAACTTCAAAATGTGTATAATGAGATAAAAGACAAAAATGAAATCGCAATTATAGAAAAATACGGAAGCAGAGCGAAACGTATTACAATTGGACTTATATGTAAGATGATAATACTTGATCTGTCTTTTATGTTCTAATATCTACTTACATTTAAATAAATAAATCGCATATGTAAAAAAAAAAATCAAAAAATATATCTTGATTAATATATGATTATTTTAAAACTTTTCTTAGTATTTGGGATATTGTGCCAAATTATTTTTGCGTTACTATATACTTGGCCGTACATTTTGATTTTCACAAACAAATCTCGTTCCGTGGCGATCGTGGCGCAAAGAGATGTGTGTTTACTTTCTTCTATGCCAAAGATCTCAAGTTCAAATCCAGCCCGAGCTTAAAAATATCGTAGGATTTCTTCACGGTCGCCATCTCTCGGCAGGCAATGACAAAAACCTGCTGAGAGTATCTTGCCTGCAACGGATCGTGGATGAATTAATTCACTATCTAACGCAGCCGGTCCCAAGCCCGGATTAAAAAAGAAGGGTTCGGGGACAAGGCCAGCAACCTACCCCCGATAAAAAGCATTTGACGCTCACAGAACCGATAATTGTGCCTCGCGAGGCGAAATGATCGGAAAAAACAGGCTCTAAGCCTATTTCAAGAGGAAGAAGAAGAAGAAGAAATCTCGTTCCCATTCATCGCCGTATATAGTAACAGAATATTTTATTGATCAAGAAAAATATTCCTATTTAATTACGCTGCATAGACACGCAGCAGGTTTCATCGGCACAATGGCAATGACAGCGACAGGAACTATGCTCTTAACATATCTTCAACACACTTGCGCCATGTTTAATATCGCTTGGTAAGTAAACAAAGTAGAAATATATAAAACAATTTAAATAATATGCTTAAACAAATCATTTAATTATATCAACAAAATTGTTTATAGTTATCGTGTTGAACGGGCGATTGATATTTTACAAAAAGGTGGTTTGAAAAATGAGCAAAAGAGTTATGAAGAAATAATTCGCGCTGTAAATATTCATCGCGAAGCTATGAAGTTCGTATTATTCTTACATTAAGGATGCTCTGGATGTACAATAGTAGCAAAAAATTGTCAAAATTAAAAAGAAAACATGTTCCTTTTACATTTATATTGTTTGAAAAAATAAATTCGGGTTATGAAAAAAATTTAAGTATCACAAAATAATATGGATTTTGATGTATTCGTAAAAGAAAATAGTTGTAACTAATATTTTTCCTAATTTATGGCAAAAACTTTTGATCGTGAATATCTTCTGAAATCACCTGCAAAAAACAATGAAAAACGAGTAAACGAGTTTGCAGAAAGAGGAAAAGAGACAGATAATATTTTTCTACAATTTTTAGTAAATAACTTTTAAACGAATTAGTGGATCTAAATCAAGTTTTTCATAAATATTTATTAAAATTTCCTTAATATATGTGAGAATTTTTATTTCATTGGTAATATTTTTTCTTTGTCAAATTTGTCAATAAGTGCTGTAATAAGCGATTTTCCATAAGAATCAATAGTAACTTTAAATTTAAATAACTTCCAAACCGTCAAGAGAATTGTCCTTAGTTTTTGCACAAATATTCAGAAGAAATAGTAGAATAATCTGTGAAATTTTAATGCTTTTGTCAGTATTTCGATACATGTCACAACATCCTTAATAACAAATCTGGAATGCACGTAATAATATATGTTTTCTTATATTCACAGGCTTAGCAATTTTATAATATCCAGTATTGAGGGATCATTTTTTTTCTTGATAGCCGCAGGCATGGTTTGCCTGAGCTGTAACCTCCTTCTGGTAAATTTCGTCAAATTTTTGTCAAATTTCTGCACGAGTGGTGCGCCACTTTGTAAAATTAAAATTTCTCCACGACAAAATCACGCATAGATAAAGCGAAATAACAAATTGGCTTTCCCTCTCTAGCTATATACATATAAGCTAAAAATCTACAAAATTAATTGCTTGTATTTATGTTCTGTGACAAGTATAGGCTATATCTTTTTGCACACAATATGCGCACATACCTTAGAAAATTATGCAAAATCTTGCGATTCTGTAAGCTATACAATCAATGGCGACGATATTACCAAATACAAATTTTTTTATTGACATTTTACGATATGTAGAGAAGTGTGGTGCGTAAGTAGCTGATGATAAATACGTAACATGTATTTCATAATTTTCAGGTCGCGTCATTGACGAATAACATTGGACAACGTTTATTATCTCTAACTATTGTATTTGTCCTCTATATGTATATGTTTCTATCCAATTACACTGCCCAAGATGTTACGGATCACAATGAATATGTGTTTGCTACAATGTAAGAAAAAATTTTAGCTTCATATATTTATATAGAATATATTTGTTTTGCAGATATTTAAAGAGTAAAACAAAATTAAAAATTTATAAAATTATTGTGCATTGAAAAAGAAAAACAAATATCTACGTGTATACATGTATATGTGTATGTATATGCGCGCATGTATGTAATAACAAAATTATTTACAAATTTTATTCAATTTGAATTTATATTATTTATTATTTTGCAGATACAAGGTGCGTTGGTATATAGCTCCAATACGTATACAGAAGATGATACTTTTTCTGTTACAAAGGGGTACTATAGATTTCAATATTCTTGGTGGAATATTTGTAGCGTCCTTGCAAAGTGCCGCTTCGGTGAGAAATATGTGAACATATATTGCACATACATAGTGTCTTGTAATTTTCTAAATAACGTATGAGTTATTAAAGGAAAAAAAAAACATTTTATTACAGCTGGCGAGTACTTCTATATCATACTTCACCGTTCTTTATTCTACCCGGCAAAATTAAAAGAATGGTAAAGTAATTCTCAACTATTTTAATGCGATTGGAAGTATCGATTTTTCTCGAGATTTAAATGTAGCATTATTATTATCTTTATAGAATAAACAGAATCTTTATATTAATCAAAAAAATTATTATTATAATACATATTAACGTAAAAGTATTAAAATTATAATATGTAATGAAAGAGAGAAATGATAACATTGAATATAGTATATATGTATTAAGAAAATGTGTATAATTTTAGAAATATTATATAAATTGCAAGATAATTATTTTAAAAATAGTATTTTTTGTTGGTAAAATTAACAATTTTCATTTATATTATTACTTAATTTTATATTTATTTAAAGTTTTAATATTAGTTATTTAAAGTTTGAAAGAGAGTATTTCGTAATTATATAAATTAAAATCCATATTTTCTAAATTTGTAATTGAAATCTCAACATTAATAATAATTTATTTAGAGAAAGATAATATTTATCTATCTTTCTTTTTCTCCATTATTTTATAGGCAAAAGCTTAATCAATAAACATAAATGTGAAATAATTTGTAGGAATGCGCAAATGTGCATAAAACAATAGTCTCATAAATAAAATTTATATATTTACCAATAAATTAATAATAAATACATCGACGATTTAAATAGAATATAGCGGGTTATATTTCTTTGTACAGAATTGACCGCATGCGTAACTGACGAGTGCACGCACTAGAATGAAGCGCCTTAAAATACATAAGATACAAAATGTCAAATGCGCATGTGCGGTTTTTTATGGAGAGAAATTTATTTATGAAGTTATTTTCCGGAAAATAAGCATATATTATATTCCCGCCGGCGTCGAAATCGATCGCTTAATTATATACCCTCACGCGAGGGAAGAAAATTGTCGAGTGTTACGATCTCACGGTGATATTACATATCGCAGTGCATTTATATTAAATTAAGTTATTTGTATTATAGTTTAATACAGTAAAATGAAGCTATAACTATAATTCCGTTGGCCGATCGAAAGAGAGGGGTAAACGAATCCATCAGTTTTTGTTTTCTCATTGTCGAACGCACTTCTTTGCTCGCGGAGAGATGATCAGCGTCGACTGTTTGCACATCAGCCTTAATCGTACTCTGCTACTATCGGTTGGTTTATGGCCTTACCAGCAATCGAAACTCGTTCAATTTCAAATAATCTTGTTTTCTTCTATTTTGATAACTTGCATTATATTTCAGGTATGTCTACATTTTTAATTGTGTTATTATATAGAAGATAAAATAGTTTACACAAGTTTTATTTGTTGCAATTTTTTATTTTCCGTTTAGTTTTAATCATATTACAAATATAATATTTTAATTATTCATATTACATAACGTCCAATACATACATATAAATATATATATAAAAATATATATACTTATTTCCACATTTATTTTATGTATGCATCTGTGTATACACACACACACACACACACACACACACATCATCACACACGCACGCACGCACGCATCGCACGCACGCACGCACGCACGCACGCACGCACGCACGCACGCACGCACGCACGCACGCACGCACGCACGCACGCACGCACGCACGCACACACACATACACACATACACACAAATATATTTTACGTTATGCAATATACATAATTTAAATATTAATAATTTAATTCTTAATTTTTGATCTTGTATAAAATTATATTTATATATGGAAAAAATTTTTTAAATTTTTAAAATAAATATATGTATAATGTATATTGTATACATATATATGAGAACGATATTTAGCGATATTATTTATTACTCTAAAACATACACTTTTTAATTAAATAAAAAATAATAATTTTAATACAAATAATTGAATTATTATTTGCAGTTTACAGCATTTCTTACTTCAAAATGTACTCCGGATCTTTTCATTAACATTTTCTCTTCCGCATTATTTTTTTTTGTTTTTCTTATTCAATACACTTGGTTTTCTATTAACATTAAAGTTGTAAGTAAACCGTGTATTGCGTATCGTATTTTTTTGCATACATAGATAAACATTTCTAAGAAATGAAATTTTATACATAGTATGAATAGATCCTTTTTTTCTGAATTTAAACAAAATATTATGTAAAAACAGGTGAAGTATTTGATGGAGCGATTGCTGAACATCTATAACGGTTTAACGGATAAGAATGAAATCAGAATTATGGAAGAATACGGCAGCTATGCAAGACGTTACACGGTTGGATTAATAAGTAAGACAATTGCTTTTGAATTTCATTAAACGTTGAGTGTATGTTTTGTTTAAAAGCGATTAGTAAATTTTTGCAGTAAACCTTCTCAACGAATGTATGTATTACTGTCTTTAAAACGTTCTTTAGTGATTGTTATAATCTTTGTACCCGTTCTAATTTTGTATCCATTCTGCTCGCACGTTTTCGACATATTATTAACTACAAATAAGTCTCCATCACGTCTTTCGCTGAGAGGAATGTACGTTTCCGAGTATTTTATCGATCAGAAAAAATACTTCTATTTGATTTTATTGCATGGAAATGCGGCTCTATTCTTAGGAGTAGCAACATTACTAGCGACAGGAAC
This sequence comes from Cataglyphis hispanica, assembly GCF_021464435.1. Lineage (NCBI taxonomy): Eukaryota > Metazoa > Arthropoda > Insecta > Hymenoptera > Formicidae > Cataglyphis > Cataglyphis hispanica. The sequence goes on from NC_065970.1 coordinate 4,665,039, forward strand.
CTTATTGATAGCCTATATGCAATACTCCTGTGGAATGTTTAGAATTGCCAGGTAAGAAGATAAAGTACGGATACCATGAATTTGAAAATTTAAAGATTTAGAAAAATTATACTATTTTATAACCTCCGTACAATACTTTATTAGCGTATTCTAAAGATACAATAGAATCAGAAATTCCAATACAAAAATTTTAAGACTACAATAGATTTTAAATTATAAAAATTGGGCTTAAAATCGTAACTGCTCTTACACACATACACACTCACACATACCAATGATATCGATTTTTTCAAGTTAGATGATATTGATTTCTACTGCACAGCTGATTTTATTTTTCGTCGCTTTCTATATTGTGCAATTCTATATCCTATATACGCGTGTAAGTGTAGTTACGGGACTAAGTACGCGATATCATTGGCTCAAACTTCGATTGTTTATAATATCAAAAACTGATACATCTTCATAATTTTTGTATCAGAAAATTTGAAACTTTATTTTTCCTCTAAAACATGTTAATTTAGTATTGTACGCAGGATCTGTGTACAAGTTGAGTCATCAAAAATTGTTTTCTAAGATATTTCCATAAATATTGATTTTACACAAAAACGTTTGTGTCGCAAAAAACTAAGTCGACTAAAATATGGCCCCTATAAAATTATTTAACTTTTGTCTTAAACATGTTTCTAATGACTTACCCTATAATTATGGCTAAAAATTCGCTACCAGTTATCGTCTCGAGCAAGCATTGGCAGTTGATCCTTTACGAAAGAACAATTCGCGAAATCAGAATTTGATTTATAAGGAATTGATTCATGCAGTGGATATGCATCGCGAAGCTATGAGGTAAGTATTTAAAAACCAATAATACGTAAGAAGTATGCGTAATGCTCTCCCTTTTTTTCTCTCGAAGATTTTCAGACACATCGATATCCAAATTTAAAGTAATGTTCGCTTTTATGATAGTAGCCGGAGTGATTAGCGCGAGCCTCAATTTTTTCCGAGTAAGTTTTATCTTTTTTTTCTCAAGTGCAATTATAAACTTTATCATAAAATCAATTACTTTCGAATTTTCCAATCATTGTCAAATTTTCACTAGGATTACATGGAGATTTCAAGACTAGTCTTGATCGTTTTGTCTTGAAATTCACAAAACAAGATGAAAACAAGATTTTTTAATTAATTATATCAAGATAATATCAAGGCTAGGATTGTTAACATTATTGGTTTTTAAAAAAATATCTAAAATATGTATTTGTTTGTATGCGTGTAAATTAGATGAAGAAAAATTCACTATATTATACAAAATTAAAAAATTCCAATAAATAAAAATGTTTTTATTAACAAATTTAAAAATAATTAATACAATAAATAAAATTAATAATGTAATATTTTTATATATATTGTTTTGGGAAGTAAACGAATGATATAAATAGTAATAATTATCTTAAATTATATTATATATTAAAGATTAATGTTAAATGTTATTTTAAATAAATTTTCAGTATTAGAGAAAAATTGTTGATAAAATTGAGACACGATAATACAAGACAAGGTTTTTGCTACCAAGTTCACTCAAGATCAAGACAAGAATTAAGTTTTTAAAAATTCTCAATACCATATAAATATTGTTTTTATAAATATTGTCATATTTCGTATGCCCTAATTCTCGCCGTATAGTTCTAATTCGAAATTACATTTAAAATTAACGCTCAACTTTTACTAAGATTTTGTTGCACTCGTACTTTAGCTTTTTCAGGCTCTATTATTTGGATTTGATGCTGAGGAACATTTGTTACCTTTAATAAGCATTACCATTTATTTATCGTACGTATTTGTAGGCGATTATGTTGCACAAGAAGTTATGGATCACAATAATGATGTGTTTGCCATTGCGTAAGGAAACATAACATATAATTACGTACGCTTATTATAAAAATTAGTTTTGGGGATTATTAAAATAAATAATTCCTATTATAATAATCACGTATGCGTGTTATAAAAAATCGTTTTGGGGATTATAAAAATAAAAAAGATCCTAATTACTATAATAATTTAATAGAAATGTATATAATAATATGTATGTGCATATGAAAAAAAAATATTTGATAAATTTTCTTATTCTTTTCTAATCATTAATTTCTCATTACGTAGATACAATATTCAGTGGTATGCAGCTTCCCTAAACATACAAAAAATAATACTGTTCCTATTGCAAAGAAGTACCAAGGTTTTCAGTCTAAATATTGCGGGTTTGATTGTGGGATCATTGGAAGGTGCAGTTTCGGTAAGAGATATGTGTATTATAATATACAGTGTGTGTTTTGTTTAAGTGTATATAGTATATCAGTTACTTTTTTAAATAAAAGTTATATAAAAAACATTTTGAGTAAAAAAGTTATTTTGTATAAGAAGGTCTAACAGGATGTTCGGCAACAGGTGGGACAAAATTTAAAGAGTAATAAAATAATATGAGAATGAGGAAGAACAAAATTGCAGTGAAGTTATTCATTTTACTGGTTACTCGCTTCGTTTTTTAGTTATAAATATCTAAAAATTCGCATGAAAGATATCTGGTGGATGGCAATTCCGAATTCTCGTACACAGTATCAAAATTATTATAGCACACTTTCTCACTTATTGTAAACTATTATATATTATAACTATATTTACACTATATTATAAACTAATTAAAAAATTGAAATAGCTTGTACACTTTTTATGCGAATTTTTAAATATTTATAATTAATAAACAAAGCTGACATCGCAATTTCGTTATTTTTGATTTTCGTTTTATTTTATCATGTAAAATTACTCTTTAAATTATGTCCATTTATTGCCAAACAATTTGTATATATATTGTGACATATTGTTAAACAAAAATTTTAAATGATTTCTTTTTAAATTTTATTTATATGAATGTTATTTATATGATAATTTAATTTCTTTTTAATGTAAAAATGTATCTATAGTTTACTACAAATATTATGACATATTCAATAACGTGTAATAATGTGAAATAATTAGCAATTGTTCATAAAATATTGCACTTATGTTGCTCATATAGATGTGGATATGAGCGGGACAAAATATGTTTAATAAAAAATGTTTCTTATATATTAATCTTTATTTATAAATTACTGTTAAAAATTATTTCTTTTTATATAAATCTATTTAAATAAAATAATATTTATTTTAAATATATATATATATATATATATATATATATATATATATATATATTGTGAATATATATTGAAAATTATTGTATACACTTAAATAAAACACTGTATACTTCAAAAACGAAAATACGTTAAACAAATAAAAGGTATAACAAATAAAATGAGAAAATGTAACTTCTATTGCAGTTATTGAGTACTACACTATCATACTTCACTGTTCTTTACTCTATTCGGACTTGATACAAGATATGTCAATTAGTAGTTTAATCGAATAACAATAGAGCTAGTTGGTGCATAATGTGCACAAATGATACTAATTATTTATCTACCAAGTAGATTAGTTAACTGATGAATAGCACTGTAATAAATATGTAATTGCTAAGGAAGTAGAAAAGCATATAATGTAATAATGTTTAAAATAAATTTTGGAAACATGCAATCTTTATCTGTAACAAATTAATAGAGCACATATTTCACGTAGAATAAAATCGAGAAAAGTTACAATGCGTCATCGTAAACTAACAAAAGCAATGGTACTTCCGGTAAGATATCAGATTCTTTGTTCAAAATTATTTTATGAGAAATACATATACATTTGTCAATGTCATTGTGTATGTATGTGCAATCCGTGCATGTGAAATAAGATCATGTGTACCAAACCAGAAAAGACAGAATTTTTATTATTAAATGCTGCAAAAAAAATGTAGAAAGTGTATATATTCAATTATTTTTTTAAAATAATACAATTATATAAAAAAATAGTTAAATGGTTTTTTTGTTTAAGAAATATATATAAACTTTCTTAAACAAAAAAACCATTTAACTATTTTTTTATATAATTGTATTATTTAAAAAAAATAAATGAATATATACACACTTTCTACATTTTTTTTGCAGCATTTAATAATAAAAATTTTGTCTTTTCTAGTATATATATATATATATATATATATATATATATATATATATATATATATGTATGCATGTATGTATGTATGTATGTATGTATGTATATATATATGTATATACATAATTAAACAAAATTTTGTTTAATTATTTTTTAGATATTATTTATATAATAGTGTTATTTTGACAAATAAAAAAATAGATCTGTTTTATTATAACTATATTTGTTTTACATGTTTGTGATTTTATGATAAATTTGATAACAATAAAGGTAGGTTTGCATAATCTAGAAAATAATCAGTAATTTCCTGCAGTTTTTTGTACGCGAATATATACAGAAAAATCCTAATCCGCAAGACAAAGGATGAAATTATGCGATACTTAACACATCTTCAACATTCTTGCGCAATGTATAATATCGCCTGATAAATAAACAGAGTAGAAGCACATACAACAAATTAAATAATATGTTTAAACAAACCATATACTTACTACAGAAAAATTATTTACAGTTACCGACCATTTATCGAGCATACAACTGATATTTCACAAAATGATAGCTATAAAGTTAGTATTATTTTTATGTTAATAAGTATTTAATATGCACATAATAATATGTACACTTTGTTATATTTAAAGGCTTAATTTTGTTAATATTTAAATTTCGGGATATTTCTTTTTTTTGATTACGGCTGACATGGTTATTGTGAGTTGCAACCTTCTTCGAGAAAATTTTATCTAGAAATTCCTGCATGAGCAGCGCGCCACTTCGTTTAATTAAAATTAGTCAACAACAAATTTGCATAAATAAAAAGAAAGAATAAAATAATTTTTTCTAACAACACATGGTTAAAAATTCACAAAATTAACTGCATCTGCGTGCTCTATTATAAATACAAATTGTACTTCTACTCATTACATGCGCACTTTTTAAGAGAATTATGCAAAATCTCGCGATTATGCAAGCTATACAATAAATAACGACATGTTACCAAAGATAATATTTTATTAACATTTTATAATATAAATAGAATAGCAGAGTGCGTAAGAAACTGATGATGAACTTACTTAATATGTACCTTATGGATCATAATGATATATTTGCTAGAATGTAAAAAAAATTTCAACTTTATATACGAGTGTATTTGTTTCGCAAATACTTGTAATGCATTATAAGATAAAATTTAAGATTTTTAATAAAATTAATGCATTGAAAAAGAAACAAATATACGTGTGTGTATATATATATATATATATATATATATATATATATATATATATATATATATGCGCGCGTTAATGAAATAATAAAAATTATTTATAAATTTTATTTAATTTATTATATTGTAGCTATAACATGCGTTGGTATATGGCTCCAATACGTATACAAATAATGATACTTTTCTTGCTTTAAAGGGATATTATAGATTTCAGTCTAATTTTAGTGGAATAATAGTAGAATCCATACAAAGTGTCGCTTAGATGAGAAATATGTGCAAATATATCATACACAATATATCACATACACAATGTCTTGCAATTTTTCCCAATAAATCACTAAATCACAAAAAGACACATTTCATTAGGCAGCTGGCAAGCACTTCTATATCATACTTCATCGTTCTTTATTTTCATCGGCAAGATTATAAATATGATAAAGTAACTCTTAATTATTTTATAACGATTAGACGAATACGTATCGTTTTTCCTCGAGATTTAAACATAGGATTATTATTATTTTCATAGAATAAACAAAATTTCTATATTAATTAAAAATATTATTATTACATTTTAATGTAGAAGTATATTAAAATATCTAAATATTATAAATATTTATAATATTTAACGAAAAAAAAGATAAGAACATGAAATGTAGTATATGTATATGTGTGAAAAATGTATGATATAATTTTGGAAAAATTATATAAAATGTGAGATAATGTTTTTTAAATTAGTATCTTTTATGACCAAAGCGTAATTAATAATTGTAAAATATTTATACTATTATTTCATTTGATATAGGTTGCCCAGTTATCTAACGGTTAAAAGAAATTATTCAATAATAATATCAATTAAAGTGAATATTTTTTAAATTGGAAACTGAAGTCTCAATATAAGTAATAATCTGTTTAGAAAAAAAGTTAATATTTCTCTGTTTTTTTTCTCTGTATTATTTTATAAGCATAAGTGTGTTAAAATTAGTTAATCAATAAACATAAATGTGAAATAATTTGTAGGAATGCGCAAATGTGCACAAAACAATAGTCTCATAAATAAAATTTATATATTTAGCAATAAATTAATAATAAATACATCGATGATTTAAATAGAATGGCGGGTTATATTTCTTTATATAAAATCGACCGCGTGCGTAACTGACGAGTGCACACACTAGAATGAAGCGCCTTAAAATACATGAGCTACAAAATGTCAAATGCGCATGTGCGGTTTTTTATGGAGAGAAATTTATTTATGAAGTTATTTTCCGGAAAATAAGCATATATTATATTCCCGCCGGCGTCGAAATCGATCGCTTAATTATATACTCTTTCGCGAGGGAAGGTGAAAATTGTCAAGTGTTTCGATCTCACGGTGACATTACATATCGCGTTGCATTTACATTAAATTAAGTTATTTGCATTATAGTTTAATATAAAATGACGCTATAGTTATAATTCAGTTGGCCGATTAAAAGAGGGGGATAAGCGAAATAATTTTTATTTTTGCATTGTCAAACGCATTTCGATGTTCGCGGAGAAATGATCAGCATCGACAGTCTGCATATTGGCAATCGAACTCTGCTACTTTCGATTGGTCTATGGCCTTATCAACAATCCAAACTCGTTCAATTTCAGATTGTTCTGCTTTTTGTTATTTTGACGACCTGCATTATATTTCAGGTACGTTTACATTTTTAATTGTGTTATTATGTATGAGAAATAAACTAGTTCACCACTAATTTTATTTGTTGCAATTTTTCATCTTGCGTTTTATTGTAATTATATTATAAATATAATGTTGTGTTTATTCATATTATACGTATAACGTCGATGTTGGCATGTATTTTTTAATAAAAAAAAATAATAATTTTAATACAAATAATTAAACCATTATTTGCAGTTTACAATATTTCTTACTTCAAAATGTACTTTGGATCTTTTTATTAACGTTTTCTCTTCTGCATTTTTTTTTCTTTTTCTTGTTATTCAATATACTTCGTTTTGTGTTAACATTAAAGTTGTAAGTAAACTATATATTGCATATCGTGTTCTCTCTCTCTCTCTCTCTCTCTCTCTCTCTCTCTCTCTCTCTTATATGTATATACACAGATAAACTTTTGCTGAAGTAAATTTTTATACGTATGAATATATTATGAATATTATATGAATATAGTATGAATATATTATAAATATATTTTTTTGTCCTTTACAAAATATTGCATGAAAACAATAGGTGAAGAGTTTGTTGGAGCGATTGCTAAACATCTATAACGATTTAACGGACATGAATGAAATCAATATTATGAAAAAGTATGGCAGCTATGCAAAACGTTACACGATTGGATTAATGCGTAAGGCAATTGCTTTCATTAAATATTAAGAGTTTATGTTTTGTTTAAAAGCGATTAGTAAATTTTTCTCACCGTGTGAGTGTGTGTATTACTGTCTTTAAAACGTTCTTTAGTGATTTTTACAATCTTTGCACCCGTTATAATTTTGTATCCATTCTGGCCACACATTCCGGACATATTATTATCTACAAACAAGTCTCTATCACGTCCTCCGCTGAGCGGAATGTTTGCAACCGAGTATTTTATCGATCAGAAAAAATACTTCTATTGGATTTTATTGCACGGATACGCGGCTCTATTCTTAGGAATTATAGCATTACTAGCAGCAGGAACCTTATTGATAGCCTATCTGCAACATGCCTGTGGATTGTTTAGAATTGCCAGGTGAGAAGATAAATTACGGAAACTATGAATTTAAAAATTTAAAAATTTTAAAGGATTATACAAGTTTTTTCCTAATTTCCGCATAATATTTGCTAGCGTATTCTTAATAACAATAGAATTAAAAATTTTAATACAAAAATTTTGAGACTACAATAGATTTTGAGTTATAAACGATCAAAGTTTGTCAATGATGTCGCATAGAACTCGCGCGCTTAAAACCGTGACTGCACTTATCAATTTGTTATCATTAAATATTAATAATATGAAATAATATTATTAATAATATTAATTTTATATTAACACTGTAAATTTTAATAACAAATATTAATAGTAAATATTAAAAATAATTATAAATATAATTATTATTAATATTATTATTAATATTATTATTACTTATAATTAATATTAATATTATTATCATTTATTTTCATTATTTTTTATTAGAGAATACAAATCATAAGATTTATAATTTGTTAATATTAGCTTATCGCCATAACGTACAATGTAATGCATATCTACATAGAAAATTATAAATTAAAATCAGCTGTGCCAAAATAAATATCACTTTTCTTGAAAAAAAAAATGACAGATGTCAGATCGACGCGTGTATTTACGGGGCTCTAAGTACGCGACTTCTACGCAATATCATTGGCTCAAACTTTGATCATTTATAAATCAAAGATAATTGCAGCCTCATAGTTTTTGTATTAAAATATTTGATTTTATTTTTTCTCTAGAACACGTTAATAAAGTATTGTATAGAGAATGTAAAACATTTGTATACAGGTTGAGTCATGAAAAATTGCCTTCTATAATATTTTCATAAATATTGATTTTACGCAAAAACGTTTGTGTCGCTCCATCTAACAAAAAACTAAGACGACTAAAATATAGCTTTTTAAAAATTATTTAACTTTTGTCTTAAACGTGTTTCTGATCACTTATCGTGTATAGTTACGGCAAAAAAATCGCTTGCAGTTATCGTCTCGAGCAAGCATTGGTAGTCGATACTTTACGAAAGGGCGGTCCACGAAATAAGAATTTAATTTATATGAAATTGATTCGTGCCGTAGATATGCATCGCGAAGCTATGAAGTGAGTATTTAAAAAACAATAATACGTGTAAGAAGTACGTTTAATGCTCTCTCTCTCTTTCTTTCTCTCGAAGATTTTCAGACACATCGGTATCCAAATTTAAAGTAATGTTCTTTTTTATGATAGTAGTCGGAGTGATTAGCGCGAGTCTCAACTTTTTTCGAGTAAGTCTTATTTCTACTTTCTCAAGCATTTAACAAGCAATCTTATCATAAAATTAGTTACTCTAAAATTTTCCAATCACTGTCAAATTTTCATTAGGGTTACATGGAGATATCAAGACTAGTATTGATATAATCTTGTTTTGAAATTTATGTATATTTGTGTGTGTAAATTAGATGAGAAGAAAATCACTATAATATACAAAATTAAAGAATTTTATTTAATAAATAAAAATGTTTTTATTAAAAATAAAAATAATTATTACAATAAATAAAATCAATAATATAATATATTGTTTTGGAAAGTAAACGAATAATATATATAATAATAACTATCTCAAATTATATTATGTTAAATTATATTATATATTATTATTAAATTATTATTATTATATATTATGTTAAAGATTATATTAAATATTATTTTAAATAATTGTTCAATTTTAGATAAAAATTATTAATAAAATCGAGATAAGATAATATAAGACAAAAGATTTTTGCTACCAAGCTTTATTCAAGATCAAGACAAGATTTCAGTTTTCGAAAATTTTCAATACTAATACAATGTTTTTACAAATATTGTCATGTTTCGAATCTTGCGTAACCATAATTCTCGCCGAACAATTCTAATTCGAAATTTCCTTTAAAATTAACGCTTAGCTTTTACTAACGTTTTATTGCACTTGTACTTAGCTTTTTCAGGCTCTATTATTTAGATATGATGCTGAAGAACTTTTGTTACCTTTAGTGAGCGTGATCACTTATATATCGTACATATTTATAGGCGACTATGTTGGACAAGAAATTATCGATCACAATAATGATGTGTTTGCTACTGCGTAAGGAAAATATGCATACCGTACAATTATTTACTTTTGCACATTATAAAAATAAAAAAGAATCATAATTTTTATAATTTAATAGAAATAAACGTAATAAGTGTGTATGTGCGTGTGACAAAATGATAATTGATAAATTTTCTTATTCTTCACTAATTATTAATTTCTCATTACGTAGATACAATATTCAGTGGTATGCAGCTTCCCTAAACATACAAAAAATGGTATTGTTTTTATTGCAAAGAAGTACCAAGGTTTTCAGTCTAAATATTGCGGGTTTGATTGTGGGATCATTGGAAGGTGCAGTTTCGGTAAGAGATATGTGTATTATAATATACAGTGTGTGTTTTGTTTAAGTGTATATAGTATATCAGTTACTTTTTTAAATAAAAGTTATATAAAAAACATTTTGAGTAAAAAAGTTATTTTGTATAAGAAGGTCTAACAGGATGTTCGGCAACAGGTGGGACAAAATTTAAAGAGTAATAAAATAATATGAGAATGAGGAAGAACAAAATTGCAGTGAAGTTATTCATTTTACTGGTTACTCGCTTCGTTTTTTAGTTATAAATATCTAAAAATTCGCATGAAAGATATCTGATGTATGGCAATTCCGAATTCTCGTACACAGTATCAAAATTACTATAGCACACTTTTTCACATATTAAAAACTATTATAAATTTTTCCTATATTTACACTATATTATAAACAAATTAAAGAACTGAAATAGCTCGCATACTTTTCATGCGAATTTTCAAATATTTATAACTAAAAAATAAAGTTGATATTTTGTTATTCTTGATTTTCGTTTTATTTTGTTATTCTTGATTTTCGTTTTATTTTATCATGTAGAACCACTCCTCAAATTTTGCCCCATCTATACCGAACATTCTTTATATCTAATAAGACTTATCATTAAATAAAAATTAAAAATTTTTTTTTAAATGTTATTTATATAACCGTTTTATTTTTTTAATGTAATAATGTTTCTATATTTTACTACAAATTTGTAAGATACTTTGTGACAGATTCGATAACGTGCAATGAAGTGAGATAATTAGTAATTATTCCTAATATTGTCATTTGTATTGCTCTTATAGATATGGGCGGGACAAAATATCTCTAATAAAAAATGTTTATATTAATCTTTATTTATAAATAACTGTAAAAAATATTTTATTATTATGTTATTATTATTATAACTATTTATTATTCTATTATTATATTATTATTATATAAACCTTTTTAAACAAAATAATTTTTATTTTAAAGATTTATATATACATATATCTCTATCATATAAAAAATAACTGAATGTACATACTTAAATAAAACACTATACGTATATTTGAAAAACAAAAATACGTTTAACAAATAAAAGGAATAACAAATAAAACGAGAAAATGTAATTTATATTACAGTTATTGAGTACAATACTATCATACTTCACCGTTCTTTATTCTACGCGGACTTGATGCAAGCGTTAATTAATTAATTTAATCGAATGACAATAGCTTAGACACAAATGATTTTAATTATTTATCAACGAAGTAAATTATTTAACTGATGAATAACACCGTAATAGATATGCAATTGTTAAGGAAAAACAAAAGCATATAATGTAACAATATTTATAATAAATTCTGGAAACATGTACTCTTTATTTGTAACAAATTAATACAGCACATATGTGTCACATGGAGTAAGATCGAGAAATGTCACAATGCATCATCGTGAACTGACGAAAGCAACAGTACTTCCGGTAAGATATCAGACTTTTTGTTCATAACTATTTTATGAGAAATAATAAACAAAAGAATATAGAGTGTGTATACACTCAGTTACTTTTTTTTTTAATAAATAATAGAATTATATAAAAAATTGCTTAAATTCTTTTTTGTTTTAAGACAATCTACATATATAATTTAAACAAAATTTTTTTAAATTATTTTTTGGGATATTATTTATAGGAGAGTTTTATTTTTACAAGTGGAAAAATATATCTGTTTCCTTATAAAAATATTTGTTTTACATTTTTATGATTTTATGATAAATTCAATAACGTATAATAAAGGTAGATTATACAGATCTGCATGATTGTCTAGAAAAAATCAGTAATTTCCTATAGTTCCTTGTACGCTGAACCCTAATCCGCAAGGCAAAATAAATGGAATTATGCAGTACTTAACGTATCTTCAATATGTTTTCGCAATGTTTAGTATCGCCTGATAAGTAAACAGAGAAGTACACACAACAAGTTAAATAATATGTTTAAACAAACCATATACTTACTGCAACAATATTATTTTACCGTATCGAGCAGATATCTGAAATTTCATAAAAAGGTGATTTCAAAAATGAGCAAAAAATAAATCGAGTTGTAAATATTCATTGTAAAGCTATAAAGTTTGTATTTTATTTATGTTAATAACAAGTATCTAAAATGCACATAATAACGTATGCTTCCTTGTATTTAAAAGTTTGATTCTTTAATAATTAATTTTTTGAGATCGTCCTTTTCCTTGAATGAGGCTGACATAGTTATTCTCCTTAGTTGTAACCTTCTTCAGGTAAATTTTATTTACAAATTCCTACATAAACATCTCGCTACTTTGTTTAATTAAAATTAATCAACAACAAATTCGCATAAATAAAAAAAAGGAATAAAATGGCTTTCTCTAACAATATATGGGTTAAAAATTCGCAAAATTAATTGCATCTGCATGCTACTGTTTTGTTATAAGTATAAAGTGTACTTTTATACAACATATGCGCACACTCTTTAGAGAATTAATTTATTGCAAAATCTCGCAATTATGTAAGCCATATAATAAATAATGACATATTACCAAACATAATTTCTTTTATTGACATTTTATAATTTAAATAGAATAATATAATGCGTAAGAAGCTGATGATGACTAAGTAATGTGTAATCTTATAATTTTCAGATCACGTCATTGATGAATAATGTGTACTATCGAATATCGTGTACTATCTATCTATTATTATTATTCTGTATGTATACTTATTTCTATCCAATAAGATATTATGGATCACAATGATTATGTATTTGGTAGAATTTAAAAAAAATTTTAACTTCATATACGAGCGCATTTGTTTCGCTAATATTTACAATGCTGATATTTAAATAAAACAAAATTTGAGATTTTTAATAAAATTAATATGCATTAAAAAAAACAAATATGTATGTGTATACATATATATATATATATATATATATATATATATATATATATACATATATACATATATATATATATAAATACACAACATATATATATATATATATATATATATATATATATATATACACAACATATATATATATATATATATATATATATATATATATATATACATAACATATATATATATATATTTATATATATTTATATATATATGTATACATATATATATTTTTCACCAGATTTGAACATAGCATTATTATCATTTTCATAAAATAAACAAAATTTTTATATTAATTAAAAATATTATTATTGCATTTTATTGTAAAAGTATATTATAATATTTAAATTATTATAAACAATTATAATATTTAACAAAAAAAGGTGAAAATCATGAAATATAGTATATATGTGTAAAAAAACGTGATGTAATTTTAGAAAAATTATATAAAATGTGAGATAATGTTTGAAAATTAGTATTTTTTGTTGACCAACAAGCAATTAATAATTTTATTTTATTTATTCTATCGCTTAATTTCATATACATTGCCCAATTACATAAAGCGTAAAAGAAAATATTTTGTAATAATATCGATTAAAGTATATATTTTTTTAAATTGAAAACTGAAGTTTCAATATAAGTGATAATCTGTTTAGAAAGAGAGTTAATATTTCTCTATCTTTTTTTTTCTCCATTAGTTTATAGGCAAAAGTTTGTTAAAGTTTACATTAGTTAATTAATAGATATAAATGCGAAATGATTTGTAGAAATGATTTGCAGAAATGTACATAAAACGATGGTTTCTTCAAAAAAATTATATATTTACCAATAAATTATTAATTAATACATCGATGATTTAAATAGAATGGCAGGTTATATTTCTTTATATAAAATCGATCGCGTGCGTAACTGACGAGTGCACGCACTAGAATGAAGCGCCTTAAAATACATAAGATACAAAATGTCAAATGCGCATGTGCGGTTTTTTATGGAGAGAAATTTATTTATGAAGTTATTTTCCGGAAAATAAGCATATATTATATTCTCGCCGGCGTCGAAATCGATCGCTTAATTATATACTCTTTCGCGAGGGAAGGTGAAAATTGTCAAGTGTTTCGATCTCACGGTGACATTACATATCGCGTTGCATTTACATTAAATTAAGTTATTTGCATTATAGTTTAATATAAAATGAAGCTATAGTTATAATTCAGTTGGCCGATTAAAAGAGGGGGATAAGCGAAATAATTTTTATTTTTGCATTGTCAAACGCATTTCGATGTTCGCGGAGAAATGATCAGCATTGACTGTCTGCACATCAGCCTAAATCGCACTCTGCTACTTTCGGTTGGCCTATGGCCTTATTAGCAATCCAAACTCGTTCAATTTCAGATTGTTCTGTTTTTTGCTCTTTTGACAACCTGCATTATATTTCAGGTACGTCTACATTTTTAATTGTGTTATTATGTATGAGAAATAAACTAGGTCACCACTAATTTTATTTGTTGCAATTTTTCATCTTACGTTTAATTGTAATTATATTATAAACATAATATTGTGTTTATTCATATTATACGTATAACGTCGATGCTGGCATGTATTTTTTAATAAAAAAAAAATTATAATTTTAATACACATAATTAAACCATTATTTGCAGTTGACAACATTTCTTACTTCAAAATGTACTCTGGATCTTTTCATTAATGTTATCTCTTCTGCATTATTTTTTGTTTATCTTGTTATTCAATACATTTCGTTTCGTATTAACATTAAAGTTGTAAGTAAACCATATATTGCATATCGTGTTCTTATATGCATACACTGGATGGTCTCGAACATTCCAGCCAGAC
Source organism: Cataglyphis hispanica (assembly GCF_021464435.1). Lineage (NCBI taxonomy): Eukaryota > Metazoa > Arthropoda > Insecta > Hymenoptera > Formicidae > Cataglyphis > Cataglyphis hispanica. Next base: position 4,680,236 of record NC_065970.1, read on the forward strand.
TTTGAGATCTTATAGGAAATTTAATTTTGAACAAAAAATTTCTTATAAACATGGGTCGAGAAATGCTTCCTTAAAAAGTTAGCACCCAAAAACCTCTGAAATCACGATTATTTTATATGTTTTTAGAAATATCAGGGAAAGTATGCGTTTTTAAATAAAAAGTACTGAAACAAAAGTTGTAGAGAATTAAATTATCTTTTAAATGAGATCAAAATGATTGCAGTAGTTTTGAGAAATAAAATAAAAAGAACATGAAACTTAATAAATTTCTTGGAGAAAAATCAATAAAAGTAGAAAACAAAAATTTTTTTCTCTCATAAAAATAAAGTAATTCTTCTTTTTAAATTAAAATAGCATAGTAGAATATTTTTTAAATCGAGAGTATCTTTAGAAAGCTATGTCGACAGCAAAAAAAAAAATATTTTTTTGTACATTTGAAACTGGTTATCTCAAAACCTATGGAAAGTACTACAATTATTTTAATCTCATTTAAAAGATAATTTAATTTTCTACAACTTTTGTTTCGATACTTTTTATTTAAAGACGCACATTTTCCATGATATTTGGAAAAATTTGTAAAATAATCACGATTTCAGAGGTTTTTGAGCGATAACATCTTAAGAAAATATTTTTCCACCCGTGTTTATAGGAAATTTTTATTTTAGAATTAAATCTCCTATAAGATCTTAAAGTCTGACGTTAACGTTCGGGGCCATCCTGTATATACGCAGATAAACATTTCCCAGAAGTAAATTTTTATACATAGTATGAATACATCTTTTTCCTGAACTTTATCAAATATTATACAAAAATGACAGATAAAGTGTTTGTTGGAGCGATTGCTAAACATCTATAACGATTTAACGGACATGAATGAAATCAATATTATGAAAAAGTATGGCAGCTATGCAAAACGTTACACGATTGGATTAATGCGTAAGACAATTGCTTTCATTAAATATTAAGAGTTTATGTTTTGTTTAAAAGCGATTAGTAAATTTTTCTCACCGTGTGAGTGTGTGTATTACTGTCTTTAAAACGTTCTTTAGTGATCGTTACAATCTTTGCACCCGTTATAATTTTGTATCCATTCTGGCCGCACATTCCGGACATATTATTATCTACAAACAAGTCTCTATCACGTCCTCCGCTGAGCGGAATGTTTGCAACCGAGTATTTTATCGATCAAAAAAGATACTTCTATTGGATTTTATTGCACGGATACGCGGCCCTAGGCATAGGAATAATCATATTACTAGCGACGGGAACCTTATTTATAGCCTATCTACAATATGTCTGCGGAATGTTTAGAATTGCCAGGTAAGAAGATAAAATATGAAAACAATGGATTTAAAAATGTAAAAATTTAGAGACTTAGAAGAATTATATACAGGCTGTCTTATAATCCCCATATAATATTTTGTTTTATTCTAAAGTCGCAATTAAAAAGTTCTAATATACAAAAATTTTGAGATCGCGCGCTTAAAAATCGTAATTGCACATACCTGTCATATTATATCGATTTTTTCAAGCCAAGTGATATTGATTTTTACTACACAGCTGAGTTTATTTTGTTGTTTCCTATATATATTCGTATGCAATCCTTTATTTCAATACAACGTAAACAAATTTTATATTTTTTTTATTTTATAACAGAAGAAGCTTTAAAATTGTGAAACTTCAAAATCGCATAATTCTGGAACCAGAAGAGGCCACAAAATTTAAAATGTGTGTTGTTTAGGAATGTATCTTTACAATATATGTAAAAATGAAAACAATCTGTGAGCTGTAAATTAATCCGAACATTTATTATAATAAATATTAATATATAAAAATAATTATGAATATTATTATTATTATTCATAATTAATATTAATATTATGATTATTTATTTTTATTTTTATTATTTATTATTAAGGAATACAAATCATAAAATTTATAATTCGTTAATATTAACTTATCTCCATAACGTATGATGTACGCTTAATAGATGTACACATGGAAAACCACAAAGTACAATCAGCTGTGCTAAAATCAATATTACCTGATGACTTAAAAAAAAAATAACAGATGACTGATCGGAACGCGTGTAAGTGTAGTTATGGATTTAAGTGCGTGACTTCTACACGACAGTATTGACAAACTTTGATTGTTTATAAATCAAAAACTATTGCAGTTTCATAATTTTTTATTAGAACTTTATTTTCCCTCTAAAACACGTTAATAAAATATTGTATGGAAAATTTGTATACAGGGCAAGTCACTAGAAATTGCCTTCTAAAATATTTTCATAAATATTGATCTTACACAAAAACGTCTGCCTCCACCTAAAACTAAGACGACTAAAATGTAAGCCTTTTAATATTATTTAATTTTTATCTAAACGATTTTATATAAAATTAATTTATGAAAATATCTTAGAAAATAATTTTTAACTAAAATAGTTTTGACTTATTCTGTATAATTACGGCAAATCGCTTGCAGTTATCGTCTCGAGCAAGCTTTGGCAATTAGCACTTCACAAAAGGACAATCCACGAAATAAGAATTTGATTTATAAGGAATTGATTCATGCCGTGGATATGCATCGCGAAGCTATGAAGTGAGTATTTAAAAAATAATAATACGTGTAAGAAGTACGTGTAATGCTCTCTCTTTCTTTCTCTTGAAGCTTTTCAGACTCATCGGTATCCAAATTTAAACTAATGTTCTTTTTTATGATAATAGTCATAATGATTAGCGCAAGTTTCAATTTATTTCGAGTAAGTCTTATCCCTTTTTTTTTCAAGTGCACTTATAAACTTTACATGGAGATATCAAGACAAGTCTTGATGTTGTCTTGTTTCAAAAATTTACAAAATAAGATTTTTAATTAATTATTAAGACAATAGCAAGGCTAGGATTGTTGAAAATTATTGGTTTTTGAAAAAGTATGTAAAGTATGTATATTGTGTGTATGTGTGTAAATTAACTGAAAAAAAATCACTATATTACACAAAATTAAAAAATTTTATTTAATAAATAAAAACGTTTTTATTAACAAATTTAAAAATAATTAATACAGTAAATAAAATTAATAATATAATATATATATATATATATATATATATATATATATATATATATATATTATTATTTTATTACTGTATTAATTATTTTTAAATCTGTTAATAAAACGTTTTTATTATTAAATAAACTTTAACTTTGTAATACTAGTGATTTTTCAGTTAATTACACTACACATAATATATACATATTTACACACTTTTTCAAAAACAATAATAAAATAATTTTGAATATTATTATTATTATTCATAATTAATATTATTATATATATATATATATATATATATATATATATATATATAGTCAGAAATAAATAAATGATATAAATAATTATCTTAAATTATATTATACATCATAAAGATTATGTTAAATATTATTTTAAATAATTATTCAATATTGTTCAATAAATTTATTAATTCTCTATTGTTTGATGATGTGTTACTGTATTCTATTATAATTCTATAATTTTTTTTTTTTGTAGACTAAAGGGAACATTCCCGTTTATTAATTAAAATAAATAATTAAAATAAATTAAATAAAATTGTTAATAAAATTGTGACCAGATAATACAAGACATGATTTTTATTATCAAGTTTCATTCAAGATTTAAATTTTCAAAAATTTTCAATATCAATACAATGTTTTTACAAACATCGTCATGTTTCGAATGTTACGCAATCCTAATTCTCGCCGACAATTCTGTCTAATACAAAAATTTTTTTTAAATTAACGTTCAGCTTTTACTAAATTTTTATTGCACTTGTATTTTAGATTTTTCAGGCTCTATTACTTGGGTATGGTATTGAAGAGTTTTTGTTACCTTTAATAAGCGTGAGTTCTTATATGTCGCACATATTTATAGGCGATTATATTGGACAAGAAATTATAGATCACAATAATGATGTATTTATTACTGCGTAAGGAAAATATCCATACCATACAATCACTTACTGGTACTCGTTTTGCAGATTATAAAAATAAAAAAGAATCATAATTTTTATAATTAAAAAAAAAAGACAAATCTAATAAATATATATGTGCGTGTAACAAAAATAACTGATCAATTTTTTATTCTTCTCTAATTATTAATTTTTTATCATGTAGATACAATATTCAATGGTACAAAGCTTCTTTAAACATACAAAAAATGGTACTGTTTTTATTGCAAAGAAATACCAAGCTTTTCAGTCTAAATATTGCGGGATTGTTTATGGGATCATTGGAAGGTTCACTTTCGGTAAGAGATTTGTGTATCATAATATACAGTGTGTGTTTAATTTAAGTGTATATAGTATATTAGATATTTTTTTTTAAACAGATTTTATATAAAAAACATTCTGAGCAAAAAAGTTATTTTGTATGAGAAAGTCTAAGGTATATAGGGTGTTCGGCAACAGGTGGGACAAAATTTAAAGAATAATTCTACGTGATAAAATAAGAATAACAAAATTGCAGTGAAGGTATTCACTTCGCTAATTATTTACTTCGTTTTTTAGTTAATGTGGTTTAGTAAATGTGTAAAAATTTGCATGAAAGGTGTGTGCAGCAATTCGCCGATCTTGTACGTCAAAAAATTACTACAGCACACTCTTTCACATATCATAAAATTGATTAAAAAACTGAAATAGCTCGCGAATTTTCAAACATTTGTAACTAAAAAAGCAAGCTGCTGTTGCAATTTTGTTATGCTTGATTTTTTATTTTATTTATATCACATAGATTATTCCTTAAACTTTCTCCCACCCATTGCCGAACACTCTGTATATGTAATGGAAGTTATTATTAAACAAACAATTTTAATTATTTCTTTTTAAATATTATTTATATGACAGTTTTATTTTTTCAAATGAAATAATGTACTTATCTATTCCAATATATCTATTTTACTACACATTTGTAAGATTTTTTATGGCAGATTCGATAACGTGAGATAATAAATAATTGTTCATAAAATATTATCATTTGTGTTGCTCTTATAATAGATATGAGCGGGAAAACAAAATATCTCTAATAAAAAATATTTATTATATTTATTTTTATTTATAAATTACTATTAAAAACAATTTATTTCTATTTAAACCTTTTTAAACAAAATAACTTTTATTTTAAATATTTATTTATATATATATATATACATATTATATATTTATATTTAAATTTATATTATTTATATTATATTAAACTATATTATACATATTGTATATCTATATTATATAAAACACAACTAAAAAAAATGTAACAATGTATACACCTAAATGAAACACTGTATATTTTAAAAACGTAAAATATGTTTAACAAATAAAAGGAATAACAAATAAAACGAGAAAATATTATTCATGTTACAGTTGTTGAATGCTATACTATCATACTTCACCGTTCTTTACTCTATACGGACTTGATGCAAGATGCATTAATTAATTAATAGTTTAGTCAAATAACAATAGTGGAAATAGCTAGTTGGACACAAGTGATAGTAATTATAGTGGATTAGTTAATCAATGAATAATATTGTATTAGATATGTAATTGTTAAGGAAATAGACAAGCATATAAAGTAATAATGTTTAGAAAAAATTCTAGAAAACATGTACACATTAATAATCGTTATAATATTAATACAACAAATTAATAAAGCACATATGTCATATGGAATAAAATCGAGACGTTAAAATTGCGTCATTCTAAACTAACAAAAGCAATAGTCATTCCGTTAAGATATCAGACTTTTTGTCCAGAAGTATTATATGGGAAATATATAAACATCCACCAATATCATTGTGTATATGTATATGAAATCCGTGTATGTGTAGAATAAGATTATTTGTACAAAATCAGAAAAGATAAAACTTTTTTTATTAAATGTTACAAAAAAAAAAATAGAGTGTATATACACTCAGTTACTTTTTTAAATAATAGTTATATAAAAAAATGTTTTTTTTTTGTTTAAGAAGATTGTATATATATATAACAACTTAAACAAAAATTTGAATTATTTCTTTTTTAAATATTATTTATAAAACAGTTTAATTTTTGAAATAAAATAATATATTTATTTTTTTACAATTTTGTGAGGATTTTCCTTTGATCAAATTTGACAACACGCAATAATGATAGGTAATCAATAATTTGTTCATAAAATGTTGTCACTTGCTTTTATGATAAATATGAGCGGAAAATAAAAGTGTTTATTAAGTAAGAGTAATAGTTTAAAATTTAAAATTATCCTACCTCATACTCCGCTGGTTATAATTTTATTAATTATTTTAATAATATAATAATTTTATGAATTATTTTTTAACACATCAATACACATAGATGACGTATCGGCAAACGTTTCTCTTCAAAATGACACGTTCCCCACGAGTGCACGCGCAAGACTGAGGCACCAGGGACCGCGTCACTGGAAAGAAGCATCTCTACGCTTGCGCAAATTTCGATCGAAGCTACCTTATGCATGTTTCTCTATATATGTGAAACAAATACTTGACAAATTTCTTTCCATGTGATATCGATCGTCCCTTCCTTCGTAAAGTTGCTAAATTACCAAAGTTTTGTTTTCGATGATTTGTACTACCTCTAGTTTTTACTGAATTGCACAATTTATTATAAAAAGTTAAGGAAAAAAATTGAAGAATATTTGAAGGAAGAGAAAAGTGGAATATGCAAAAACCTTGTCGATACTTTCACAATCATACGCATTTCGTTGCTCGCAGAATAATGATTTGCGTGGAGACTCAATTTTTTAATCTCAATAGAATTCTTCTATTCGCAGTTGGCTTATGGCCCTATCAGCGAACGAAACTCACTCGGTTTCAGGTGATTTTATTCGTCAGCATTTTGACAAGCTTTATTATATTCCAGGTGCGTTTATTATTTTATGCATTAAACATATGATCCGTCGTAACGAGCGCATTCACGCACATTTTAAATATAGTCAGATATTGGTATTGATAATACGAGAATAAATATTTTATATTTTATTAAATATTTTGATAAATGATTTATTAATTTCTTATACATATATACGTATTATGAAAATATTATTTGTTAAGCGAAATAAAAAACCGCGTTTCTACATGTAATTTTTTTAATAAACTGATTCATTGCAGTTCACAGCGCTTATAACTACAGAATGCACACTTGAGTTTATCATCAAAGTTTTTTCTACCGCAATGTTTTTTAGTCGTTACGTGATTATATACAACTCTTTTTGGGTAAATGCTCATAGTGTAAGTCGATTCTTCTCACTGTATTCGTTCAAGCAAATCTGATTTATCAATTTTTTAGATGTAATAATTCGAATTTTTGAATTGAAAACAATGTTAAATATTATTATCGTAATTATTTTTATAGGTAAAATATTTACTGGAACAACTTCAAGATATTTGTGACCAATTAAAAGACAAAAATGAAATTGCTATTATTGGAAAATATGGAAATATCGCAAAATATTTTACAACCATAGGTAAGATATTATATCTTAATAATTACATATAAAATAAACAGATTGCAATCTCGATATAAACATTTCAATTAATTCGATTAATTATTTTGCGATTGTTGACCTACAGATTTTAATCACATTTTTACTCAAATAAAAAATTATAAAAGTTAAAAAAACATTTTTATGCCATTTATTTTTAGATACCCGTTAATTAATAGAGTTATTATTATATTATTATAAAAAGTATAGGAAAGTATAAAATTTCACAATCTATATTTTGCAAAAATATTATAGCAAAAAGTGATAACAAGCAAGAAATAGAATTAAAAAGATATCGATATTTCAAACATGCATAAATATATTTTGGAACATTAAATATTAATTTATGTAACCATTTATTTTAAATGTTTTTAGCAATTGCTGGCTGTGGTGCATTTATTGCCATTTTATTGTCAATATGGTCACACATTTTTCATACTGATTTTCATATAAACGAGTCACGACAAACAGTGCAAATCGTGACTGAGTATTTTGTCGATCAAGAAAAATATTTTTATTTAATTTTACTGCATAAAAACGCAGTTATTTGTATTGGGATGACTACGTTGACCGGAACGGGAACGACGCTTTTAGCATATGTCACATACGCATGTGGAATGTTTAAAATTGCAAGGTAAAAAAAAATAACATTAAGAATAGTTATGTAAATATAATTGCAAATAATCTTTTCTTTATCTGCTTTTCTCTTTTTCTTTTTAAGTATCAATATAATCAATTTTGTAAAAATTATATAGCGTTCTCATAAAATAAATAATATTTTTTCGTATATTTTCTTATCGTAAAAGAAACGGCATTTTTTATTTTTATATTAACAAAAGACTATCAACTTTTTTGTAAAGAATCACAATTTTCTTCAAGAAAGAAGAAGAGAACAGTAAAAATTTTTAAGTGGCACTTTCTATAAAAGTCATCACTCATTTCAAAAGTTCTAAAAAAGATTTTGTTTTTACTCTAGACCAATACAATTTTAATATCGTTTTTAAATAAAGAGCGTGCAATAGACTTAAAATAAAATTTAATCAGTTTCTAGAAAATTTTTGCAGCATTATCACTACAGAATATTATGTATATAAAAATATGTGTATGATATCAAATGCTGCTCGAAAAAAATTTTACAAAAATCGATTTATTATTTTTTCATTATCTGTATACATAAAAAAAGTGTTAAAATTTAAATTCTTTCTTTTTAAAGCTTCTTTTTAAAGAAAAATAAATTTGTAAAATTAACTATTTAAAAAAAAAAATAATTACTAATTAGTTTCTATATCTTCATAAAAAATATCAAAAATCTTCATAAAAATATCAAAAATCGCAATTTTTTATTTAAAATAAAAGTCAAAAATACAGAAGAATTTCTTTTTTATTTTTTATTTTATTTTTTTGTGTATACATCTTATATATTTATACAGAAAAAAAATTATTTATAGTTATCGCATGGAAAATGCTATGACCACTAAAGTACTCCAAAATATTAATCTGATAAATCAGATTATGATTCATAAAAAAATAATTGATGCTGTCGAAATCCATTGCAAGGCTATAAAGTTAGTATACATGCGATAACAATTCTAATAATTTCATTGTAATCGCATTCGATTTTTCTTAAAGGTTTTGTGAATTTTTAACGTCTACTTTTGAAGGCTCCTTTTTTCCATTACTAATAATTGATGTGATTTCTTTGAGCCTGAATTTTTATGGAGTAAGTTTTCTTCTCTCAAATTTTTAAAACTTAATGTGTTGAACTGCAGACATTTATTACGGTAAAACTCTCGAAGTTGGGCTGATGATCTTGACCTTGATATATGTTGTTAAAGAAGATTTTCTGAGTAATTTTTCGTAAGAATTAAGTGACGGCATTAGTTTAGAAAATATAACGGTAATTATACAGAAAGAGGGTAACCTCGTGTATGAATTTGACTTTGAAATATGTTGTCAAAGCCTCATCATCCTAAGTGACTCTGACCTTGAAAGAAGTAGCGATCACGATCCATTCAAAAGTTATAAAGCATTAAAGAGTGAACTTCACTTCGTCTTGCAAAGTACATGCGTGGATGCTGTGAGTTCCGCCCATCTCACTTCGTGAGGTGGGGGGAGGCCTCAACTTAAAAAATATAACCTAATCCAAACCTATTTCTTATTAAAACTAAAATTTAGTTTGGGTTATATCTTTCGGAAGTGGGGCGCACTTGGTTCCGCTCTTCCTCCTTCGGGGAAGGAGGGGCTTTACCTCCGGAAGATATAACCTAACCTAAACCTATTTCTGATTTAATTATATACCTCTTTCCGCACTGTAAGTAGGGTGTTTCACACATAGAACTTTAATTTGCTAGATCTTCTAAATTAATGCCCTTAATAATGCCCTTTTTGCGGAGAATTACTCAGAAGAATCTCTTTGATATATGTCAAGATCTAGGTTATCGGCGTATAGGCCCAACTTCAAGAGTTTTACATTTATTACATATATACTATTTCGTAATAAGCAAAATTAAAAAAATTTAAATGACAATATAATCAGAGATATCAATAAAAATAATTATTATACAAATATCAAATAATGTTAATTGTAAAATTATAAATTAAAAAAAAATTATTAATATCTATGAATTGTATTTTTTGCTTATTTTCTATTTTTATTATTATTATATTTAATGTAAACTAAGTAAGGAAATTAGGGATGATCTCATCGATTGCAATGATCTTAATACATATTGTCAAGGTCTTGAGTACAATACTCAACGTTTTAATCATTGCTCGTTATTTATTAAAATATTGTTAATAAAAGAAATTTAACGAATTACGTAATTTTCTGACATTAATATTAAGAAGTATATACATACACACAATATGACATGTGCGGGTATTACAAAATAAAAGCGTGGGCGGAGAAAAAGCTCCGCCCTTCTCTTGCACTCCCACTCTAAAAATTTCTAAGCTAATCCAAATTTAATTTTAATTAAAAATTAAAAATTGTTAGTTATTTTTATTTTAGATAATGATTCATCTCTTGGACATGGGTTAGGTTAAGTTAGTTTTTTTGGCTTGGAGATGCAGGGGGAATTGCAAAGTCCTTCTCTCTCCCATGCGTTCGATTTACTGCATACAAATAAATAAATGATATCTAAAAATTATATATAATTTGTGGAAATTTTTTTTGTTAATTTTTTAATAAACAACGATTTTCTAACTATTTTCCCGTTTTTGTCATCAAAATTGATTTCAAAAGCGGTTTTTCAAATAGCCGACCAAATTATCATAATCGAGCCAGGAAATTTACTTAGGTTTTAATACATATTTGTAAGAGATTTATTTATGAAGAATATAAACAAAGTGCATAAAAATATAAATAATGTATGAAAGCAATATTATATGTGATTGTTATTATCACGTTTCATTCGTTAAAGAAATTTTGTTAATAATTTTTTAATAAACAACGAGTGACGACTAAAACCTTTTGAAAGTTTACTCAGGGTCGTGTTTTTGACAACATTGAAGTCGGTGAGATCACTTTTAATATGCATAATTTTTCCTAAGTAATTGTACACGTGAAAAATAATAACTACAATAATAATATTTTAGATTTTTCGAAATGCATCGCTTGGAGATAATGAAGCAATTTTATTACACTTGTTATTTGCATTTATCATCCTCGTATATATGTTTATAATTAATTGTGTCGGACAAGAAATTATAAATCACAATAATCATGTATACTTTACAGCGTAAGATATATTGTTCACACGATTGTGTATGTACATATAATATATATAATATACTTTACGTGTGGCCTTCATTATTAATTACACAGATCTGCATAATTTTGAGGATTGAAAAAAATGAATAGATATAGTTTTTTTTGTACTCTGAATCCAAATTCGCAAGGCAAAATCGCTTATTATATGTCAAGTTTTTGAGAAAATTGGGATTGAAACGCATTTTTTATCATTTTTGAAAATTTGTAGCAGACGAATCCGATATGCTTCTGGCACATTGAAGTACAAGATTTATGATGCTTTTATTTGCTCTGCCTGAAGTTTCTTGCATAGCTACAAATTTTTAAATATGGTAAAAAATGCAATTTTGCAAAGTTTTAATCACATTTTTCTTGGAATTCTGTGGTAGACTACTTTGCCTTGCGACTTTGAATTTAACACATAAAAATTATAAACTTTATACTAAAACCATAAAATTATAGAAATCTATTCACTATTTATCATGTAACGATTATTTTACAGGTACAATAGTCAGTGGTATGATGCACCATTACACATACAGAAGCTGATACTTTTTATATTATTAAGAGGTAGACAAACTTACACTCTCAATATCGGCGGAGGCTTATTTGCAGCATCCTTAGAGTGTTTCGCCACGGTAAAAATTATAAATTATAGTACTTAGATTTAGAAAAAGAAAGAGAGAGAATGTCTAGTCATTAATAATGTAATAGAAAGCTTATTTTTTACAGCTAACAAAAGCATCAATGTCCTATTTCACCTTTATGTATTCTATGGAGGAGTAACAAAACCTCTCCCAAACCCGCACCTAAAAATCATAACATTTTGTATGTATTTTTTAAATTATTTTTATGCAAAAATTTGCAAACCCAAGCACAACACGTTTATAATTATAAACATCGTTTTGTGTCCAAAGCACAGGGCGGTATGAGATGGACTTTTCTTCTCGTAGAAAGTTGCAGATGTAAAATCATATAATTTGGTAAACCTTTTTGTTAAATCTCAAAAACTTTTCGAGACCGCCAAATAAAACAAAATAAATTACAATATATGATAAGATCATCAGCAAAGTCCATTAAAGTAAATCCAAATTGGTTATGATTTATGTTTCATGTTTGGAAAAGTAAAATATAAAATAACGACAAATATCGTAAATCGAATTAATACATCAACATAATAATATTAATTTTGTTTAGCGAGTTGCACTAATTATGAAATAATAAAGTCAAATATTCACAATTATTTCGCTTCTGAGAAAATATATACACATCTATTTAATTATTAGATCAAGTACGTTATGTTAAATATATACATATACACTATTTAAGAAATAGGGAACACTTTTCGTATCCTAAAAATTTGGCTATTTTCAAAGCGCTGAAACTCGATGAAAAATCATAGCAAATACAAAATTAAAAAAATGTTTTGAAGCTTAAAGTTTTAACTTTAACCAAAGAGTTTTAAAAATTAAAAAATTTTTTTTGCTTTAAAAAAAAACACATTGTTTCGTTTCCTTAAAATTACGTAATTTGAAGTTCTGCAGCTCGATAAAAAAATTTCTCTCTAAAAAATCAATTCAAGTTCCACATAAACTATTTTATAAACTGCAACATTTTACTTGCAAAATGCCTTTTTTAAAATTTTTTGATTGAGTTACACGAGTTTGAACTAAAATTGTATTTTTTTTTAAATAGGAAAAATGTTTAAAATTATTGACAATACGTTAAAGTTGAAATTTCAAGCTTTAAAATGCTTTTTTAATTTTTTGTCTTTAATTTTTCGCCAAATATTGATATCATTTCTAAGAAATGATTTTTCGCTGCGTATCGACATTATTTCTGAAAAATACAGTTTAGTTTCAAAATCGTGTAACTCAGTCAAAAAAAAAAAAAATTGTAGAAAAATTAAAAAAAAACATTTTGTAGGTAAAATGTTGTAGTTTATTGAACTTGAATTGAATTAAAAAAAAATCAAAATTATCGTGTTGCAAAATATCAAAAATATCTAATTTTAAGGAACAAAACAATGAGTTCTTTTTTAAAGTATAAATATAGAACAAGGAAAATGAAAAAATTTTTTTAAATTACTGATAGCATGTTAAAGTTGAAACTTCAAGCTTCAAAATGCTTTTTTAATTTCTTATTTATAATTTTTCGCCGAATATCGATATCATTTCAAATTCTTGGTAAAAAAAATTGTAGAAAAATTAAAAAAAAAGCATTTTGTAGGCAAAATGTTGTAGTTTATGGAACTTGAATTGAATTAAAAAAAAATCAAAATTATCGTTTTGCAAAATATCAAAAATATCTAATTTTAAGGAACAAAACAATGTATTCTTTTTTAAAACAAGGAAGATAGCATGTTAAAGTTGAAATTTCAAGCTTCAAAATACTTTTTTAATTTTGTGTCTACGATGATTTTTCGTCGAGTTTCGGGAGTTTAAAAATAGTTTTTAGGGCATAAAAAGTATTCCTCATTTTTTTTTTTTTGAATAGTGTATAATACATCATATATGTCTCGAAAAAACATGCAAAACACACACACACACACACACACACCACACACACACACACACGCACGCACGCACGCACGCACGCACGCACGCACGCACGCACGCACGCACGCACGCACGCACGCACACACACATACACACACACAATGACATTTAATATTATACAATTGGCCTAAAATATAACACGGAATTAGAATTTGGATATTTAAACAAATACAATCAACGATACCTTATATAATATCTTCGAGAAGATAGTTTCTTTTGTAATTAATTGCCAACACATGTGAGACATGACATCGTTTCCAAAGTCAAGTGTTCACTACGAGCGCAACCACAAGAATGAAAAGTATGAACCATACCAAAGGAAAAAATGACGATTGCGCTTGCGTCGACTTCGATCGATAAGATATTCACACATTCACTGGATGAAATACTCATTTATTAAATTTCTTTTTATGTAAAATTGAATCACTTTTTCTCACAAAATTGTTAAATTACATAAGCTGCGTTTTCACAATATCTTCTGTAATTTAATATTTATTATAAATTAGATAATTTATAACCAAATTTATTCTAAAGAAGCGGTAAGAGTTTAAGAATATTTAATTTGAGGAGGAAAAAAAAAGGAGATGGAAGCGAATTTTTATCATTTTTTCAATCGCAATCTAGCATCGAATCTATGCTCGCGCAGTAATGATTTGCATCGTGACTCAATATTTTAATTTCAATAGAATTCTTCTACTCTTAGTTGGCTTATGGCCCTATCAGCGAACAAAACTTGTTTGTTTTCAAATAATCTTGTTTTTTATCATTTTGACAAGTTTTATTATATTCCAGGTACGTTCATATTTTTAACAATATTATAATAAAATACACACTAAACATATGACCATAATAATCACTATTTTACGCAAGTTTTAAATGTAATCAATTTTTAATATTGATAATACAATTTAATATCATTGCAATTGTATCATGATAATAATAAATATTTCATTAATTTATTATATACAATTTATATATATATATATATATATATATATATATATATATATAAATACATATTTTTTTTAAAGAAAGTATTATTTGCTAAATAAAATAAAAAAATCGTGTCTTTTTATATGCAATATCTTCAACACACTGATATTTGATTGTAGTTCACAGCGTTTATAACTACTGAGTGCACACCTGAGTTCATTATCAAGGTTTTTTCTACCGCAATATTTTTTAGTGTTTGTGTGATTAAATACAATTGTTTTTGGTTGAACGCGCATAATGTAAGTCTCCTTCGAGTAAATCTTTTCTATAAATAAATTTTTTAGACGCAATAATTCAAATTTTTAAATTAAAAACAATGTTAAATATTTTCATAACGGTCATTATTTTTTATTTTTATTATGGTTATATTGTAGATAAAATATTTATTGGAGCAACTTCAAGATACTTGTAACTACTTGAAAGATGAAAACGAAACTGCTATTATGGAAAAATATGGAAATATAGCAAAATATTTCACAATTATATGTAAGACGTTATACATAAAATAAATATGAATACAGGAGGGTATTTATAAATAAGACGGTGTGGCTTTCAAAATTTTGATTGTTTGTCGATACTGTGAAACATTCTATGTCTGTGTGCAAATTAAAGCTATTTTTCTTGCTTTTTTTACATTGAAGTATAGGAGTCATTCTTATTCTACATATTATTATTGTTACATTTTTGATATAATATATTCCATATACTTTATATTTTATATACTTTATAATTGCACTGAAGATAATCCAAAAAAGAACCGAAACATACGCTTTTTGCGATTATATTTATCACTTAGACAAAACGTCAATATATTTTGATTGTAATAATAAAACATATGCGCACAAATTACCGCGCTGGTTCTTGATTGCTTTCTTTTTCATATTATTATATTAAATATTACATTATATTATATTAATTATATTATCTTATTAATAAAATTTTACAAAAATATTATAGAAAAAAAGTGATAACAACAGCGATAAATAAAGTTATTAAAAAGATATCGATATTTCAAACATGCATAAATATATTTTGGAATATAAACAAATATTAATTTATGTAATCATTTATTTTAAATGTTTTTAGCAATTGTTATGAGTGGTGTATTTGTTGCCATTTTGTTGCCAATCATTTTACGGTCACAGATTCTTAACACTGACTTGCATATAAACGAGTCACGACAAACAGTGCAATTCGTGACTGAGTATTTTGTTGATCAAGAAAAATATTTTTACTTAATCTCATTGCATCAAAACGCAGCTATTTGTATTGGAGCGACTACACTGACAGGGACAGGAACAATGATTGTAGGATTTGTTATATGTGCATGTGGAATGTTCAAAATTACAAGGTAAAAAAATATGGTAAATCTTGTTAGCGCCAATTTCATTAATTTTAATGTCATCAATAATATTTATTTAGTGTACTCACAAATAAATAATATCCCTTCGCATTTTGTTTTCTACTTTAAACAAAATTACGGTATTTCTGTATGGAATCAAGTAGCTGTAAGTTTTATACAAGGATCACAATATTTTTCAGAAAAAAAATTGGAGAATAACACTTAAAAATTTTTCAATGCCAGTTTCCATTAGTCACTACTTCCAAAAGTTCTAGAAAAAAGATTTTATTTTTACTCTATGCAAATAGAATTTTAATTTCATTTCAAAATAGAAAGCGTGCAATCGACTTAAAATAAAATTTCACAAATTTTTAGAGAATTTTTGTCACAAAAAAAATATGTATATAATATCACACGCTGTTCGATTTAAAGAAAATTAAAAAAAAATTTTATTTTATGGATTACTGACTACTCCATATGTATAAAAAAAGAAAATATTAAAGTTCAAATTTGCCCTATCTTTAATGAAAATAAATTTAGTATATTATGTTAAGAAAAATAACATATATATATATATATATATATATATATATATATATAATGTGAATATTATATTAAGAAAAATAAATTTTTAAAAATATTTATTATAACAAAAGATTATTAATTAATTTCTCTGCATCATGAAAATATCATAAATGGCAATTTCTTATCTAAAGTAAGTACCAAAAATACAAAAGGATATTATCTATTTGTGTATACATATTCTATATGTATATTTATGAAAAAAGAAATTATTCATAGTTATCGCGTGGAGCAAGCAATGACCACTAAAATACTCGAAAATATTAATTTGGAAAATCAGAGTATGTTTTATAAAGAAATAATTGATGCTGTCAAAATCCATCGCAAGGCTATAAAGTTGGTATACATGTGATAACAATTTTATAATGATCTTATTGTAATCACATTCTATTTTTCTTCAAGGTTTTGTGAATTTGCATCGTCTACTTTTAAAAATACTTTCATTTTATTAATAATAGCTGGTGTGATTTCTTTAAGTCTGAATATTTATGAAGTAAGTTTGTTCTCAAGTTTTTAAAACTTAATGTGTTGAACAACGGACATACGTATATACCGTTTTGTATAATAAGCAAAATTAAAACGAGATTTGTAGATAACAGTAATCCAATCTAAAAGCAATAAAAATAATTTTTAATATAAATATCAAATAATACTATTTATAAACTCATAAATTTAAAAAATCTTAGCATGTGAGTTATTTCTTCAATATTATTTGTTTATTTTTTTTTCTATCATTATTATATTTAATGTAAATTAAGTAATTGTACATATAAAAAATGATACCTACAATAATCTGTTCTAGATTTTCCAAAATATATTGAATGGAGATAAAGAAGCATTTTTATTATACTTGCTATTGACATTTACTGTCCTTTTATATATGTTCATAGCAAACTATGGCGGACAACAAGTTATAAATCACGACAATCACGTATATTCCACAGCGTAAGATGTAGATGTATTGTTATATGCATATATACATATATATACACAATTGTGTGTTATGTATATACAGGGTGTCCCGAAACTTTCGACACACCCGAAGTGTGAAGGTTAGATTGGGCGACACTAAGTCGAAAAGTCCTGTACCATTTTCCTCTATAATAATTCAGAAAGAAGTTATTATCACTGACACGTGTCTGACTAAAGATCGGCGATGATTGGTCAGACTTTACTCAATAATTACTCTTTTATTAAGCGTTATACAAAAAAATGGTACAGGACTTTTCGACTCACAATTTCGCCCAATCTACCTTCACACTTTGGGTGTGCCAAAAGTTTCTGGACACCATGTATAACATATACGTATACTCAACATATTTTCTTCTTTATTAATTATTCGCAATTTGTTGAAGTGAGGTTTATTTCATAGGTACAATAATCAGTGGTATAATGCACCGTTATATGCACAGAAGCTGACACTTTTTATACTGCTACAGGGCAGCAAAACTTGCAACCTCAATATCGGTGGATTGATTGTGGCATCCTTAGAATGTTTTGCCACGGTAAAAATTATAAATTACAGATTTAGAGAGAGATAGAAAATCCTACATTAATAATGTAATAAAAGACTAATTTTCTTGCAGCTAACAAAAGCATCAATGTCCTACTTCACCGTTATATATTCTATGCAGTTTTAATGTGAAAAATACCTATATATATATATATATATATATATATATATATATATATATATATATATATATATATAATTTACTTTTGCAAATGTAAAATATAATCATAGTCAATTTGTATCTAGCCAATTTTTAGAAGAATATATATATATATATATATATATATATATATATATATATATATATTCTTCTAAAAATTGGCTAGATACAAATTGGCTATGATTATATTTTACGTTTGAAAAAATAAATTATATAATATTGACAAATGTTGGAAAACGAATTAATACATCATCACAATAATATTTATTTTGTTTTTTGATTGTTGCACTGTTTAAGAGATAATAAAATAAAAAGTTTACAATCGTTTTATTTGCAAAAATAGACATCTATTTAATTATTATATTTAGTATGTTAAGTATAAACGTATATCATATGTCATATATGTTTCGAGAAAGCATGCAACACATACACACACACACACACACACACACACACACACACACACACACACACAAATATAATGAATAATATTTAACAATATATAGTTGTACTTCAAATGTACACAAAATTAATATTTGTATATTAAAATAAATACAATCAACGATATGTTATATAATGTTTTCGAAAAGATAGTTTCTCCCGAACTGTGAACATATATGAAGTTTGGATCGATGTTCTCTTCTCTAAAGTCAAGTGTTCGCTACGAGCGTAAACACAAGAATGAAGCATGCGACCATGCCACTGAAAAAAAAGGTTTGCGCCGACTTCGATCGCAAAGCTATCTAATTCATGAGCATCTATATGCGTAAAATACACATTTATTAAATTTTTTTTTCATGTAAAATCGATTATTACAATTGCCTCTTCACGACAAAATAGTTAAATTCCTGAAGTTTTATTTCCATAATATTTTGTAGAATTTGGTACTTATTTTGAATTAAATAATTTATGATAGAGTTTACTTTAACAGAGAGAAAAATTTTCAAGAATGTATACTTAATTTAAAAAAAAAAAAGAAAAAATAGAGGCGATCTTTCTTTTCTTCTTCAAAGTTCCACAGGTTTCTATGCTCGAACAATAATGATTTGCATTCAGACTTTACATTTTAATCTCAATCGGACTCTTCTGCTGGCAATCGGTTTATGGCCATATCAAAAATCAAAATTAGTTCGACTTCAGATAATCTTGTTTCATCTGATAAGCTTTGTTATATTTCAGGTATGTTTCCATATTTTCCATATTTATAATCGTAATATTATAGAATATGCACTACACTCATATATCTTAATATTTATCGTCTACTTTTAAAGGCTCTTTCTTTTTATTAGTAATAGCTGGACTGCTTTACGCTTGAATGTTTATGGAGTAAGTTTATTCTCGAGTTCTTAAAACTTAATGTGCTGAGCAACAGACATATATATATATATATATATTATATATATAATTTTGTAATAAGCAAAATTAAAAAAGTTCGAAGATGACAGAATTCCAATACAAATAATTGATAATATAAATATCAAATAATAATAATTATAAAAATATAAATGTAAAAAATCTTAGCATGTGAATTATTTCTTCACTATTATTTGCTAATTTTCTTTTTTTTATCATTATTATATTCAATGTAAACTAAGTAATTATATATGAATATATAAATGTTAACTATAATGATGAGTTTCAGATTTTTCAAAATATATCGCTCGAAGATAAGGAACCTTTTTTTTTTGCACTTCTTGTTTGCATTTGTCATATTTTTATATATATATGTTTGTAGTTAACTATGTCGGGCAAGAAATTACAAATCACAACAATCATGTATACTTCACAGTGCAAGATATAAATACATTATTCACACAATTGTATGTGTACATATATAATATATATAATATATTTTATATACGTCCTTTATATTAAAAATAATAAATTCAAGAATTCACAATCATTTCATTTCCGATAATATATATTTATTTAATTATTATATTAAGTATATTATGTTAAGTATATACATATATAATACGTCATATATGTCTCGAGAAAGCATGCAACATATACGCACACACACAGCAAATAATATTTATTAATATACAATTGAGGTCTCAAATGTATACGGAATTAGCATTTACATATTTAAAAAAATAGAGTCAACGATACCTTATATAATTCTTTCGAGAAAATAGTTCCTGTCATAGCCAATTGCTGACACACGCGAGAACTCAGATCGACGAAACGTTCCTCTCTAAAGTCAAGTGTTCACTACGAGTGTAAACACAACAATGAAGCATGTGAACCATGGAAGTGGAAAAGAAGACTATTGCGCTTGCGCCGACTTCGATCGCTATCTGTCAATGAGTATCTGTATGCGTGCAGTATACATTTATTAAATTTCCCTTACGTGAAATCGATCGCTTCAATTGCCTCTTTCCACAAATTAGTTAAATTACTGAAGTTTTATTTCCACAATATTTTGTGGAATTTCATATTTACTTTGAATTAAATAATTTATGATAGAATTTACTCTGAAAAGTGGAAAAATGTTCAAAAATACATACTTAATTTAAAAAAGGAAAAAGAGAGGCTAGAGACAAATCTTTATCAATTTCTCCGCAGTTCAGTATCTATGCTCGGACAGTAATGATCTGCATTGAGACGCAACATTTTAATCTCAATCGAACTCTCCTACTCGCAATTGGCTTATGGCCATATCAAAAATCAAAATTAGTTCAATTTCAGACAATCTTATTTTTTAGTATTTTGATAAGCTTTGTTATATTCCAGGTACGTCCATATCTTCAAATGTATTAATGTGGAATATGCACTATACACAATTTATTAATTCATTAAATTAGCAAACGCTTACTTTAATCAAAATTTTTAATTATATTTAATTATTGATTGCAATTGCGATAGATAAATATTAAAATTTTAATACGTTATTAATATTTATTATATACCATAAAACAAATTATTGTTTTAATCTCTTAGTAAAATGTAAATTTTATATTTTTTTCCTAATGCAATACATACAATTAATTGATTAATTGAAGCTTACAGCGTTTATAACCACAATATGCACTGTTGACTTTATCATCGAAACTTTTTCTACCGCATTAGTCTTTAATTTCTATGTAATTATATACAACATGTTCTGGATTAACACTCATCATGTAAGTCAATTGTTTATCGATTTGTACAAATAAGTAATTTTAATAATAATTTCTAATATATAAATTTTTATAAATGAAAATTTTTCCCAATTTTTCCAAAAACAAAGTTTAAACTTTTGTGATGGTAGGTGAGAAATTTGTTGGAACAATTACAGTATATCTGTAATGAATTAAGAGACAAAAATGAACTTGCTATCATTAAAAAATATGGATATTACACAAGACGATTTACTGCTATATTTACATGTAAGAAAATATTTCTCGCCAACTATTATACATTATAAAATTGAGCAGGTTCTAATCACGAGAGAAGTTAAATATTTAGATTAGTTTGATTAACCATATTTTGATGTTAGCTCAAATATTATATAAGTCTTATTTTTTACAATATACATATATTTAACATTTTGAAAAAATGTCAGAACAGAAAAGTTATTAAAATACTGTGAAATCTGGCAAAGAGAAAATTATGTATAAATAATATAGTATATCATAAAATATAAAAGAGCAATTTTAAAATGATTTTATTTAAATATTTGCAGTGCTCGGTATATGCACTATATTCTTTCTTATTTTACTGCCAATTTGGCCTCATGTGTTTGGTACTCTTCTGCACATAAACAAGTCTCGAATAGAGAATCAGGCAATACAAATCACGAATGAGTACTTTATCGATCAAGAAAAATATTTCTATTTAATTTTGTTGCATAAAAACGCAGTGTTTTGCATTGGAATAACTACGTTGACAGCGACGGGAACAACGCTTTTAGGATGCGTTATACATATATGTGGAATGTTTAAAATTGCAAGGTGAATAATGAATTTAGGACAAAACAAATGAAATGTATGGCTGCAAACAAAATTTTTTATTGTTTGGTTGTGTTTAAATTTATTAATGTAATTTTGGGAGAACTTTTTATTTATAGCAAACAACTTAATTACAGTTATCGTATTGAAGAAGCAATGTCGACGAAAATGCTCAAAAATATTAATCTGAAGAATCAGACAATGATTTATAAAAAAATATTTTATGCCGTCGAAATCCATCGCAAGACTATAAAGTCAGTATGCGTGTGATAATAATTATATAATTCCTGTAATAATATCTTGTTTTTTTTTAAAGGTTCACCGACATGCTTATATCTAGTTTTGAAGGCTCATTTCTGTTATTAATAATGTTTTTTGTGATTTCTTTGAGTCTGAATACTTTTGCAGTAAGCGTTTTTGTTGTTAAAACGTATTTCTAAACAGAATAAATATGACATGTAATAATAATCGAATTTAAAGAATTCATAAATCAAACAAGTATGATCGGTAAATAATATATAAAAAAAATTGATAATTTATCAAATTGTGCTAATTATAAAATCAGAAAATTTTTTTTAGAAATTAGATACATATCACAATATAACAATTTTTGCAATTCATATTTATAATTTTTAATAGCATAGTTATGACTACAATGAATAATTGTTGAACACACAAAAAATATGTTAATCATAATCTTAATTTTAGGTTTTTCGTAATGCATCACTTGGAAATAAGGAAGTATTTTTATTCCACCTATTATATGTATTTACCATTTATTTAGATATGTTTCTATATAATTATGCCGGTCAAGAGATTACAAATTACAGTAATCATGTGTATTTTACAGCGTAAGAAACAATTTTATATATGTCCATGTATCAATTATGTATATATTAGTATATAGTACATAAATATATATATATATATATATATATATATATATATATATGTATGTATGTATGTATATAATACATATACTATATTATATTTACATTATATTATAGATATAATGTTCGATGGTATTTGGCACCATTAGGTGTACAGAAAATGATACTCTTTATTTTACAAAATGGCAGCAAAACTTTCCACCTAAACATCGCTGGATTGTTTGTTATATCCATAGAGTGTTTCGCCACGGTAAAAATACCGGTTATCATAAACTGCATATTTTTAACATAATCCATAATGCATAATTAAAAACATTATTTATCGTTGCAGTTAATAAAAGCATCGATGTCCTATTTTACCTTTATGTATTCTGTCCAGCAATAATGTGAAGATACACTATCTAGCATAAATAGCCAAAAAATATTTTCCACATTTAAATAAATTTTGCACAAATTAAATAATACACTCCAACAACAATGTTTAGTTTTTTTACTGTTCCATTGTTCAGATAATTAAAAAATCATAAATTCACAATTATTTATCTTCCAATAATGGATATCTATTTTTTATCGTAAAATGCAGGATGTCAATTTTAAAACTATCAGCCATATCTCGAGATATCTCGGGAATTAATAAATTTATCAAATTTAATTTTGGAGAATATAACAAAGAGAACATCAAATCGCAGTATGTAGTAAGTCATCTCCTACATGACTCCTACGTCAACTTTAAAATCTCAAATGGCATTACTGTCTTTGTGATACCTCAAATTAAAGATCTCAACAAGTACATTTTATCTGCACAAAAAAAAATTTAATTGATTGATCTGTTTTTGAATGATAATTTGATAGAAAAAATTGTTATTATTTAAAGCTGTAAATGAAACATGTTTTATTTGAGGTTATTAATTGGAAACAGAAGAGAAGGCTTAGTCAAGATCGTTTAGGATGGATTACTCGAGAAGCTTGTTATGCAGACTGGTGAAAAGTCAAGTCGTCGCTGAGCAGCTACCGGCGCCAATTTTCAATCGTTTAGTACGATTAAATCACTCTGCAGACGTATTAAAGTGTCATCCCTTCAGTCGACATTGCATTCATCGAGCGAGATTTCAACATTGCTCTGGAGTCGTATACTGTCAAAAGTAACAAAGAGTACAAAGTCTGAATAGCTCAGTAGTAAGAGCAGTTGCCTGGAAAGCAAAACACTCAAATTTGATTTAACCACTTGTGTCTTTTTCCAGTCCATAAATATTGTTTTCTAATTTTATTTGTCAGGCTGGAAAAATGCCCTACACAGATACGATAATGCCGATGAGTGCTACGGATGGGAACTACCTTTATGCGTGTCTTGTGTCGTTTTAAATCCTTCCCCATCCAGGCAGTTTTATTTTATTTTTATTTTTTCTTCTAAAATATTGTAGTTATAGTAAAGAAGTAGAAATAACTATTGTGGAAAAATTACAGCCTGCAACATTCGGAATCAGATTGTCAGAGAGTGTAGATCAATTTCCAGACAAATGTTAAAAAAAAAAAACAAAATTTAAAAACAAATTTTATAATTATTTACGAAATAATAGACATTTTAAACAGTTAATTAAATAAAAAATTGTAATAAATGGATTTTTACTTTTATTAGTTATTAAAATTAATGGACAACCTGTAATTTTTTTTACAAAAGTTGTTTCTATTTCTTACTATAACTATAATATTTTATAAAAATGAACAAAAATTTAATAAAACGTATCTATTTACGGCTTTAAAAAATAACAACTTTTTCAATTAGATATCAAGACTCATTAAATCTTCAATTGGACATCCAATGGTAATCATTTACAATAAGGCCTTTTCCGAATTTTGATTCGGTCTCTCTAAAAAAATTTTTATTGTGACTCCAACAATAATAATCAATCACGGGAGCCCCGTCTCTATCATCTCTAACCTTTTAAGAAATAAGTTAAAATTTCACAATTTTAATGTTTTTTCTATTATAAAATAAGAAAAAATAAAGTTTGTTTAAATTCTATTTGCGTAGATCAGACGTGGAATTAGTGTTTGTTTATAGAGACATAACTGTTTCTGATTTAAAAATAAAACTAATACATATTTTTAAAAGATAGTAAAACTTATAACCTCAATATTAGCGGAGTGATTGTGGCACGTTAATAGGAGCCACTATGGTGCGTCACAACAAACCCCCGCCATGCGTTCCTGTGACGTCACAGAGGGCCACGTAACTCATAACTATGAGCTGTCTACGTCCCCGACTCTTTCGTCCCCACCACCTGTTCAATCAGGCTTGCTTTTTTCCTGCTGGCGACTACAATCATGACGTCATAGAGGACCACTATAATAGCTCGTGCACGTGGACAACAACATTGTTGACAGTTCCCATAGTAGCCCTCTATGACGTCATCGCCTAGAACGCCTCGTGCACGTCTACGACGTCTTTGTTGCCAGTCCCGTAGTGGCTTTTCATGACAACACAAGGACGTGTAGTGGGGGTTTGTTGTGACGCACCATAGTGGCCCCTATACTACTCACGCTACGTATTTCATTACGATAAAAATTATGAATTATAGTATTTAGAATTAGAGAGATTTGGAGAGAAAAAATGCTTCACATTAATAATGTAATAAAAGATTTATTTTTTTACAGCTAACGAAAACATCAGTGTCCTACTTCAACGTTATGGATTTTATAAAGAAGAAATGCATGTACATCATCTGTATATATAATTATGTTATGATTTACTTTTCGCGAAAAAATATAATATAATTTCGATAAATGTTGAAAAACAAATTAATACATCATCATAATGATTATTTTGATCATATTGATTATTTTCTGCTTGCGCTGTTTATGAAATAATAAAGTCAAAAATTCACAATTATTTCGTTTTTGAAAACAAACATTTATTTATAATTTTTATATTAAGTATGTTATGTTAAGTATATATAATACGTTTCGAGAAAGCATGCAATATACGGATACACACATACACAACGAATACTATTTAATAATATACAGTTGAAGTCTCAAATGTACACGGAATTAACATTTGCATATTTAAACAAATATGATCCACGATACCTTATATGTAATATTTTCGAGGAGATAGTTTCTCCCGTCTAATTGCCAACACACGTGGGATTCGGATCGATGTGACATTCCTCTTCAAAGTCAAGTGTTCGCTTTAATGTATCAAGATAATCAATTTTGTAATAATTATTTACTTTACCCACAAAATAAATCATGTTTCTTTGTATTTTTCCTATTTTAAACAAAAATAGAGTTTTATTATAAAATTTGTTTTTATATAAATCAAAAGTCCAATTTTTTTGATTAGGCAAGGGTTACAATATTTTTCAGAAAAAATAATAGAATAGCAATTAAAAATTTTGTAAAAGCATTTTTGATTAAGTTACTACTCATTTTAAAAATTTTAAAAGAAATTTTGTTTTTACTTCAATTTTCAAATGAAAAGCGTGCTATAGATTTAAAATTAAATTTTATAAATCTATAAAAAATTTTGCATTCGTAACAATCAATTGAAGATATATGTATGATATCAAGTGCTGTTCGATTTAAAGAAAATTTAAAACAAAAATTTATTTTATTGATCTTTGATTACATACATAAGAAAAACCGTTAAAATTTAAATTTGTCATATCTTTAATGAAAAATTAATTTATAAAAATAATTATTTTGAAAAACAGAAGATTACTAATTAATTTCTATGTATCATAAAAATATCAAAACCGCAATTTCTTATCTAAAATAGATAGCAAAATACGAAAATATTATTTGTTTGTGTATATATCCTATATATTTATACAGAAAAAAATTATTTATTTATAGATATCGCATCAAACAAGCAATGAGCACTAAAGCACTCGAAAATATTAATGTGAAAAATCAGACTATGATTTATAAAGAAATAATTGATGCTGTCGAAATCCATCGTAAAGCTATAAGGTTGATATACATTCGATAACAATTATGTAGTGATCTCATTTTAATCTCATTCTATTTTTCTTAAAGGTTTTGTAAATTTTTAACGTCTACTTTTAATGGTTATTTCTTCTTATTAGTAATAATTGGTGTGATTTCTTTAAGTCTGAATATTTATGTAGTAAGTTTTCTCTCTCTTTAAACTTAATTAAGCAACAGATATACCATTTCGTAATAAGCGAATTCAAAAATTTGTAGATGACAAAAATCTAATCAAAAATAAATGACAATAATTGATTATACAAATATAAAATAATACTAATTATAAAATTATAAATTTAAAAAATCTTGGCATGTGAATTGTTTCTTCATATTTCTCGCTTATTTTCTGTTTCTATCGTTATTATTTTCAATGTAAAGTACGTAATTGTACACATGAAAAATAATAACTACATTAAGAAAGTGTTTCAGATTTTTCAAAATTTATCGTTTGGTGATAAAGAAGCATTTTATTACACCTCTTGTTTGCATCTGTCATCCTTTTATATATGTTTATAGCTAATTATGCAGGGCAAGAAATTACAAATCACAATAATCACATATACTCCACAGCGTAAGATATACTATCCAAAACCAAAAAAAAAAATATGGAACATATTTCATATCCTAAGAATTAGGCTATTTTAAGCCATTGAAACTTGATGAAAAATCATCGTAGATAAAAAATTAGAAAGAATTTTGAAGATTGAAGTTTTAATTTTAACACGCTATCAGTGGTTTTAAAAAATTTTTATTTATTTTCCTTGTTTTGTGCTTTAAAAAGAACACATTGTTTTGTTCCTTAGAATTATATATTTTCAACACTTTGCACGATAACGAAATTTCTCTCAAAAAGTTAACTCATGTTCTATAAATTATAGTTTATTTCTAAATAAAATACAGGTTTAGTTTCAAAATCGTGTAACTTGATAAAAAAATAAAATTTCAAGCTTCAAAATGCTTTCTTAATTTTTTGTCTAAGATGATTTTTCGTCGAATTTCAGCGATTTGAAAATAGCCCAATTTTTAGGATACGAAAAGTGTTTCCTATTCTTTTAAGTAGTGTAGATGTATTATTTATATATACAGAATTGTGTGTATACATACATATACTATACATACATATTCTACATATCTTTTTCATTATTAATTATTCGCAATTTATCAATAATTATTTCGTAGATACAATAATCGGTGGTATAATGCACCATTACATGCACAGAAGCTAACACTCTTTATATTGCTACAAGGCAGCAAAGCTTGCAACCTTAATATCGGTGGAATTATCGTGGCGTCTTTAGAGTGTTTTGCCACGGTAAAATTAAAAATTAAAGTATGGATTTAGGGAGTAAGTATGCTTTACATTAAAAATAAAAGACTTACTTTTTTACAGCTAACAAAACATCAATGTCCTACTTCACCGTTATGTACTCTATGCAACAATAATGCGAAAACTACCTATATACCTACAAAAATTGTCTAGATACAAATGAGTTATGATTTACATTTCACATTTGGAAAAGTAAAATATATAATATTAATAAAGTATTGAAAAACAAATTAATAGATCGACGTAATAATATCGATTTTGTTTTTGAGTGTTTATAAACTAATAATGTTAAGAATGACAATCATTTTGTTTCTAAAATAGACATCTATTTAATTATTATAATTATATGTTAAGTATATATATATATATATATATATATATATATATATATATATATATAAATATAAAATTGTAATAAATGGATTTTTACTTTTATTAGTTATTAAAATTAATGGATAACCTGTAATTTTTTTACAAAAGTTGTTTCTATTTCTTACTATAACTATAATATTTTATAAAAACGAACAAAAATTAAATAAAATGTATCTATTTACGACTTTAAAAATAATTTTTCAATTAGATATCAAAATTCATTAAATCTTCAATTGGACATTCAATGGTAATTATTTACAATAAAGCTTTCTCCGAATTTTGATTGGGTCTCTCTGCAAAATTTTTATTGTGACTGAGGAGAAATAAGTTAAAATTTTACAATTTTAATGCTTTTTCTATTATAAAATAAGAAAAAATAAAGTTTGTTTACATTCTATTTGAGTAGATCAGACGTGGGAATTAGTGTTTGTTTATAGAGACATAACTATTTCTGATTTAAAACTAAACTTAATACATATATTTAAAAGATAGTAAAACTTATAACGTCAATATTAGCGGAGTGATTGTGGCACGTTAGTAGTATAGGGGCCACTATGGTGCGTCACACGAACCCCCACCATGCATCCCTGTGACGTCACAGAGGGCCGCTATGGTGCCGTCAAAACAAACCCCCACTACGCGTCCTTATGTTGTCATAGAGAGTCACTACAAGACTGTCAACAATGGCGTCGTGCACGAGGCATTCTAGGCGATGACGTCATAGAGCGCCACTATGGGAACTGTCAACAATGTTATCGTCCACGTGTACGAGCTATAGCTATGAGCTGTCTACGTCCTCGACTCTTTCGTCCCCACCACCTGTTCAATGAGGCTTGCTTTTTCCTCCTGGCGACAACAATCATGACGTCATAGAGGACCATTATAATAGCTCGTGCATGTGGACGCCTTTGTTGTTGTTGACAGTTCCCATAGTGACTCTCTATGACAACACAAGGACGTGTAGTGAGGGTTTGTTGTGACGCACCATAGTGGCCCCTATACTACTCACGCTACGTATTTCATTACGATAAAAATTATGAATTATAGTATTTAGAATTAGAGAGATTTGGAGAGAAAAAATGCTTCACATTAATAATGTAATAAAAGATTTATTTTTTTACAGCTAACAAAAACATCAGTGTCCTACTTCAACGTTATGTATTTTATAAAGAAGTAATGCATGTACATCATCTGTATATATAATTATGTTATGATTTACTTTTCGCGAAAAACTAAAATATATAATTTCGATAAATGTTGAAAAACAAATTAATACATCATCATAATGATTATTTTGATCATATTGATTATTTTCTGCTTGCGCTGTTTATGAAATAATAAAGTCAAAAATTCACAATTATTTCGTTTTTGAAAACAAACATTTATTTATAATTTTTATATTAAGTATGTTATGTTAAGTATATATAATACGTTTCGAGAAAGCATGCAATATACGGATACACACATACACAACGAATACTATTTAATAATATACAGTTGAAGTCTCAAATGTACACGGAATTAACATTTGCATATTTAAACAAATATGATCCACGATACCTTATATGTAATATTTTCGAGGAGATAGTTTCTCCCGTCTAATTGCCAACACACGTGGGATTCGGATCGATGTGACATTCCTCTTCAAAGTCAAGTGTTCGCTACGAGCGTAAACACAAGAATGAAGCTTGGTGAAAGCCGCGGCTGGAAAAGAAGGCTATTGCGCTTGCGCCGACTTCGATCGCGTTTCAAATGCTATCTACATTAAGTGTATCTGTATGTCAAATACATATTTATTAAATTTCCTCTCATAGGAAATTGATTGCTTAATAGCCCCTTCTCATAAAATTGTTAAATTTGAAGGTTTTTGTTTTCATAATATTTTGTTCAATTTGATATTTATCCTGAATTAAATAACTTATGATAGAATTTACTCTAATAGAGCGGAAACTATTCAAGAATAAAGACTGAATTTAAAAAAGAAAAAAGAGGGGATAGACTCGAATTTTTATCAATTTCTTCGCAGTCCGACACGTTTCTATGCTCGCACAATAATGATTTGCATCGAGACTCGATATTTTAATCTCAATAAAATTCTTTTACTGGCAGTTGGCTTATGGCCTTATCAACGAACAAAACTCATTCGATTTCAGATAATCTTATTCTTTAGTATATTGACAAGCTTTATTATATTTCAGGTATGTCTATATTTTTAAGAATATTATTATACAATGTGCACTAAATATATTATAGTCTAAATATATTATAACAAGCACTTTCAAGTAACTTTTAAATATAATCAGATTTTGATATAGATACAAGGCAATATATTACAGAAAATTGTAAACAATTTATTAATTTATTATATATATATATATATATATATATATATATTTTATAAAGCAAATATTAATTCCTAGTAAAATAAAAAAATCATGTTTTTTCAAATGCAATTTCTTCAATACATTGTAGCTTACAGCGTTTATAACTACAGAATGCACACCTGAGTTTATCATCAAAGTTTTTTCTACCGCAATGTTTTTTAGTATTTATGTAATTAAATACAATTCTTTTTGGATGAATGCTCGTAGTGTAAGTTGATTCTTCTCATTGTATTTGTTCGAACAGATTTCTTCTATAAATAAATATTTTTACACAATTCAAATTTGTAAATTAAAAACAAGGCTGAGTATTTCTTATGATTATTATTATAGATAAAATATTTATTGGAGCAACTTCAAGATACTTGTAACCAGTTAAAAGACAAAAACGAAATTGCTATTATTGAAAAATATGGAAATAACGCAAAATATTTTACAACTATATGTAAGATGTTATTTCTTAGCAATTATTGCACGTGAAATTAAACAGATTACAATTGCGGTACAAAATAAACATTTCAATTAATTTGATTAGTTAGTTAGTTTGTGATTCTTAATATAGAGTAATATCATAATTTTACCAAAAGAAGAAATTATAAACATTGCATTATAGAAGGTATTTATATACATAGATTTCTATACTGTTTAATTATTAATAAAGTTATGATTATATGATCGTATCAAAAATATGCAAAATTTCACACACAATCAACATTATTCAAAAATATTAGAGAACACAAGTGATAAAGAAATAAAATTTTAAAAATTTCTATATTCGAAACGTGCATAAACAACATATTCTGAAACATTAACAAGTAATAATTTATATAATTTCTTTTCAACTGTTTTCAGCGATCTTTTTGTGCAGTGCATTTATTGTCATTTTATTGCCAGTTTGGCCACACATTCTTCATACTGATTTGCATATAAACCAGTCTCAGTCATGGCAGAGAGTGCAAATCGTGACTGAGTATTTTGTCGATCAACAAAAATATTTTTATTTAATTTTACTACATAAAAACGCAGTTATTTGTATTGGAGCAACTACATTGACAGGGACGGGAACGTTGCTTGTAGGATACATTATATGCGCATGTGGAATGTTTAAAATTGCGAGGTAAAAAAATTATGTTAGGAATAATTATGCAAATATAATTGTAAACAAAAATTTTTATTTATTTTTTTAATGTATCAAGATAATCAATTTTGTAATAATTATTTACTTTACCCACAAAGTAAATCATGTTTCTTTGTATTTTTTCCTATTTTAAACAAAAATAGAGTTTTGTTATAGAATTTGTTTTTTTATATAAATCAAAAAGTCGAAATTTTTTTTGATTACGCAAGGGTTACAATATTTTTCAGAAAAAAATAAAAGAATAGCAATTAAAAATTTTTTAAAAGCATTTTTGATTAAGTTACTACTCATTTTAAAAATTTTAAAAGAAATTTTGTTCTTACTTCAATTTTCAAATGAAAAGCGTGCTATAGATTTAAAATTAAATTTTATAAATCTATAAAAAAATTTTGCAATTATAACAATCAATTGAAGATATATGTGTGATATCAAGTGCTGTTCGATTTAAAGAAAATTTAAAACAAAAATTTATTTTATTGATCTTTGATTACATACATAAGAAAAAACCGTTAAAATTTAAATTTGTCATATCTTTAATAAAAAATTAATTTATAAAAATAATTATTTTGAAAAAAACTAAAGATTACTAATTAATTTCTATGTATCATAAAAAATATCAAAAACCGCAATTTCTTATCTAAAATAGATAGCAAAAATACGAAAATATTATTTGTTTGTGTATATATCCTATATATTTATACAGAAAAAAATTATTTATTTATAGATATCGCATCAAACAAGCAATGAGCACTAAAGCACTCGAAAATATTAATGTGAAAAATCAGACTATGATTTATAAAGAAATAATTGATGCTGTCGAAATCCATCGCAAGGCTATTAAAAAACAAATTAATACATCGACGTAATAATATCGAATTTGTTTTCTGAATGTTTATAAAATAATAATGTTAAGAATGACAATCATTTTGCTTCTAAAAATAGACATCTATTTAATTATTATAATTATATGTTAAGTATATATATATATATATATATATATATATATATATATATATATATATATATCTATATAATACGTAATACATGTTTTGAAAAGGCATGCAACATATGCACACACACAATAAAAAATATTTAACAATATACAATTGGGCTTCAAATGTACACAAAATTAATATTTGCATATTTAAATAAATACAGTCAACGATACCTTTTATAAAATTTTCATAGTTGCTCTCATAGCTAATTGCCAACACACGTGAGATTCGGATCGACGTGACGTATCTTCTCTAAAGTCAAGTATTCGCTACGAGCGTAAACACAAGAATGAAGCATGCGAACCATGCCACTGAAAAAAAAGGCTATTGCGCCTGCGTCGACTTCGATCGATAAGGTACCTGTTATATGCATATTTTTCTATGTAAAATACTTATTTCTTAAATTTTCATCCATGTAAAGTTGATCGGTTAATCGCCCCTTCTCACAAAATTGTTAAATTACAAGAGCTTTGTTTGCGCAATATTTTGTATAATTTGATATTTGTTATGAATTAGATAATTTAAAAAAAATAGGGGATAGAGGCGAATCTTTATCATTTTCTCCGCAGTTCAACACTTTTCTATGCTTGAACAGTAATGATTTGCATCCAGACAGAACATTTTAATCTTAATCGGACTCTCCTACTTATAATTGGCTTATGGCCATATCAAAAATCAAAACTTGTTCGAGTTCAGATAGTCATATTTTTTGGTATTTTGATAAGCTCTGTTATATTTCAGGTACCTGTCCATATTTTTAATTATATTATTATAAAATATGCGTGGCACACATCTCATTACTAATTTAACAATCGCTACTTTTATTTTATCAAAATATTTAAATATGATTAAATTTTATATTTAATTATTGATAATATAATATGATGCAAATGCTATAAGTAAATATTGAAGTCTCAATATTATTAATATTTATTATATATCACAAAACAGATAATTGATTTAATCTCTTAGTAAAAATGTAGAATGATTTTTTCTTAATACAATATTTTTAATTAATTGATTGATTGAAGCTTACAGCGCTTATAACCACAAAATATACTATTGACTTTGCTCTTAAAGTTTTCTCTACCGCAATAGTTTTTAATTTTTATGTAATTACATACAACATGTTCTGGATTAACACTCATCATGTAAGTCAATAATTTATCGATTTGCAGAAATAAATAATTTTAATAAAAATTTCTAATAATTAAAAATTTATATATGTGAATTATTTCCAATTTTTCTAAAACAAAGTTAAATTTTTGTGATGGTAGGTGAGAAATTTGTTGGAACAACTACAATATATCTGCAATGAACTAAAAGACGAAAATGAATTTGCTATTATTAAGAAATATGGATATTATACAAGACGATGTACTGCTATATTTACATGTAAGAAAACAACTCTTGTCAGTTATTATATGTCATGGAATTAAGTATCTTCCAATGAGAAAAGTTAAATATTTATATTTGTCTGATTAATTATATTTTGACTCTTAACTCAGATGTTATATCATTGTATAATAATAAAATTATGAAACTTGCATGAAAGTGAAAAACATGACATATCTAAGTGTTATTTCGGTAATTATTTGCACTAACAGCCAGGCATCTCGCTAATGACTTTGATATCTTATCAAGTACATGAGCTTGAGTAACTTTTCCTTATAACTAAATACATGATCTCTTATAATTTTTGAGATACTTAAAGTTAAAGTTTGATTTGAAATGAAAATTTGATTTGGATTATATAATATAATCCAAACAAAATTTTAATTTTAGTTTTATTAGAAATAGGTTTAGGTTAGATTATATCTTCCGAAAATTTTACTGTTTTTTAATAAGGCTTCTACTTTGATATTTTCGCAAAATGTTGACTGTAATTTGTGTATTTTTAATGTGTATATTAATTTAATATGTTTATTTATTAATAAATAATAAACATAAGTATATTGTAAAAATAACGGTAATATTTACACCTCACTGATGACCTTGACATATGTTATCAAGTGCACGATTCTGAGTAACTTTTAGATATAAAGATATAACCTAAATTAAACCTATTTCTAATAAAACTAAAATTAAAATTTGATTTGGATTATATAATATAAATCCAAACAAAATTTTAATTTTAGTTTTATTAGAAATAGGTTTCGGTTAGGTTATATTTTCCGGAAGTGGAATAGCAGAACCCACTGTGTCCACACATATATTTTACAAAGCGAGGGCCACCCCACAATTGTTGTGTGGATGGGAAAGTATGCGTGGATAGTGGGTTCCACTTCCCTCTATAGGGAGGATTTTATTTCCGGAAGATATAACCTAATAATCAAAATCTATTCTTGATTTAAAATTGAAATTTGGTTTATAGGTTAGATATAATCAAACCAAATTTTTGTTTCAAATCAAACTTTAACTTTAAATTTCTCAAAAATTATAAGAGACCGCCGATTAAGTTAAAAGGAAAAGTTACTCGAAATCATGCACTTGACAACATATGTCAAGGTCATCGGTGAGGTGTAAATATTACCGTTATTTCTACAATATGCTTATGTTTATTATTTATTAATAAATAAACATATGAAATTAATATACATATTAAAAATACACAAATTATAGTCAACATTTTGCGAAAATATCAAAGTAGAAGCCTTATTAAAAAACAGTAAAATTTGAGAGAGAAAATTATTCATAAATAACATATATCATAAAATATAAAAGAACAATATTAAATTTATGTTTTTTTTTTAATGTTTATAGTGTTCGCCATATGCTGTATATTGTTTGTTACTTTACTGCCAATTTGGCCATATATCCTTGGTTCTGTTCTGCACATAAACGAGTCTCGAATACAGAGTCAGACAATACAAATCACAACTGAGTACTTTATCGACCAGAAAAAATATTTCTATTTAATTTTGTTGCATATAAACGCAGTGTTTTGCATTGGAACAACTACGTTGACAGCGACGGGAACAATAATTTTAGGATGCGTTATACATATATGTGGAATATTTAAAGTTGCAAGGTAAATAATGAATTTAGGAAAGAGTATGTACGGCTACAAACAAATTTTTATTTGTTTGGTTATCTTTAAGTTTATCAATACAATTTTGGGAGAACTACATATTTACAACAAACAATTTAATTACAGTTATCGTATGGAGCAAACAATGTCGACGAAAATACTCGAAAATATTAACTTGAATAATAAGACTACGATATGTAATAAAATATTTTATGCCGTCGAAATTCATCGCAAGGCTATGAAGTCAGTATGCGTGTGATAACAATTATATAATACATTATTATATAATATCATTATGTAATATTATCTTGTTTTTTTTCTAAGATTCACCAACGCATGTATATCTAGTTTTGAAGGCTCGTTTCTGTTACTAATAACATTTGGTGTAATTTCTTTGAGCCTAAATCTTTTTGCAGTAAGCGTTCTTTTCGTGTTTTTGAAACATATTTTTAAACGTGATAAGTATGATATAATAATCAAAATTTAAAAAAATTTATAAATAAGATAAATATAAAGAAAATGTGTATAAAAAAATTGATTATATCAATACCATATTGTGCTAATTATAAAATCAAAAAATTAAAGAAATTAGAGATATCACATAACGATTTTTTAACTTTATCTTAAATTTTTAATTATTAAACACATAAGAAATATGCTAATCACAACTATGATTTTAGGTTTTTCGTAATGCATTGCTTGGAAATAAGGAAGAATTGTTATTACACCTGTTATTTGTATTTTTCATCTATTTATATATGTTTCTAACTATTTATGCCGGTCAAAACATTACAAATTATAATGATCATATATATTCCACCGCGTAAGAAACAATTTTATGCTTATGCAGGATATCCTACCAACTGCACAACCTGATAATAACAGATTCTTGAGATAATTGTAAATGATTTTTCTTTAACAAAAATATTGAGAGAGGTCATTATTTTTTGCAAGTTTCCAATATTTCTATCATATATATATTTTTTATTTTGCAACTAAGTCTTAAATTTAAATTCCCTTTCTCTATTAAAGTAAACTCTATTTGAAATTAACTATAGAATGTTTTTATTCTCTATAAAGTTCAGTTTGCAAAAAATACTTCTTTTTGAATCGCTTATAACACAGAAATTATTGATTTCTTAATATTCTTCCTGAACAAAAAAGCTTAAAATGATTTTAAAAATCTGCCATTAGCAAGTGTGGTAAATCTGGGACACTCTGTATATCAATTTCATATATGTATATTAGTATATAAATACATACTTATTTTGTTATTAGTTTATTATTATACGTATCATATTATATTATAGATATAATATTCAATGGTATATGGCACCATTGTATGCACAAAAAATGATACTTTTCATTTTGCAAAATGGCAGCAAAACCTTCGACGTAAACATCGCCGGATTGTTTGTAATATCGTTACAGTGTTTCGCCACGGTAAGAATATCATATGTCATAAATTGTGATATTATATAGCTTAACATGTTCTATAGTGCAGTATTAAAAACGTTTTTTATTATTACAGTTAACAAAAACATCGATGTCCTATTTTACCTTTATGTATTCTACTCAGCATTGATGCGAAGTTACATCATCCAGCATAAATTGTTCAGGAAAATATTTCCTACATTTGATAAATTTTGTTTTTTGACTTTTGCACTGTTTGGATAATTAAGAAATTACAAATTTACAATTATAAATATCTTTCGATAATGGATACCTCTTTTATAAATCACAGGGTCAATTTTGAAACTATTAGTCGGAATATCTCGAGAACTAGTAAAGATATCAAAACACGGTTTGGAGAGAATATAGAATAGCAAGGGGGATATCGAATCGCAATATAATTGACAAGTGATGAATCACCCTCCACGCGCCTTCTACCCCCAATTTTTAAAGTTTAAAATAGTGCTAGACCTAGACCTTGTGGGGAACCTAACCTTAAATTAAAGGTTTCAATGAGTACTTTTTATCTGCACAAGAAAAAATCAAATCGGCCTATTTGTTTTCGAATGATACCGATTTGGTAAGAAAGTTGTAATTATTTATAGCTTTAATTGAAACACGTTTTATTTTATTTTATTTTTATTTGTTCTTATAGTATTGTAGTTATAATAAAGAAATAGGAACAACTTTTGTGGAAAAATTACAGTTTGCAACGAACAACTTTGGCAATAAATCGTCAGAAAGTGCGGATACATTACCAGGCAAATATTTCAAAAAATGTCAAGACAGAATTTGAAAACAGACTTTATTATTGCTTACAAAATAATGGACACCATTTTAAAACATTTAATTAAATCAAAAATTAAAATAAATTTTTATTTCCGTTAGTTATAAAAATTAATGTACAACCTGCAATTTTTCCTTCAAAAATTCTTTTTACTCCTTCATTATAACTACAATACTTTATAAGAATAAACAAAAATTAAATAAAACGTACTTCATCTATAGCTATAAAAAATAGCAACTTTTTCAATCAAGCTGTTTCATTAGAAAACAGATCAATCAATTTGAATTTTTTATGTGCAGGTAAAAAGTATTCATTGGGACTTAATTTAAGATATTAAAGAGGGTAGTGCCATTTGATATTGTAAGGTTATAAGGGGTAAGGGGCGCGTAGAAGATGACTCACCCATTGACAATTATACTGCGATTTGATATCTCCCCTGCTATCTTACATTTTCCCTAAACTTTGTATTGATATTTTTATTTAATTCCTAGCAGATAAAGATATCACTGATAATTTTCAAATTGACATTTTATATATATGTCATATGGACGTGCCTTGAAAAAATATGAAACGTAACACGATCGCAAATAATATATTATGAAATATTTTATTTTAATATATTATGAAAAATTAATTTTATAAATGTATGCAGAATTAACATGTATATTTTCGAACGAGCATAATAATATTAATTTCTACTTCGTATAAAGCAAAAAGTGATATGAGATCCAATATACATTAAATATAAATATTATATAAAGTAATATAAAAACATGCATGTGTGTTTTAATTAAGAGCAACACTTATTCAGTCTCATGCGTTCCAAAATGTAGAAAGCTCTGAATCACAATTCGGTATGGACGGCAATAATTTTATAGTTATTTTGACAGTACGCGTAAAGCGGATCGACTCTGTTTCTCTAGAAAGACTAACTTCTTCCACGAGCGCACGCACAAGAATGAAGCTCATAAAACTGTGTTGCTTGAAAAAGGAGCAATTGCGCTTGCGCCGACTTCGATCGATAAGGTACCCGATGATTGCAAATTTCTCTATGAGAAATACTCATTTCTTAAATTTCTATGTAAAATTGATCGTCTAATCGCCTCTTCTCACAAAATTGTTAAATTACAAGAGCTTTGTTTCCACAATATTTTCTACGATTTGGTATTTATTATGAATTATGTAATTTATGACAGCGTTTATTCTAAAGAAGCGATTCAAGAATACTTAATTTGGAGAAAAAAGAAAAGAGGGGATAGAGGCGAATCTTTATCATTTTCTCCGTAGTTCAACACTTTTCTACTTTGTTCGAACAGTGATGATCTGTATTGAGACGCAACATTTTAATCTCAATCGGACGCTTCTACTCGCAATCGGCTTATGGCCTTATCAAAAATCAAAATTTGCTCACCTTCAGACAATTTTGTGTTTTGGCATTCTGACAAGCTTTATTATTTTCCAGGTACATCCATATTTCTATTCATATTATTATAAAACATGCACATATCATTACTAATTATAATAAATATTTATTTTTATACAATTTTTAAATATAATCAAATTTTATTTGTATTAATTGCTGATAATACAATACATTGAAACTCCTATAGATAATTATTAATATTTTATTACGTTATTATATGTTATTATATATTTATTATATATAGCAAAACGGATTATTTTTTTTAATCTCTTAATAAAATATAGAATAATGTTTTCTTTATGCAACATTTTTCAATAAATTGATTGATTGAAGCTTACAGCGCTTATAACCACAAAATGCACTGTTGACTTTCTCATTAAAGTTTTCTCTACCGCAATAGGCTTTAATTTTTATGTAATTATGTACAATATGTTCTGGATTAACACTCATCATGTAAGTAAATTATTTACTAATTTGTATAAATAAATAATTTTAATAATAATTTCTAATAATTAAATTCTTAGAAATAAAAATTTTTCCCGATTTTTCCAAAACAAAATTAAATTTTTCTGATGGTAGGTAAGAAATTTGTTGGAGCAACTACAGTATATCTGTAATGAACTAAAAGACGAAAATGAATTCGCTATCATTAAAAAATATGGACATAATACAAGATGTTGTACTGCTATTATTACATGTAAGACAGTATTTTTTATCAGCTACTATACGTCATAAAATCAAGCAGATTCTAATTGTGAAAAAAAGTTAAATATTTAGATTAGTCTGATTAATTATAATTTGACCCTTATATATTATATTCTTCTATCCAAAATAATAAAATTATAAAACTTGCATGGTGAAAAGCATGTTGACATGTCTATGTACAATTTTTACAATACATGTATACACAGTGTTCTGAATTTAAATGTCAGAACTTTAGGAACGTGCAAAGAATAGATAAACTAAGAAAATAAGTCCTTTAGATTTGCTCGTTTTTACTGCGTTATAGAGAAACTCGCAAAAAGTAAAACAGAAGAAAGTTTTCACTTATTTATTACTTATTTATGCTATCACTTGCTTATTTTTGATGTCACTTCCTCAATGAAGGTATTGTTAAAAATGTTGGCCTTTTGCAATAATGCAAACTTTTTATTGAAGTAAGCGGGATGCAATAATCCCGCGTTATTGTGTATTTATTTACAACACTTTAATTTTACTTCAAGAGAATTTCAATTCACCCTTTTTTCTTAATTCCTGCTCTACAACTTTTATCTCATGGTGCTTTTCCTAATAATTATACTATTGTTTCATGTTTTTTTAGTAAAAGTTTTCGTTTGTTTTTTGCGATTGTCTCCCAAATAAAGCAAAAACGAGTAAATCTCTAAAGAATTTTTCAAAATATTATATTGTAAACATTCTGCAAAAATCAAAACAAAAAAATGAACAAAATGATTGAAAAACAGTGAAATTAGAGAGAGAGAAGGAATGAGAAGAGAATGGGAGAGAAAAGAAGAGGAAAGGGAATACAAGCAAGAGGGAGAGAGAAAAAGAGAAAGTGAAGGAGAAGGAAAAGAAAAGAGAGAGAGAGAGAGAGAGGGGTAGAGAGAAAAAAAAGGAGAGAGAGAAAGAGGAAGAGTTACGCATGAATATATTTTGACAAAATAGAAAAAAAAAGTTTTATAATTACTTTATTTAAATGTTTTCAGTTCTTGCCATATGCAGCACATTCTTTGCTATCTTACTACCAATTTGGCCAACGATTCTTGGTTCTATTTTGCACATAAACCAGTCTCGAATACAGAGTCAAGTAATACAAATTACAACTGAATATTTTATCGATCAAAAGAAATATTTCTATTTAATTTTCTTGCATACAAATGCAGTCATTTTCATTGGAGCTACTACATTGGCAGCGACAGGAACCTTGCTTTTAGGATGCGTTATACACGCATGTGGAATGTTTACAATTGCAAGGTGAATAATGAATTTAGAAAAATGTGCAATATATAGTCGCAAATAAAATTTTTATTTGTTTGGTTGTGTACAAATTTATTAAAAAAATTTTTGGAAAAGTACATATTTACAGTAAAAGTACAATTTAATTACAGTTATCGTATAGAGCAAGCAATGTCGACGGAAATACTCGAAAATATTAACCTGAAAAATCAGATAATAATTTATAAAAGAATATTTTATGCCGTTGAAATTCATCGCAAGGCTATGAAGTTGGTATGCGTGTGATAACAATTATGTGTAGTACTTGTAATAATATTTTACATTTTTTAAAGGTTCATCGACTTTTTGATATCTAGTTTTGAAGGCTCTTTTTTGTTAATATTAACTTTAGGTGTAATTTCTTTGAGTCTGAATATTTTTGCAGTAAGTGTTTTTAAAATTTATTTCTAGCGGGATACTTATGATATCCGATAATAATCAAATTTAAAAGATTCACAAAAAAATAAATATAATCAGAACATAATATATAAAAAAATTGATGATGCCAATATCAAATTATGCTAATTATAAAATCAGAAAATTTTAAGAATCAGAGATATCTCTTAACATACAAACGTTTAAACTTCATATTTATAATTTTTAGTAGCATAATTATGACTCATGTGTAATTTTTAAACATATAAGGATTCGATTCCGATAATTTTGGAGTCATGTTTTGATTGTGATTTGTGAAAGAATTTTTAGCGGAGGATACAGAAAAAATATTTAAAAAATTTCTTCGTTGTTTATTAAAAAATTATTAACAAAAATATTTATTTATCAAATTATATATATATATATATATATATATATATATATAATTATATATATATAAATTATATATATATTAAATATTATATATATATATATATATATAGTATTTAAACATCATTCATTTATTTATGTGTTATAAATTGAACGCGCGAGCGACAAAGAGGCAGAGCCTCTTCCCTTGCACTCCAACATTGAAAAAAGTAAATTAATTCAACCCATGTCCAAGAAATGAATCTTTATTTTAGGTAAGAATTTATTTTTCAGACATGAGTTGGATTAGGTTAGCTTTTTTTGGAGTGGGGATGTAGGAGGAGGAGCAAAGACTTTCCTCCGCTCACGCATTTGATGACTACATAAAAATAAATAGTACTAAAATTCACTCTATTAAATGTACAATGTAATAAAAAAAAGTTCATAATGTGTTTTGTTTACATAGTTATTTGTTATAATTTTTGTTCCAATGAAATGTTTTTTATTAATTTTCTCTTTTGTTAAAATGCAAATTTTTTATTTTGTGTAATATTCATAGTATTACTAACTACTGATTTATATCTTGCAAATTACTAATATTCTAGAATTTTTTTTATTATTTTTTCCGCGTTTTTCGTGAGAAATGCCTTCGGAAATCATACGTCAAAACGTGGCTCCAAAGTTATTCGGGAACTCACCTAAGAAATATGGTAATAACAATCATGATTTCAGATTTTTCGTAATGCATCGCTTGGGAATAACGAAGCAGTTCTATTACACTTGTTAATTGTATTTGTTATTTTTTTATTTTTGTTTCTAACTAATTATGCCGGACAAGAGATTACAAATTACAGTAATCATGTATACTTTACCGCGTAAGAAATAATTTTATA
The DNA here is from genome assembly GCF_021464435.1 of Cataglyphis hispanica. Classification (NCBI taxonomy): domain Eukaryota; kingdom Metazoa; phylum Arthropoda; class Insecta; order Hymenoptera; family Formicidae; genus Cataglyphis; species Cataglyphis hispanica. The sequence continues at coordinate 4,724,035 of NC_065970.1, forward strand.
TGTTGTTTATGTATCAATTCCATATATACAGGGTGTTCTGAACCACCCGTACACCCCTTTTCTTTCAAAAACTAAGCATTTTAGAGAAAAACGTTTTGAACAAAAATTGTATGATTTTGAGGGAAACATAAGATGGTGTCATTGATTTGACCTTGGATGGCATCGTTAAGGTCAAGTCAAGGACACCTTTAATTTCTTAAATGGAATTCCCTAATTTTTATTGCATATTCTAATAACTTATGTCGAGAACTTTTCAAAACTCTATAATAAAATATTTTTTCATTAAGAATTTTTTGAGTTATTTTGTATCTTAATCTGACATATTTTAGTATAAAATATAAAATATCTTGAAAATTATTTAGTGTTCGATAATTGTATCGTAACACTTTTATGTACAGAATAATAAGATGAATCAAATGGTGTAAAGAAAAAATAAATAATTGTTATAAAAAAATATATTGCAAATAATTACATACTTCTTTTTAAAACAATTATTTTCTGTACATCATGCTTAGTTTTTGAAAGAAAAGAGTGATCTAGGACACCCTATATGTTAGTATAATACTACATATTTTCTTCATTGATAGTTTACCATTATTTATCACATTTATTTTATAGATACAATGTTCGATGGTACATGGCCCCATTGCACGCACAAAAAATGATACTCTTTATTTTGCAAAAAGGTAGCAAAACTTTTGAAATAAACGTCGCCGGATTGTTTGTGATATCGTTACAGTGTTTTGCCATGGTATATTGTAGAATATTGTATAACATAAACTGCGATATTTAGAGCTTAACATGTCCCACATAATGCAATATTAAAAATGTTATTTATTATTACAGTTAACAAAAGCATCGATGTCTTATTTTACTTTTATGTATTCCACCCAGCAATAATGCGAAGATACATTAACAAAAATGGCCCATAAAATATTTACCATGTTTGAAAGAGTGTATTACGATTTTAATAAATTTTGCATAAATTAAATTACACATTCAATGACAGCATTTATTTCTATGTTGACTGTTGCACTGTTTAAATAATTAAGAAATCACAAATTCACTATTGTTTTTCTTGCGATAATGAATATCTATTTTGAAATATATATGTCATGTATGGATGTGTCTTGGAAAATTAATAACTAATTTGCTAGCACATGTAAAGCGAATCGACCTTGTTCAATCTAGAAAGACAAACTCCTTCCACGAGCGCACGCACAAGAATGAGGCTCTTGAAACTGCATTACTTAAAAAAAGAGCGTTTGCGCTTGCGCCGATTTCGATCGATGAGGTACTCTATGAAAATGTGTTTCCCTGTGTGAAATACTCATTTATTAAATTTCTTTCCATGTAAAATTGATTGCTTATCACCACTTTACAAAATTGTTTAATTTTGGGCAATTTTGTATTATTCCTGAATTTATGATAGATAATTTATGATAGAATTTATATTAAAAAAAACGGTATGATCAAGAATTCTTAATTTGGAGAAAAGGGTGAGGGAATAGAGGCATATTTTTATCAACTTCTCCGCAGTCTAGTTTCTGTGTTTGCATAGTAATGATCTGCATTTTGACCCAACACTTTAATCTCAATAGAATCCTTCTACTCTCAATCGGCTTATGGCCAGAAAACTCAAAATTTCGTCGAGTTCAAACAACTTTGTGTTTTAGTATTTTGACAAGCTTTGTTATATTCCAGGTATGTCCATATTTTTATTTATATTATTATAAAATATGAATTATTAACATCATTACTAATTATGGTCAATGCTTATTTTTATCGAAATTATTAAATATGAACCATTAAATATTATTTATATATTTAAATTTAAATTTATAAATTTAAATATTAATATATATTTAATTATTAATAAATATATTTAATTATTAATTAAATTAATTAAAATTTGCATTAATTATATTTAATTATTAATAAATAATATTATTAATAATAGAATATATTGCAAATACAATAGACAAATAATTATTAAAATTGTATTACTCATTCATATCATTACATATACAAGTGAATTACAAAATGAATTATTATATTGATCCGCGTCAAAAATAATAATTTTCTTATGCAATATATTTTCAATAAATTGAATTATTATAGTTCACAGCATTGATAACTACAAAATGTACTGCTGATTTTATTATCAAAATTTTTTCTTCCGCAACATTCTTTAGCTTTTATATAATTAAGTACAACATGTTCTGGATTAACACTCATCATGTAAGTTCACCAAATTGTATAAATTAATATTCCAAAAACAAGTAAATTTTTATATCACTGTTTTATTCCAACTGTTCTCTTCAAAACAATATTAAATATTTTTATGACGATAGATAAGAAATTTGTTGGAGCAACTACAGTATCTCTGTAATGAATTAAAAGACGAAAACGAGTTTGCAATCATCAAAAAGTATGGAAATAACTCAAAACATTGTACAGTTGTATTGACATGTAAGACAATATTTATCACCAACTAAACTATAAAAAATTGAGCAGATACTAATCGTAAGGAAAGTTAAATTTGATTAGATTAACCTGATCAACTATACTTTGACTCTTAATTTAAATATTATATCTTTTTATCGAAATAATAAAATTATAAAATTTGCATGATAAAAACATTGTTTACACTCTTATCTATAATTTTTACAATATATGTATATTTTTATAATCATGTTTATTATTTATTAGTAGCATATAAAAATATATAATACATTACAGTCAACATTATACAAAAATATAAGATTGAAAGAATGATTCAAGAATCTTTTCAAAATTTGAGAAAAGAGAAAGAATTATGCATAACACATATAATAAAAACAAAGCAACGCTTACAATTATCTTATTTAAATGTTTCTAGTGTTCACCATATGCTGTACTTTTTTTCTTATTTTACTGCCAATTTGGCCACAGATCCTTAGTACTGTCGTGCACATAAACGAGTCTCGAATACAGAGACAGGCAATACAAATCACGACTGAATACTTTTTCGACCAGGAAAAATATTTCTATTTAATTTTACTGCATACAAGCGCAGTTATTTGTATTGGGGCGACTACATTGGCAGCGACGGGAACAATGCTCTTAGGATGCATCATACATGCCTGCGGATTGTTTAGAATTACAAGGTATAGAAGTGAATGGAGGAACAGACGCAAAATATATATCTATTAATAAAATGTTTAACTGTTTTTTTTTAATTTATACTTAATTAATATAATATAAGAATTTTATTATATTAATATATTAATACCTAATTTAATACCTATATTAATATAAGAATGGAAAAGGCAATCAAGTGCCAGCGTGATAACTTGTGCGCATATGTTTTATTACAATCAAATTATATTGATATTTTAATTAAATAATAGACACAATCACACATCCATTTTTGCTCTTAATTGAGTTGGTTATAAGAATTTTTCTTCACAATGATTATCAATTAAAGTTTATTTCTCAAACTTTTCACGCACGTTTTTAAAACATTATTAAATAACCCGAAAAATAGAGAAATTAATATAATAAATATAATATTGATCGGGAAGAACAAGGCTTTTTCCTACTTCACTACATCGTATTCTTTCTATATCTGAGCGAGATATTAATATTACAAGAAATCTTAATGTCGGATTGTTTTACTTTAGTTTCAATAAATTACATAATTACATTAGACTTCAAGGACATTTTTTTTTCTCAAACTTTGCACAGCAATGTTGTTTATAAAATTAATTGTAGTAATTGTAACGCTTCATACATCAGTCAAACAAGAAGACAATTTCGTATAAGGATATCCAAGGAGCATCGCAATCATATTGGATGAAATTGCGACAATCGTTCTGTTTTAATCAATCATAGATTAGAATTTAATCAATATTTTGATTGGCGTAAAGTCGAAATTCTGGATAGTAAACCTTTGCTTAAGAAGCGCTTAATTTCTGAAATAGAGTACATTAAAAAATAGAAAAATAACAGAATATTTATATTATACTTATACGTATCGATAAATTATTTATAAACGTCTTATTTATAAACACTCCTCTATATTCATATTTACATTATGTATCGTGTAATATGAAAAAATTTGACAGTCAAAGATTGACAATCAGTTTCGAACGTTCCTATGTAACATTTGCTTTCTGTACAACATTATTCGTTCAAGTTCGGTATATTTGTATTGCCAATTGTTTTTTTATGTAGAATAATTAATTGGACATTCTATTTCTGTCTCAAAATTTTATTATGTAATATTTATTTTTTGACAACATGAGTAATTCACTCTTGTTCTGCGTATTACTACTTATTTCATATTTGATATAACATATTTCATACACTTTGTAATTGCTGAAGATGATTAAAAAAAAGAAGATGGTTAAAAAAAGAAAGAAAACGTAACGCTTTTGTGATTATTTCTATCATTTAGTTAAAATATCAATATAATTTGATCGTAATAAAATAAATGCGCACATATTACCGTGCTGGCTCCTGATTGCCTTTTTCCTCCTTCGTATAATCTATTGATAAGAATCTTTATTAATTTATTTTGTTTTAATTGACAATACAATTTTGGGAGAACTACATATTTACAGCAAACAAATTAATCATAGTTATCGTATGGAACAAATAATGACAACCAAAGTGTTCCAAAATATTAACTTGAAGAATAGAACCACGATATGTAACAAAATATTTTATGCCGTCGAAATCCATCGCAAGACTATGAAGTAGGTATGCATGTGATAACAATTATGTAGCATGTTTGTAATAATATTTTATTTTTTTTTTTTAAAGATTCACCAACTTTTTATTAACTAATTTTCAAGGCTCGTTCTTGTTTATAATAGCGATAACTGTAACCTCTCTGAGCCTGAATATATTTGCAGTAAGTATTATTTTCATGTTTTAAAAATATATATTGAAGAGATATATGCATCTCTAATAATAACCAATGTTTAAATAATTTATAGATAAAAAATATTACAAAAAAGTAATATAATAATATAATAATATAATTTTAATTAAAAATATGCATATCAAATCTTGCTAATTACGAAATCATAAAAACAGAAAAATCTCAATGTAAAAAATGTTTTTCTTTTTTATTTCTTGCCTATATTTTTCTATAGATAATATACTTATCCTAAATAAAAAATGAGTAATTGATCATACGAAATTGTGTTGAACAAATACATTAATTATAATTATAATATTTTAGGTTTACCGGAGCGCATCGCTTGGAAATAATGAAGCTATTTTATTACACCTTATAATTATAATTATCATCCTTTTATATATGTTTATAGCTAATTATGCCGGGCAAGAAATTACAAATTACAGCAATCACGTATACTTCACAGCGTAAGAAATAACTTTATACATATTTGCAATTATATATACATTAATAATACACATTTATCATATTTTTTAAAGATACAATATTCAATGGTATATGGCACCGTTACATGCGCAAAAAATGATACTTTTTATTTTGCAAAGAAACAGTCAAGTTTTTAATTTAAATGTCGCCGGACTGTTTGTATCATCACTAGAATGTTTTGCCATGGTAAGAATTATTACATGTCATAAACTGAAATATTTACAGCAAATTTAACATGTTTCTAATTGCAACATAAAAGGCATAATTTCATTATTACAGTTAACAAAAGCATCGATGTCTTATTTCACCGTATTATATTCTATGCAGCAATGATGCAAAATTATATCATCTGACAAAAATCGGCCAGAAAATATTTTTTTACATTTGAAACAGTAAAATAATATTAAAAAGTGTGTGTGTTTGTAATAAATTTCGCATAAATTCAATTTTATCTCTATGAGAAAGCATTTTGTTCTCTGATTCGCACTGCTCAGGCTTAGGTAATTGAAAAATCACAAACTCACAATTTTTTATTATCCTATATGGATATCTATTGTGAAATAAATATGTCGCTGGACACGTGAAATAATATAAAACAAAATGCGTGCGAATAATATATTATACAATATTTCAAAATTAATTTTATAAATATATTATAAATTAATTTTATAAATATATATAGATTTAACGTGTATATCATTGAACAAATAAAATAATATCAATTTTGACTTCATATAAAATAAATGATATATTGAGTGATATATGAATAAGTGATACATATTGCAAAAAATATAAAATATATAATATAATTTAATATATAATAAATATAGATATAATATAAAATAATATAATACTAGATGTGTTTTAATTAAAAGCAACAACTTACTCAATTTTGCTTGTTGCAAAATTTAGAAAACTCTGAATCATATTTCATGGTTACCTTTTGTCGGCGACATATACAGGGTGTCCGACAATTCGCGCAACACCCTTTAAAGAAAGGTAGAGAGTGTTATTTTGAACAGAAAAGTCCTGTACCATTTTTTTCTATAACGTTTAATAAAAGAGTTATTATTGAGTGAAGTCTAGCCTATTATCGCCGATCTTCAGCCGGGCGCATGTCGGTGAGCTGTCATAACATCTGAGCGCTCACGCACACTACCAGGCGCGCGGCTCACCGACTGTGCGTCTAGCTAAAGATCGGCGATGATAGGCCAGACTTCACTCAATAATAATTCTTTTATTAATTTTATAAAAAAAAAATAATGCAGGACTTTTCTGTTTGGAATAACACCCTCTACCTTTCCTTAAAGGATGTTGCGCGAATTTTCGGACACCCTGTATATATACATATTTATAACTAATTGACTGGCACACGTAAAAAGCGGATGATCGACTCTATTCTTCTAGAAAGACAAACTTCTTCCACGAGCGCACGCACAAGAATGAAGCACATGAAACTGCGTTACTTGAAAAAAGAGCGATTGCGCTTGCGTTGACTTCGATCGATAAATTACCTGATGCTTATATGAAATACTCATTTATTAAATTTCCTTTTCTGTAAAATTGATTGCTTACTTGCCACTTCTTAAAATTGTTAAATTATAAGAGTTTCATTTCCACAATATTTTGTGCAATTCGATATGAATTATATAATTTATGACAAGAATTTAGTCTAAAGAAGCGGTAAGAGTTCAAGAATATTTAATTTAAAAAGGAAAAAAAAGAATAGAGACAAATTTTTATTAATTTCTCCGCAGTCCGGTTTCTATGCTCGCACAGTAATGATCTGCATTAAGATTCAACATTTTAATCTCAATCGGATCCTCCTTCTTGCAATCGGCTTATGGCCATATCAAAAATCAAAATTTCGTCTACTTCAGACAACTTTGTGTTTTAGTATTTTGACAAGTTTTATTATATTTCAGGTATGTCCATATTTTTATTCATATCATTATAAAATATGCTTTACAAATATCATTACCAATTGTAACAAATACTTACTTTTATGCATTTATAAAATATAATTAATTTATTTATTATTTATTTATTATTTTATTTTAATTATCGATAATAATATATTTTTGCAACTTAAATACATAATTATTAAATTTTTAACACATTATTATATATTATATATTATATATTATATATTATAAGTTATATGTTATATGTTGTATATTATATATTAAATGTTATATATTATATATTATATATTATATATTATATATTATATATTATATATTATATATTATACGTTATACGTTATATATTATATATTATATATTATATATTATATATTATATATTATATATTATATATTATATATTATATATTACATATTATATATTATATATTATATATTACATATTATATATTACATATTATATATTATATATTATATATTATATATATATATATATATATATTACATATTATATATTATATATTATATATTATATATTATATATTATATATTATATATTATATATTATATATTATATATTATATATTATATATTATATATTATATATTATATATTATATATTATATATTATATATTTTATATTATATATTATATTATTACATATATTACAATGCAAATTATAATCTTAATATGCGTAAAAAATAAAGTATTCCTTATGCAACATTTTCAATAAATTGATTAAAGTTTACAGCGTTTATAACTACAAAATGCACTATTGACTTTATCATCAAAACTTTCTGTACTGTAGTGTTCTATGTTTTCTGCACAATTAATTACAGTATGTTCTGGATTAACACTCATAATGTAAGTTAAAGTTAAAGTTGTTTATCTATTTGTGTAAATCAATATTTCTAAAACAAATAAATTTTTATATATCACAACGTTTTCTTTTTCAACTTTTTGAAACAGTGTTAAATTTTTTTGTGATGTGTAGGTAAGAAATTTGTTGGAACAATTACAGTATATCATCAATGAACTAAAAGATGAAAACGAACTGGCTATCATTAAAATGTGTGGAAATAACACAAAACTTTGTACATCTATAAGTATATGTAAGATAATATTTCTTACCACTTATTATACATCAAAAAATTGAGTTGATATCAATCACGAGAAAAGTCAAATGTTCAAATTAGTTTGATTAAATATTTGTTTGATTAAATATATTTTGAAATTAGATTTTTAATTTAAATAAGTTCTTCGCAATTAGAAAAATACTTAATCTTTCTTAAAAAAATAGGCAGCTTTATTAATATTTATTATTATTTTTAACTAAACTTTATTATTTTTAACTTTGTTAAAAATGGACAAAATTTAAATACAAAAAAAGGATTTCAAAGTTTCAAATATCTACTTTCGAAAAGTTATTATTTTTTTTAGTTTCTGCGATTTGGTAATTTTCATCTGTAACGTGGCCCCCAAAAAAAGTGAAAATTTTTGATTTCCTAATGTAACAGTTTAAATTTTTTTCCCACAAAATTGCTTTTTTTTTACATGTTCTTAAAAATTTTTGTTATTCAGTTATTGCAAATTAAATAAAGAATGACTTTTTTTATTTTAATCGCTCATAACTGCGTTAAAAATTATCGTACCGCAATTCAAAAAACAAAAGCTGAAACTTTGCTTTATCAAATGGTATACGTGCCAAATTTCTCTTAAAAATATGTGATATAGAGATGATACAAATGGATAAGAATATGTAAAAATATAAAAAAATGTAAAAATTAAAAATTTTTCTTTCATTATTTTGACCTAAAATTTGTGTGAAACCCAGATATTGTGTAGAATAGCAACAAAAACAAATTACGTTTTTTTAATACTTTTAAGTATCTCCTGTATAAAAAAAAAATGCTAAATCTATGAAATTTTTTCATGCTGACTAATACGATTTTATGATGCAAAACCTATAAAAAAATGTAAAATTGCTCAATTTTAGTTTTTTTAGGAAAAAAGAGAAATGGAAAATAAAATTTAATTAACAAAGAAAAAATTGTTTTTTAGTGCATAGACACTCTATTGACTTTTACTAAGTGTTAGCAAAAACAAAAAAAAAAAAACAAAAATTGTAGTTCTTCTTACCGAAACTTAAAAGAATACCGTCGGCGGTAGCATTATCGAAAATCGTATCATGATAAAATCGGATCTATTTAATATTTGATAAAGAAAAGGGTTTTTTTAATTTTTATGAGAAGTTTATTATACTACTTTCAATAAGATAGTAAATTTATAAAACTTGTTGACTATGTCTTATTTTTACAATATATATATATACATTTTTAATATAGTACTTAATATAGTAATAATATAATAATAAACATGTTTATATATATATATATATATATATATATATATATATATTATTTATTAGTACCATATTAAAAATATATTATAATAACAATATATTATAGCCATTCTGCAAAAGTATCAGAGTAAAAGAATGATTGAAAAATAGTAAAATTTTAGAAAAAGGTAAAAGAGAGGGAGAAAAAAAAAGAAAGAAAATGAGAGTGAGAGAGAAGGAGAAAGTGAGTGGGAGGATAAGAGAAGAGAGGGAAAGAGAGAAAGGGAGGGGGAAAAAGGAGCTAAGGAGTGGAGGAAAGAAAAAGAGAATTATACATTAACATATGTCATAAAATAAAAAAACAATGTCTACAATTATTCTGTTTAAATGTTTCTAGTGTTTGCCATATGCATCTTATTCGCTGGTATTTTAATACTAATTTGGCCAGAGATCCTCCATACTGTTCGTCACATAAACGAGTCTCGAATACAGAATCTAGCAATACATGTCACGACTGAATACTTTATCGATGAAGAGAAATATTTTTATTTAAATCTCTTGCACATAAACGCAGTGTTTTGTATTATGGCAATTACGTTAACAGCGACGGGAACAATGCTCTTAGGTTACGCAATACATGCTTGTGGATTGTTTAAAATTGCAAGGTACAAAAAATGAATTCAAGAATGGACATAAAATTTTTAATTGTTTGCTTGTTTAAATTTGTCAATACATTTTGGGGAGAATCCATTTACAGCAGACACCTTAATTACAGTTACCGTATGAAACAAGTAACGTCGACGGAAATGCTTCAAAATATTAATCTGAATAATAGGACTATAATATATAACAAAATTTTGTACGCCGTCGAAATTCATCGCAAGGCGATGAAGTTAGTATGCATATGAAACAATAATATTACACAGCACATTAATAATAATATCATATTTTTCTTAAAGGTTCATTAATCTTATATTAACTAGTTTTCAAGGCTCTTTCTTGTTGATATTAGCGATAATTGTAATAACTCTGAGCTTGAATATATTTGCAGTGAGTACTTTTTTTTGTGTTCTAGAAACATTTATAAGAGAAATATACATGTATCTAATAATAACCAAAATTTAATTAATTTATAGATAAAATATATTATAAAAAAATAATATATAATCTTAATAATATCAAATTGTACTAATTTTAAGATTAAAATATCTAAAATAAAATATCTAAAAATCTCAATAAATTTTCTTTTGCATTTCTTGTCTGTATATTTTTTGCAGCTTATATACTCGTTCTATATATTTAGACTATAACGAGTAATTGTTTATACAAAATTAAACATGCAAAATATGTTAATCACAATTATATTTTAGATGTACCGGAATGCACTGCACGGAAATAAGGATACTGCTTTATTATACATTATAAGTATATCTATCATTACTATATATTCGTTTATAATTAACTATGTCGGAGAATTGCTTCTCAATCATAGTAATTACGTATATTCCACCATGTAAGAAAACAATTTTATGTGTTATTTACAATTATATACACGCCTATTAATATACATGTGTATTTATTATATTTTTCAAAGATACAATAGTCGATGGTATGTGGCACCATTACACGTACAGAAAATGATACTTTTTATTTTGCAAAGAGGCAATCAATCGTCTCATTTAAATATTGCCGGATTGTTTGTACCATCACTAGAAAATTTTGCTAAAGTAAGAATTATTACATGTCATAAATTGAAATATTTACGACATATTTAGCATGTTTTATATTGCAATCTAAGAGACGTATTTCATTATTACAGATAACAAAAGCATCAATGTCTTATTTCACTGTTTTATATTCTACGCAGCAATGATACGAAGACATTTTGTCCGATAAAAATGACTGAAAATATTTCGTACCTTTGAAATAGTAAAATGTAGAATATTAAAATGTGTGTCACTTCAATACTGCAAAAATTCAATTATACATCCTGATAACAACATTTTGTTTTCTGTCTATTGCACTGTTTTGATAAAAAATCATAAAAATCATAATCATTATTTATTTTCCTATAATGAATGTTTATTTTACATTATAAAATATATACATACATCAGGTGGAACGTGTCTTTAGAAAATATAACAAATAATATATTGCAGAATTTTTAAAGTTAATTTTTTCAGCGAATATTTTTACAGGTATAATAATATTAATTTCTGCTTCATATAAAACGGTAATTGATGTATTACAAGAGATCTAATATGTAATAAATGTAGATATAATAAAATATAATAGCATGCAAGTGTGTTCTAATTAAGAGCAACAATTATTTAGTCTTGTTTGTTGCAAATGTAGAAAGCTTTAAATTATAATTCAGTACCTTATATTTTGACGGCGATAGCTTCATAACTAATTTGCTAGCACACGTAAAGCGGATCAATTCTGTTCCTTTAGAAAGATAACCTCCTTTCATGAGCGCACGCACAAGAATGAAGCACATAAAACAAAAGAGCGATTGCGCTTGCGCCGACTTCGATCAATAAATTATCTGATGATTGTGTGTCTCTGTATAAAAATACGCAGTTATTAAATTTTTTTCCGTGTAAAATTGATCGTTTACTCGCCACTTCTTAAAATTATTGAATTAGAAGAATTTTATTTCCACAATATTTTATACAATTCAGTATTTATCACGAGTTGGATAATTTATGACAGAATTTATACCGAATTTACGATAAGAATTCAAGAATACTTAATTTGAAGAAGAAAAAAGGAGAAGATAAAGGCAAACGTATTTTTACCTATTATAATTTCTCCGTTCAGTTTCTATGCTCGCACAGTAATGATCTGCGTTGAGACTCAATATTTTAATCTCAATAAGGTCTTCCTACTTGCAATCGGTTTATGGCCATATCAAAAATTAAAATTTCGTCGACTTCAGACAACTTTATGTTTCGGTATTCTGACAAGCTTTGTTATATTCCAGGTGTGGCCATATTTTTATTTATATTGTTATTAAAATTATGCATTACAAACATCATTACAAATTATAGCAAACGTTTACTTTTATCAAAAATTTTTATATATGATCAATTTATATTTAATTATTAAAATTATGCATTACAAACATCATTACAAATTATAGCAAACGTTTACTTTTATCAAAAATTTTTATATATGATCAATTTATATTTAATTATTAAAATTATGCATTACAAACATCATTACAAATTATAGCAAACGTTTACTTTTATCAAAAATTTTTATATATGATCAATTTATATTTAATTATTAATGTTAAAATATATTACAAATTTAATAAACAATTACTAAAATTTATTACGTTATTATATATTATTACATACATTACAAAGCGAATTATTATATTGATCTGCGTCAAAAATAATAATTTTCTTATGCAATATTTTCAATAAATTAAATTATTATAGTTTACAGCATTGATAACTACAAAATGTACTGCTGATTTTATTATCAAAATTTTTTCTTCTGCAACATTCTTTAGTATTTACATAATTCAGTACAATATGTTCTGGATTAATATTCATCATGTAAGTTAATTATTTTTCAACTTATATAAATCATTATCAAAAACAAATAAATTTTTATATATCACATTCTTTCTCAACTTTTTCAAAACAATGTTACTGTGATTATAGGTGAAAAGTTCGTTACAGCAACTACAGTGTTTCTATAACGAGCTAAAAGATGAAAACGAACTTGCTTTTTTAAAAAAGTATGGACATTACACAAGACAATATACAATTATATTGATAGGTAAGACAATATTTCTTATCGATTATCTTTATGTTATAAAGTTGAGTATATTTTAATGCTAAGTGATTTTAACATTTATACCACACCGATATCTACGCCTTGGCTTTTATTTCCCAACTTTTCCTACTTGATTACATATTCAAAAACTGATTAATTTGTAACTTTTAGCTTAAACATATTTATCATGTTTTCCACTAAATTAAAAAATTTTTAAACACATGGTAAAAAACATGTTTATATATATATATATATATATATATATATATATATATATATAGGTATGTATATATATTATATATATTATATATATATATATATATATTATATATATATATATATATATATATATATATATATATATATATATGTGTGTGTGTGTGTGTGTAATACATCATATATGTCTCAAAAAGCAAATACACACACAAAACAAATAATATTTAATAATATAATTGCAACTCAAATAATACATGGGATTAGCATTTGCATATTTAAGGATGTATGTGCCATATATCGAAATACTAACAAAAGCATTAAAATTTCATAGATTGTTCTACTATTTCTTCTGAATATTTGTGCAAAAGCTGAACACAATTCTCTCAGCGGTTTGGAAATTATTTAAATTTAAAGTTATTATTGATTCTTAAGGAAAATCGCCTATTGTAGCACTTATTGACAAATTTGACAAAGAAAAAATATTACGAATAAAATAAAAATGTTTACATATATTAAGGAAATTCTAATAAATATTTGTGCAAAACTTGATTTAAATCTACTTATTCGTTTAAAAGTTATTTACTAAAAATTGTAGAAAAATGTTATCTGTCTCTTTCTCTCATTCAACAAATTACTCGTCTTTCATTGTTTTTTGCAGTTGATTTCAGAGGATATTCACGATCAAAAGTTTTTGCCAAAATTAGGAAAAATATTAATTAGAACTATTTTCTTTTATGAAGACGTCAAAATTTTTATTATTTTGTGATACTTAAATTTTTTTCATAACCCGGATTTATTTTTTTGATTTTTCAAACAATATAAACATGTTTTCTTTTTAATTTTGACAATTTTTTGCCACTATTGTACATCCAGAACATCCTTAAATAAATACAGTCAACAATACCTTATATAATATTTTCGAGAATATAATTTTTCTCGAATTGCCATACAAGAGATTGATGTGACGTTCCCTTCCAAAGTCAATTGTTCGCTACGATAATAAATACAAAAATAAAGCATAAACCATGCTTCTGAAAAAGAAGGCAATCTCGCTTGCATCAACTTTGAAACCCGTCCGACAATAAATGTATCTGTACATATCAAATGCGCAATTGTTAAGATTCTTTTCATATGAAATTGATCCCCTAAATGCCTCTTTTCACAAAATTCTTAAACAAGACAATTACAAGAACTTATAGTTTCCAATAATATTTCGTGCAATTTGGTATTTATCATAAATTAGATAATTTATGATAAAATTTATTCTAAAGACATGGTAAAGGTTCAGGAATTTAATTTGGAGAAAAAAAGAGGAGATAGAAATTTTTCATTGAGACTCACATTTTAATCTCAATCGAATCCTTTTACTTGCAATTGGCTTGTGGCGCGACACACCTTGTGTCGTTCAATTTAATGAATTTTAAATTTTAACTTGTCGTCCACTAAATCTCTTCATCCTCCGGTTATTAAAACTTCCTTCGTCCAATCTCGCATAATACTTTTTCTAACCAGGGCCACACGTGTATCTTACGTGAATTCTTTTTTCTTATGTTCATATGTACCGCTCTACTCGTTTTTCGCGTTTCTAAAGATTATGACAAAGTTATATTGATTCCACAAACCGTGAAAAAATCAGCAAACACCATTGTCATTTTATCAAATTACCAAAAAAAGCATCGAGGTCCAATTAAAAAATTGAAGCTCTCCAATTATTATTTACAATTAAATTTTAAGTTAAAAATGATGTCCAGATACGATCACTTGAGAAATATTAGCTCTAGGAAATTACGCATTGCAGAAAATATCGGTTCTAATTAACTAATATCTTATTTCTAAATGTAAATTATACCAAATAAATCTGCTTTGTACAATTTATAATTCGTCACAAAATTCAAGACAAAATGTTGTTGTAATTGTGCCACATGTCCTAATGTATATCCTTATGTATATATATTTTACATATATTATGCATATATATTTTACTTCAAATATTTTCTTCAAATATATTCCTTCTAATTTTTTATTCGAATATTCTTTTTTATTTTTTATTGCTTTAAATATTTATATTATTATATACGACAAGTAAAATTACAAACAGAATTCTCTCTCGAATTTTATCGCAAATTTTATCTCGAATATTATAGATTAACTAAAGCTGATTACATCTAGAGCTTTAAAAAAATGAAATATCATATTTCTGATAACAAACGTTAGAAAAACATCATCAATTACCAAGAACAATGAAAACTGAATGTCAAATTATTTTGAGTATTATTTAGACTACAAATCTGAACATTAACTAGTTTTTGAAGCTGATTTTTCTAAGTTAATAAATATTAAAAAGCTCGTGCAAAATTTGGGTAATTTAAATAAAAACTTTTTCAACGAGTAAAAAGTATTGATAATAAAAACAAAATAAAATGCATCAACATATTAAAAGTACTTAATAAAAATAATAAAAAATTTAAAGGAGAAAATAAAATATACACACAACATACAAATTTGATACGTACATAAAAAAAATGAATTACATTTGTGTGTTTCGTTTTTAAGTTTGAATATTGTTGCAACATATATATTCTTACATTATATATTCTTACATTTAATTTATCTTATTCTTCATTATCTTACAATTCTCATGCGACAATCCAACAAAATAATTATTTTATAATCGTTTTCATAATCTATTGAAAACTTTTATAAATATTTTATTATTATCATCATAAATAATTACAAAACAATTTTTCAATTTTATTGCACTTTAGAAGTTCGGACTATAAAAAATATCATTTAAAAGTGTTACATATTTTTACAAAATTTCTAAAGGCATCCCGAAAATCACATTAACTATTAACATTATCATATCAATTTCAGAAAATATTAAATAGAATGTTTAATTTTACAAATTACAAAAAACATGATTCGAGTTAATATGAGAAAAAAGAAATAAATAAAAATATCTTAAAACTAATAAAAAACAAAATATATGCAGTAATAAAATTTCTTCATATAAAGAATAAACATCTCTATTAGAAACGTCTCTATGATGCTATTTGCTGACACAAATATGGGTTACGTAAGTCGTTAATGATCATCAATATGAACAAATAGAGTTAAGAGCCTACAAGGTCACAATACACAGTCATCATTATATTCTCTATATCACTTTATTATTCTTCATTAGCAATTTAAAAACGTAAAAATAGAATAAAAATAGAAATAATAAAAACAGAACAATAAAATATATAATATTAATTTTATGTAATATTCAAATGGCACAATGATGATGTGTCATAGATAGATCGCAGACTTCAACCATCTTCAAAAACTGAAAAATTATAAACGATTAAATATTTCCAAAAAATTATAAATGCATCAATAATCCTTTCCAATTATCAGAAAATAATTACATTTCATACACAAGTTCATCATGTTTCTCTTTTCTCCAAACCGATCCAGAATCCACCTTCAGGTGTCGGATTGAATTCCGTCTTATCGTATACAACAGGCTCGACAGTTTTTTCCGTTCTCTTTAGAACAAATTTTTGCAAAAGATGAGCTATCAGAATCTTGGTCTCCATTAGAGCAAATCGATTGCCAATACATTTTCTAGGCCCGTGTCCAAAAGGTAAATAAGTATACGGAACAATATTGTCTTTGTTTTCTTCGCTGAATCGTTCGGGATCAAATTTGTCTGGGTCTGGAAAGTATTTGGGATCACGATGTAAACCATAAACGGATATCATCATTACGCTACCAGATTCGACGGTTACGCTCTTGCAACCTGGTTGCGACGGAGGCAACTCATAACTCTTATTGCAAAGTCTATCGGTGAAGACCGCTGGTGGATACTTTCGAAGCGTCTCGTTAATTACCATATCCATATAAGTCATCTTCGACAGCGATTCGTAAGAAATCTCGTCATTTTCGCCGACATGCTGCTGCACTTCCTCGCGCAAGCGATCTTGAATATCTCGATTAACCGCTAGCTCATGAGCAACAAAAGACATCAGCGTCGAGGATGTGTCAAAACCGGCTAAGAAAAAGATGAAAGCTTGCGAAACAATGTCATCCAATGTCAATTTGTGAACGCTGGGACCATCTTTGTCTCGAGCTTGCATTAATAAGTGAATCATATCCGGCCTGACGATACCTTGCTCGTCTCGAATTTTGATGGTCTCTCCAACAATCCTCTTGAAAAATTCGGCTATAGACTTTGAGCTGAAACCCGTCATACCAAACATCTTGGCAAAACGCGGAAATGCACGCATAAACATAAACTTGAACATAGCTAGAAATCCGCTAAAAGCCTTGCTGGTTTCTATTCCTTTTGCATAGAACTCGTTATTTGGATTTTTCATAGAATTCACGCTTATGCCAAAAGCCGTTGTAGCGATTACGTCAGTGGTGTACCGTCTGAAGATTTGCTTCGTCTCAATCGCATCATACAGTTCCGGATGATCGACCAAGTAATTGACGAATTCACGAGAACATTTTGATACTAAATCAAACATAATCTTCATCTTGCTAGCAGTGAAAGAGGGACTTAACGTGTTTCTCATTTCTCTCCAGCGATCTCCGCGTAAGGAGAAAATATTCTTACTGAATAGCGGGTCCAGACTTTCATCCATGAAAATACGATGATCGTGGAAAATTTCAAAGTCTTTCACTAATACATCCTTGATCAGTTCAGGATCGCGCAGAAGCACAACAGGTGTAGCAAATTCCATCATTCCACAATATTTAGCGTCTGGGAAGTAATTATACACAAAAAGACTATTGTCGGTAAAACTCAGACGACGCAGAAACACCTTCCAACCCATTACGAGAGACCGCAATGAATCAGGCAGATAAGGAACACCTTTACCTTTCCAGTAAAAATATGCACGATGCACCAGTGAAACAAATTTTAAAACGCCGATAATGATCAGAGTGGTTAGTAACAGCCCAAGAGGCGACGAAAATAAGAACGAAAATGATTCCATCGCGACGTGAGGAGCGTACAAACGAATGACTTCGTCGGACGAGACGTACAATAAAAATGCAGTGAGTATAAGCGCGGATCTTATCGTGACGAAGAGGGGAGAAAAAAAAACGCCTTCCTCGATATCAATTGCTGCGTCAGTATTCGCGCGGAATAAATCAGTCATGTTTTAACTTACACACAATAATTCATTTAAATCATTACAAATTCTTGTCAAAAATTAAGATTTTTAATAAAGGAAAATTTCTCTTCCCGATTCTGTACACTAACAACTTATGATATTTTTTCCACATGAAAATACATTCCAAATAATTTTTTGTAATCATAATCAATTTGAATTATATTCAGCATCAAATGCCTTTGCATTTGAAGACAGCTATTTTTATGACGCCAAGTATACTTGTGTATAATGAATTTACAGGATGGGTCTAAATGTTCCGATTAGACTTTGTAATTTTATAAGAAATTTAATTCTGGACAAAAAATTTTCCATAAATATGGATCGAAAAATGCTTTCTTAAAAAGTGCTCAAAAACCTCTGAAATCACAATTTTATACTTTTACAAATAACAGAGAAAATATACGTTTTTTAAGAAAAAGTATTAAAACAAAAGAAAGTTAAATTATTTCTCAACAAGATCAAAATAATTGTACGTTCTATAAAATTTTAGATAACCAGTTTCAAATGTATAAAAATATTTGTAAAAATATATAAACCGTGATTTCAGAGATTTTTGGACGCTAACTTTTTAAGGATGCATTTTTCAATCCATGTTTATAGAAAACTTTTGTTCAAAATTAAATTTCCTATAAAATCTTAAAGCCTGCCCGAAACATTTGTGACTACCCTATATATTTTATTTCTTGAAATGTTTTCTGTATTATATACGAGTACAAATAACATTATAAATTGATATCTCTGAATTTTATCTTGAAGTTTATCGCGGATTATAGATTAACTAAAGTAAGCGGATTATAGATTAAATAAAGTTAGCTTTTGAGAATAAACAAAATGCCAAATTTCTGACAACATATAATCAAAAAGTATCAATTAGTAAGAGTAAAAAAAATTGAATGTTAAACATTATTTCGAGTAAGTATTATTTACTTTACAAATCTGAATATTCACTAGTTTTTGAAGCAAATTTTTCTAAGTTAATAAATATTAAATTAAGTTAAAACGCTCGTGCAAAATATGCGAAATTTTAATAAAAAACTTTTTTAATGATTAAAGAAAATTGATAATAACTAGAGAAAAAAAAATACATCAACGTATTTATAAGTATTTAATAAAAATAATAAAAAATAAAGAAGGAAAAATAAAATATATACACAACATACAAATTTGATATGTACAATAAAAAATAAATTATATTTGTTAGTTTCTAAATTTGAATATTGTTGCAACATATACAAGATGTCCAGAATCAATCGCATTATCCGTCGTGTGCAGGTAAAGCAAGTAAAGCTGAGAAAAATTTTATACCATTTTTTTCTATAATGCTTAATAAAAGAGTTAGTATTGAATAAATTCTGGCCAATCATCGCCGATCTTTAGTCAGACGCACTTCAGGCACTGTAAACAACTGAACGCTCACGCACACATGCCAGACGCGCGGCTCTCTGACGTGCGTCCAGCTAATGGTTGGCGCTGAATAGCCAGACTTCATTCAATAATAATTCTTCTATTAAGCATTATAGAAAAAAATGGTACACGATTTTTTTCTCAGTTTTATCTGCTCTACCTGACGGTTGATGCAATTGACTTCGGACACACTATATACTTACTTTTAGTTTATCTTATTATTCTCGTACAACGACAAAGCAACAAAATAATGTTTTCATAATCTGTTGGAAATTTTTCAATGCTTTAATATTATTACCACAATCAATAGTTACAAAATTTCGTATATATAATAATTTTTCAATTTTGTTACACTTAAGAAATATTGATTATAAAAAATATCATTTAAAAACGTTACATTTTTTACAATGTTTCTAAAGGCATCCCCAAAGCTGTTAACTATATAATAATATGAATTTCAAAAAATATCAAATAGAATGTTTAATTTTATAAATTATAAAGAACGTGATTCGAGTTAATATAAGAAAAAAGAAAAGAAAAATATGTTAAAACTAATAAAAAATGAATAATAAAATATATTTGCGCAGTGATATAAGATTTTTTCTCATATCCAAAATGAAAGTTTCTACTAGATCGTCTCTACTGTTACTTGCTGACATAAATACAAGTTATGTAAGTCATTAAAGCCCACCATATGAACGAATAAAGTCAAGAGCCTAAAAGGTCATGATACACAGCACACATCATAATTTTCATTTTATCAATTTTTATCAGCAATAATGCAATAAAAATGGAACAATAACATATACAAAATATTAAATTTATGTAACATTCAAATGGCACAATGATGTGTCATAGATAGATCCCAGACTTCAACCATCTTCAAAAACTAAAAAATTATAAACGATTAAATATTTCCAAAAAATTATAAATGCATCAATGATCCTTTTCAATTATCAGAAAATAATTACATTTCATATACAAGCTCATCATGTTTCTCTTTTCTCCAAACCGATCCAGAATCCACCTTCTGATGTCGAATTGAATTCATTTTTATCGTATACAACAGGCTCAACAGTTTTTTTCGTTCTCTTTAGAATAAATTTTTGCAAAAGATGAGCTATCAGAATCTTGGTCTCCATTAGAGCAAATCGATTGCCAATACATTTTCTAGGTCCATGTCCAAAAGGTAAATAAGTATACGGAACAATATTGTCTTTGTTTTCTTCGCTGAATCGTTCGGGATCAAATTTGTCTGGGTCCGGAAAGTATTTGGGATCACGATGTAAACCATAAACGGATATCATCATTATGCTACCAGATTCGACAGTTAAGCTCTTGCAACCTGGCTGCGACGGAGGCAACTCATAACTCTTATTGCAAAATCTATCGATGAAGATCGCTGGTGGATACTTTCGAAGCGTCTCGTTAATTACCATATCCATATAAATCATCTTCGACAGCGATTCGTAAGAAATCTCGTCATTTTCGCCGACATGCTGCTGCACTTCCTCGCGCAAGCGATCTTGAATATCTCGATTAACCGCTAGCTCATGAGCAACAAAAGACATCAGCGTCGAGGATGTGTCAAAACCGGCTAAGAAAAAGATGAAAGCTTGCGAAACAATGTCATCCAATGTCAATTTGTGAACGCTGGGACCATCTTTGTCTCGAGCTTGCATTAATAAGTGAATCATATCCGGCCTGACGATACCTTGCTCGTCTCGAATTTTGATGGTCTCTCCAACAATCCTGTTGAAAAACTCGGCTATAAACTTTGAGCTGAAACCCGTCATACCAAACATCTTGGCAAAACGCGGAAACGCACGCATAAACATAAACTTGAACAATGCTAGAAATCCGCTAAAAGCCTTGCTGGTTTCTATTCCTTTTGCATAGAACTCGTTATTTGGATTTTTCATAGAATTCACGCTTATGCCAAAAGCCGTTGTAGCGATTACGTCAGTGGTGTACCGTCTGAAGATTTGCTTCGTTTCAATCGCATCATACAGTTCCGGATGATCGACCAAGTAATTGACGAATTCACGAGAACATTTTGATACTAAATCAAACATAATCTTCATCTTGCTAGCAGTGAAAGAGGGACTTAACGTGTTTCTCATTTCTCTCCAGCGATCTCCGCGTAAGAAGAAAATATTCTTACTGAATAGCGGGTCCAGACTTTCATCCATGAAAATACGATGATCGTGGAAAATTTCAAAGTCTTTCACTAATACATCCTTGATCAGTTCAGGATCGCGCAGAAGCACAACAGGTGTAGCAAATTCCATCATTCCACAATATTTAGCGTCTGGGAAGTAATTATACACAAAAAGACTATTGTCGGTAAAACTCAGACGACGCAGAAACACCTTCCAACCCATTACGAGAGACCTCAATGAATCAGGCAGATAAGGAACACCTTTACCTTTCCAGTAAAAATATGCACGATGAACCAGTGAAACAAATTTTAAAACGCCGATAATGATCAGAGTGGTTAGTAACAGCCCAAGAGGCGACGAAAATAAGAACGAAAATGTTTCCATTGCGACGTAACTATAGTATACAAACGTATGACTCCGTCGTACGAGACGTAAAACGTATAAATGCGGACGAATATAAGTGCGGATCTTATCGACAGAAATGAAGAGGAGATAAGGGAACGCGCCTTTCTCGGCATCATGATTCGCTGTTTCGGTGTTCTCATGCCGTCAATACGTCAGTCATATTTTAATGTTATATTTTATTCACGCATAATAATCTATTTAAACAGAGCGTCACAGATTCATGTCAAAAGTTAAGATTTTTAATGAAGAAAAATTTCTTTTTTTGTTTCAATAACAACTTATATTTTTCCCAGTTACATATGAAGACAACTATTTTCGTGATGCCGTATATATTTGTGTATAATGAATTTATGATTATGAGATACAAATTCAATTGTATAAGCATACAATAAGAAATTTTTTAAATATCAATTATTTCCAGGAAAAGATACATAAAAATAATAATAAAACTTATCGGATCTATTTTTTTTTTTTGATAATAAATATCTATTTTTTATCATGAAACATACTGTTACGTCCTGCTTAACTCTACAATTTCTTCCTTCTATAGAATTGCGGCGATAATCATCAATTTGCAAATAAAATATATCATTTGATAAATAGAACATCTTGCACCACTTAAATCTTTAAACATTTTATCATTTATCATTTATCAGTAAATATATATTGTGACGAGAGCTTATCGCTGAGTGAGCGATAAGATACACGCCTGCCCGATCGCTGCGAGCAACTCGCCAGATGGCGTCATCGATCGTACATCGATTTCCTATCACGTCTACCATTGACGCATCGCTCGCGCGGGAGTGCAGAGCAGAAACAAAAATCACTTTTCGCGATTCTTAGTACTTTCCAACAATATATCTATAGTGATAATCGCAAGAAAAACAACAGAAACTACGTCAATCTTCCTTAAGCAAATAAAAGTTAATTACAAAAATTAAAGTATCAATAAATATTTTTTACGATAATATTTTTCGAAGCAAAACAACAAGAAACATAGGAAAAGGTAATACCATCTTACAAAATATTTAATAAAAATAACCGTCTAAATATTGAGAAAAATCATTGAAAAATAAGATTTTTAATTTGCAGCAAAGGATCATGTGCACAATAGTTCGGAAAATATTCGGACCTTTAATCAATATCAAATTCATCATAAATAAAGATGCAAAATGTAGGAGAAACATTCCACCGAGTGAGGACATTGATACAACATTTATTTCATTTAATTCATTTTAGAGGATTTTTTCTTTTTTTTAAGGATCCTTTCTAATAAAATTAGAGTAAACTGAAGGAATGTGAATAAAAAAGAAGCTCGCAAGATTTAAATCATCACTTCTTTACAGTTTACTTGTATTCGTCGCACAGAACTGCAAGCTAAACATGACATCACACAAAGCGAGACACAAAGCGACCATGAAAAATTCGCCAGCCACTGACTTCAGTATAATCAATAACTAAAAAGTAAGTCAAGACAATTTAATTTTTATTACATATATAAAAATTTTGATTGACTTAGATTATAACTTTATTAACATTGCATTTATTTCTTAGAGTGAAAATCATCTCGACTAAGCATTTAAATCCATGAGCAAAGTGTATCAAAAAACGAATCAATCGCAGAAAGATGTTGCCTCGGGCGGACACGGATTCCGATATCATAATAATACAAACAATATTAAATATAAATTACCATAAATATATATGTACAAATCCGAGTCTACTGCCTTACTTACCTCTTTCCATTTCTCTCCTAGTTATTTTCTTGAATACTCTTCTTTTCCCACTGAATTGTATCAATTTTTCTCGAGATCATTTTCTTCGCTAGCCACAATTGTTCTTATGCAATCATTCTTCATCTTCTCCTTCCCCAAAACTTTCAGAATCAGACGATCAGAATTATCCGATTGAAAAACAATACGATTGAAACAAATAATCTTTCAGTTAATTTTTTTACAAATGTATATAGAATTAAAATGTATATTTTTGAACGAGCATAGTAATATAAATTTCTATTTCATATAAAACAATAAGCAATATATTACAAAAAATCTAATATGCAATAAATGTAGATACAATATATAACATAAAATATATAACATAAAACAGAATATGCATGTGTATTTGAATTAAGTGTAACAGTTACTCAGTGTTGTTTGTTACAAATTGTAGAAAGTTGAATACAGTTCGGTATCTTATACTTTGATGCCGATAATTTAATAGACAGCATATATAAAGCGGATCGACTCTGTTCTTCTAAAAAGACAAGCTCTTTCCACGAGCGCACGCACAAGAATGAAGCACGTGAACCTACGTTACTTGAAAAAAGGACGATTGCGCTTGCGCCGACTTCGATCAATAAGTTACATGATAAATGTATTTCTCTGTATGAAATTACTCATTTCTCGCTTCCTTTTTATAAAATTGTTAATTTACAGAAATTTTGTTTCCACTATATTTTGTACAATTTGATATTTATTCTAAATTATGTAATTTATGTCACAAATTATTCTAAAGATACGGTAAGAATTCAAGAATATTTATTTTAAAAAGAAAAAAGAGAGAATGGTAGCAAGTCTTTATTAATTTCTCCACAGTTCATTTTTTGCACTCGCACAATAATGATCTGCGTAGAGACTCAACATTTTAATCTCACTCGGATCATCCTACTCGCAATCGGCTTATGGCCAAATGAAAAATCAAAATTTCGTAAATTTCAGGCAATTTTATGTTTCGGTGTTTTGATAAGCTTTGTTATATTTCAGGTATGTACATTTTTGTATTTATATTATAAAATATGTAATACAAATTTCATTACAAGTTATAGCAAACACTCGATTTTATCAAAGTTTTAGATATGATCATTTTATTTTTAATTATTAATAATCATTTATATTGCAAAAAGTAATAGATAATTACTAAATCTTTATTAAGTTATTATATATTACATACATTGTAGTTATTACATATTTTTACAAAGCAAATTATTTTTTTAATCTGTATAAATATAAACAAATTTCTTATGCAATTTATTTAATAAATTCACACATTGTAGTTGACAGCGTTGACAATTGCAAAATGTACTGCTGATTATATCAAAATTTTTTCTTCTGCAACATTCTTTAGTATTGCCATATTTAGTTACAATATGTTCTGGATCAACGGTCATCATGTAAGTTAATTGTTTATCAATTTGTATAAATCAATATTTCAAAAACAAATAAATTTTATGTTTCACATCTTTTTTTAACATTTTCAAAACAATATTAAATATTAATACTTTAATTATAGCTAAAAAATATATTGCAGCAACTACAGTATTTCTATAATGAGTTAAAAGATGAAAACGAAGTTGCTATTTTCAAAAAGTATGGACATTACTTCAGACAATGTACAATTATATTCATATGTAAGACAATATTTCTTATCGATTATCTTTATGCCATAAAGTTGAGTATGTTTCGTGAAAAAAATTAAATATTTAATAAAACAATAAGCTCAAAGTAAAAACTACCAAGTGCGAAACTGGCAAATAAAAGCCAAAGCAGGTACTTCGATGCAGGAACTTATTATCGTTAAATTTTATTAAGTAATGTGCATTAAAAATGTACGTTTTTACGGACAAGGCAAATGCGACAAAATTAATTACTTTTTAAATACAAATTTAATTTTCGAATCTAAATTTAAACTTAAATTTCTAAGTCAACTTCTTTTCTTTTTTTTTATTAAATGTTTGACAAGTTTTCTATAATCGCAAATGCGTGATGTAAACCCTTTGTATCACTTTGCTGGTTCAAGCCACTCTTCTGCCATTTATTAAACAGCATTTCGGAGAACAGCCTTTTACAGAACAGAGTTTAACCGTCCAAAATGTCAATTTCATCGCAATAAAACTCGTGATTGGCATCAAGTTTATGATTTGTAATAAATTGAGATGAGTTTCTATTATTTGATTTCAATGTTTGAGAATCCTTTTCTTCTGTTGTCTACAAAACTTTGTTCAATGTAAGGCGACGCAATTTTTATGCAAAATTTTGTACACTAAGTTATTGCATGAATCTTTAGAAATTGAATCTTTTTGACAAAATCACACAATTCATCAAAACCGGTATATGATAATCTCGTAAGTTTGTTAAAAAGATGTTTAAATCGTTCTGAGAAGATTTGAATGTAAAGAACTGTAAAGAATGAACGCGATTGTTCTTTCTGTTCATAGTTCTCGGATATTTTTTGTGAGGGAATTAAGAATTTTGAATAATTTTATTTAAGAATTAATTAATTTTATCGCATCTGCTTTACCCACTGTATTTTGCGACTTTTAAGTAAATTTTCTATAATAAAAATCTTGCCAAAAATTAAAAAATTTTAATTAATTGATAAATTTAAACTTGAATTTGATTTCAATATTTGAGTTGGATATCAAAATTAATTAAAGCTGCCACATTAACCTCTCTCTTTTTATTTTTTTAAGCATTGTTAATCACCATTTTTATGATTATTGTTTTCATGATCGTATTAACATTAATCACAACATCATATTGTAAATAACCGATATATACATATGTAACGATGACGTTTGTTTCAGGAGATGATTGTATGTATTTCATACTTCTTTCTAACATATATTTTTAGATGATCACATTTCGGTCCGTTAAAAAGTTCTATTAAAAATTGAATAGAGAGGTTGAAAGTTTTATCCCCTTATAATGATACAGAAACTTTAAAAATATAAATAAGTTTTTTAATGGAAAATGTCCACCAAATTTTATTTGTAAATTGTGCAAAATTTGAAAAAAAAATGATTTTCATCTCCCTCTCTGGAGAAATGTAATTTCTCAGAAAAGAATATAGAAAGTATATGTTTATATGAAAAACCTCCCTTAATTTTCGCAAAAAGTCATTTCTTAAAATTTTTTGCTTTAATAGCCTAAAAAACATTCTATATATAATATGTTTACTCTTAATTTTTATTATCATATTAAAAATAAACAAAATTTTAAAGTCGAAAAAAAGCTCAGAACAGAAGAGTGATTCAAAAAACAGCAAAATTTGGGAGAAAAAATATTATGCATAAATAATACATTATAGAACATAAAAAGAACAATTTGTATAACTATTTCTTTTATATGTTCTTAGTGTTGGGGATATGCTGGATGTTTATTATCACTTTACTGCCTATTTGGCCACAAATTTTTGGCAGTGTCTTCTACATAAACGAGTCTCAACTACAGAGTCAGACAATACAAATCATGACTGAATACTTTATCGATCAAGAAAAATATTTTTACTTAATTTTGCTGCATACAAACGCAGCGTTTTGTATTGGGGTGACTACGTGGCTAGGAATGGGAACGATGATCATAGGATGGTTTATACACATCTGTGGAATGCTTACAATTACAAGGTAATTAATGAATTTAGAAATAAGCACAATGATTGCAAACAAAATTTTTAATTATTTGTTTGATTAAATTTGTAAATACAATTTTAAAAGAATTGCATATTTACAACAAATATATTAATCATAGTTACCGTGTGGAGCAAATAATGACGACCAAAATGTCTAAAAATATTAACTTGAAGAATCAAATTATGATTTATAACAAAAAGATATTTTACGCCGTCGAAATACATTACAAGATTATGAAGTTGGTATGCATGAGATAACAATTATATTGTAAACATTGTAACTACATCCTATTTTTCTTAAAGGTTTTGCAAAAATACAAGTTCTAATATTAAATATTCTCACTTTTTATTATTAATATGTACGGTGAGTTCTTTCAGCCTGAATCTTTTTGGAGTAAGTTTTTTCTTTGAGTTTTTGAAATTTCTTCTTGAACAACAAACATTTATATCACTACCACTTTGTAATAACCAAAATTTAAAGAATTTGAATTTAATAAGTGACTAAAATCCATTCAAAAATAAATTAAAATAATTGATAATATCAAACAAATATCAAATAGTGCTAATTATTAAATTAAGAAAAAATAATTTAACATGTGAATTATATCTTCGTATTTCTTATTATTCTTTAATATTATTTTATCCTTATGTAAATTAATTGTACATTAAAAAAATTATAAAACTACTATAATGATGTTTTAGATTTTCCGAAATGCATCGCTTGGAGATAATGAAGCAATTTTATTCCACTTGTTATGTTCATTTGCTCTCTTTTTATATTTGTTTGTAGCTAACTATATAGGGCAAGAAATAATAAATCACAACAATCACGTATACTTCACAGCGTAAGATATAGATATATTGTTCACGCAATTATATGTGTATACAAACATACCCATACATTTTATATATATATTTTTCATTATTGATTATTCACTGTTCATCACTCATTTATCTAATGATTATTTCATAGATACAATAGTCAGTGGTATAATGCATCATTACACGCACAGAAGATGATACTCTTTATACTGCTACGAAGCAGCAAAGCTTGTAATCTCAATGTCGGAATATTTGTGGGATCTTTGGAATGTTTTGCCTCGGTAAAAATTATAGAACTAATTTAGAGAGAGAAAATTCATTAATAATGTAATAGAAGATCTATCTTATTGCAGCTAATAAAAACATCAGTGTCTTACTTCACCGTTATGTATTCTACAGAGGAGTAATGTACAGATACATTATCTATGCATACAAATCGGTTATGATTTGCTTTTCACGAAAAGGAAAATATATAATATCGACAAATGTTGAGGAACGAATCAATACATTACCATAATGATATTGATTTTACTTTTTTTTGTTGCATTATTTATGAAATAATATAAGTTCAAGAATTTTTACACAAACTTTCCAAACAAACTTCCAAAAATAAATATTTATTTCATTTTTATATTAATTATATTATGATAAATATATACATCATATATGTCATATACATCATATGTGTCTCACAAAAAAGAAACGCACATATGCACCACATACACGCACAAAAAACGAATGACGTTTATAATATACAGTTTGGAGTATGAATGTACACAAAAGTTAATATTTATATATTTAAATAAATATTATTTACAATATCTTATATAACACTTTTGAAAAAATAAAATTTTTCTTTTTTTTAATTAATTAATTGCCATTCACTCAGATCGACGTGACGTTCTTGTCCAAAGTCAAGTTTCACTGCGACCGTAAACATCAGAATGAATCTTGCTACTGATAAAAAAGGCAATTGCACTTGCATCGACTTCCATCGCATTTCCAAAGCTATCTAACAATGAATGTATCTGTATATATCAAATGTACACATGTATTAAATTTCCTTCCATATAAAATTGATCCTTTAATCTCACAAAATTGTAAAATTGTAAAATTAAAAGGGCTTCGTTTGCACAATATTTTGTGCAATTTGGTATTTATCATGAATTAGATAATTTATTTTAAAAACATGATAAAAGTTCAAGAATACTTTATTTGAAAGAAAAGAGGGGATAGAGACGAATTTTTATTAATTTCTCCGCAATCTAAAGTTTCTAATGTTCCCACAGTAATGATCTACGCTGAGACTCAACATTTTAATCTATATATATATATATATATATATATATATATATATATATATATATATATTTGAAAAAACTGCTGCCATCAAGTCTGATATCCAGCATATGAGCAACGCCATCTCAAGGAAGGGCAGTATGAGAGAAACGCGAATCAACTCGTGAATCGTAATCTCCAATTAAAAATTTTAATATAGAAAACATTTTTTGTACTTCTCTGTTTTGTACATTTTCTTCTTGTATTTCTCTATATTTTCTTGCAGGTTAGGTATATACCTATCATAAAATGAGTAATTAATCATATAAAATTGTATTGAATAAACAAAATATGTTATTGACAATTATAATTTTTTAAGTTTATTAGAATAGACTGAAAATGGGAAAGTTATTTTATTACATCTCATAAGTATACATATATCTTATAATTATGTCATCCTTTTCATTTATATCTAACTATGCTGGATAAGAGATTAAAAATCATGACAATTATGTATGCTTCACAGCGTAAGAAACAACTTATGTGTATTTGCATATTTACATTAATATATGTATATATACATTTATTATATTTTTCAAAAGTATAATATTCGATGGTACATAGCATCTTTATACGCATAGAAAATGATTTTTATTTTGCAAAAAAGCAGTCAACCTTTCCATATAAATATTACCGAATTATTTCTAAAAAATTTTGCCATAGTAAAAATTAAGAGATATAGTAAATTGAAATATCAAAATTTAAATAGAAAATATTTTTTATGTTTAAAAAAATAATATGTGAAATAATTAAATGCATGTGCAAAAACATAAGAAACTGCGTCCATATCTTCCTACGTAAAAATTAATTACAAAAATTAAAGTATTAATAGATATTTTTTACGATTACATTTTCCGAAACAAAACAACAAAGAAACATTGAAGAGATGATAAAATCACATTGCAATATATCTAATAAAAATATCTAATAAAAACCGTCTAAATATTGAGGAAAATCATTGAAAAATAAGACTTTTACTTTTCATCTCAGGATCATGTGCGCAAAAGTCAGGAAAATGTTCAACAGACCTTTAATCAATATCAAATTCATCATAAAGATGCGAAAAGTAGGAGAAACATTCCACCGTTTGAGGACATTAATACAACATTTAATTCATTTAATTCATTTTAGAGGATTTTTTCTTTTTTTTAAGGATCTATATTTTTAAAAAAAATTACAGTAAACTGAAAGAATGTGAATAAAAGAAAAGCTCGCAAGATTTGAATCATCACTTCTTTACAGTTTACTTGTATTCGTCATAGTGCGCGATCGAATTTTTCATTCGTCACACAAAACTGCAAGCCAAACAAGACATCACACAAAGCGAAACACAAAGCGACCGTAAAAAATTCGCCAGCCACTCACTTCAGTATAATCAATAACTAAAAAGTATAAGTCACGACAATTTAATTTTTATTATATATATAAAATTTTTAATCGAGTTAGATTATAACTTTATTGACATTGCATTTATTTCTTAGAGTGAAAATCATCTCGGCTAAGCGTTTAAATCCGTGAGCAAAGTGTATTAAAAAACGAATCAATCGCAGAAAAATGTTGTTTCGGGCGGCCACGGATTCCGATATCTTAATAATACAAATTATAAATAATACAATATTAAATATAAATTACCATAAATATATATGTACAAATCCGAGTCTACTGCCTTACTTACCTCTTTCCATTTCTCTCCTAGATATTTTCTTAAATACTCTTCTTTTCCCACTAAATTGTATCAATTTTTCTCGAGATCATTTTCTTCCCTACCCACAATTGTTTTTATGCAATTATATTTCACCTTTTCTTTCCCCTAAGCCTTCAGAATCAGACGATCAGAATTATCCGATTGAAAAACAATACGATTGAAACGAATAATTTTTCAGTTAATTTTTTTACAAATATATATAGAATTAAAGTGTATATTTTTGAACGAGCATAGTAATATAAATTACTATTTTATATAAAACAATAAGCGATATATTATAAAAAATCTAATATGCAATAAATGTAGATACAATATATAACATAAAATATATAACATAAAACAGAACAATATGCATGTGTATTTGAATTAAGAGTAACAGTTATTCAGTCTCGTTTGTTGCAAATTGTAGAAAGCTGAATTACAGTTCAGTACCTTATACTTTGATGGCGATAATTTTATAGCCAGCACATATAAAGCGAATCGACTCTGTTCTTTTAAAAAGACAACCTCTTTCCATGAGCGCACGCACAAGAATGAAGCACTTGAACCTGCGTTACTTGAGAAAAGAGCGATTGCGCTTGCGTCGACTTCGATCAATAAGTTACTTGATAAATGTATTTCTCTGTATGAAATTACTCATTTCTCGCCTCCTTTTTACAAAATTGTTAAATTACAGAAGTTTTCTTTCCACTATATTTTGTACAATTTGATATTTATCCTAAATTATGTAATTTATGACACAAATTATTCTAAAGACACGGTAAGAATTCAAGAATATTTATTTTAAAATAAAAAAAGAGAGGATGGAAGCAAGTCTTTATTAATTTCTCCACAGTTTATTTTTTGCGCTCGCACAATAATGATCTGCGTTGAGACTCAACATTTTAATCTCACTCGGATCATCCTACTAGCAATCGGTTTATGGCAAAATGAAAAATCAAAATTTTGTAAACTTCAGGCAATTTTATGTTTTGGTGTTTTGATAAACTTTGTTATATTCCAGGTATGTACATATTTGTATTCATATTATTATAAATTATGAATTATAAATTTTATTACAAGTTATAGCAAACCTTGTTTTTATTAAAGTTTTTAATATGATCAATTTATATTTAATTATTAATAATAATTTGAATTGCAAAAAGTAATAAATAATTAGTAAAAATTTTATTACGTTATTATAAATTATTACAAATTATTATAATTATTATAATTATTATAAATTATTACATACATTGTCGTTATTACATATTGTTGCAAAGCAAATTATTATTTTATAATCTGCGTAAAGAAAAATAAATTTTTTATGCAATTTTTTCAATAAATTCATTCATCATAGTTGACAGAATTGACAATTGCAAAATGTACTGCTGATTATATCAAAATTTTTTCTTCTGCAACATTCTTTAGTACTTTTCTACTTTATTACAACATGTTTTAGATTAACAGTCATCATGTAAGTTAATTGTTTATCATCTTGTACAAATCAATATTCCAAAAACAAATAAATTTTATGTATCACATCTTTTTTTAACATTTTCAAAACAATATTAAGTATTAATACTTTGATTATAGCTAAAAAATATATTGCAGCAACTACAGTATTTCTATAATGAGTTAAAAGATGAAAACGAATTTGCTATTTTCAAAAAGTATGGACATTACTTCAGACAATGTACAATTATATTCATATGTAAGACAATATTTCTTATCGACTATCTGTATGTTATAAAGTTGAGTATGTTTCGTGAAAAAAATTAAATATTTAATAAATCAATAAGCTCAAAGTAAAAACTACCAAGTGCGAAACTGGCAAATAAGAGCCAAAGCAGGTACTTCGATGCAGGAACTTATTATCGTTAAATTTTATTAAGTAATGTGCATTAAAAATGTACGTTTTTATGGAAAAGGCAAATGCGACAAAATTAATTACTTTTTAAATACAAATTTAATTTTCGAATCTAAATTTAAACTTAAATTTCTAACTTCTTTTTTTATTAAATTTTTGATAAGTTCTCTATTGTCGCAAATGCATGATGTAAACCTTTTGTCTTTTTGCTGTTCCAAACCACTCTTCTTGTCTTCTCAAGCCATTTATTGAACAACATTTCGGAGAAGAGCCTTTTACAGAACAAAGTTTCACTGTCCAAAATTTCATCTCCATCCCAATAAAACTCGTGATTGGCATCAAGTTTATGATTTGTAATAAGTTGAGATGAGTTTCTATTATTTGATTTCAATGTTCGAGAATCTTTTTCTTCTGTTGTCTACAAAACTTTGTTCAACATAAGGCGACGCAATTATTATGCAAAATTTTGCGCACTAAATTGTTGCATGAATCTTTAAAAATTGAGTCCTTTCGACAAAATCACACAACTCATCAAGACTGGCATATGATAATCTCGTAAGTTTGTTAAGAAGATGTTTAAATCGTTCTGAGAAGATTTGAATGTAAAAAACTGTAAAGAATGAACGCGATTGTTGTAGTTGATTGTTCTTTCTGTTCACAGTTCTCGGTTATTTTTTGTGAGAAAAATAAGAATTTTGAATGATTTTATTTAAAAATTAATTAATTTTATCGCATTTGCTTTACCCACTGTATTTTGCTACTTGTTTTGTGACTTGTAAGTAAATCTTTTATAATAAAAATCTTGCCAAAAATTAAAAAAATTTAATTAATTGATAAACTTAAACTTGAATTTGATTTCAAAGTTTGAGTTGGATATCAAAATTAACTAGCTTAAAGCTGCCGTATTAGTCTCTCTCTTATGATTTTGTTTTTTAAGCTTTGTTAATTACCATTTTTATGATTATTGTTTTCATGATCGTGTTAACATTAACCATTATTATATTGTAAATAACCGATATATACATATGTAACAATGACGTTCGGACATTGTTCATTTATTTATATAAATTCCAAACAGATTTTAGTGAGCTTTCCTTTTGATTATAAATTTTGATTTGAAATTTGACTACAATTGCAAATGTTGCAAATGTCAAAATTTCCAATTTAATCTTTATATCCACGCTGAAGATAAAACTTATTAATATTTTTAACTCCAAAATATACGTTTCTAATAATTATTAATGCTAGTTAATAAAATTTAAGAATAATAAATTTGCGCATCAATACCCTTGGCTCTTATTTGCCAATTTTCCACTTGATTACGTATTTAAATTTGACTGATTAACTAATTTGTGACTTTTAGCTTAAATATATTTATCAAGCTTTTCTACTAGAATAAATAATTATAATAAAATCCTTACATGGAGAAAAACATGTTTACATATATATATATATATATATATATATGTGTGTGTGTGTGTGTGTGTGTGTGCGTGTGTGTGTGTGTGTGTGTGTGTGCGTGTGTGTGTGTGTGTGTGTGTGTGTGTGTGTGTGTGTGTGTGTGTGTGTGTGTGTGTGTGTGTGTGTGTATATTTCTAATATATATATATAGAGTATTTCTTAATAAATGCAACAAATTTTAGGAGATGATACTATATATCTCATACTTCTTTCTAACGTATATTATTAAATGATCACATTTTGGTGCGTTAAAAAATTTTATTAAAAAATTGAATAGAGAGGTTGAAAGTTTTATCCCCTTATAATGATACAGAAACTTTGAAAATATAAATAAGTATCTTTTCTATCAGTGGAAAATGTCCACTAAATTTTATTTGTGACTCCAAAATTTGAAGAAAAAATAATCATTTTTACCTCCCTCTTTGGAGGAATGTAACTTCTCAGAGAATGTAGAAAGTAAATGTTTTTAAGAAACATCTCTCTTTATTTTCGCAAAAATTATTTCCTAAAACTTTTGTTCTAATTTAGATACACCCTGTATATACAGAGCTGGATAACATTTAAAATAGTTCCATTTTAAATATGTATTTAAAATGGAAATGCTATTTTGCATTATATATTTTAAATGCTTTCTAAAAAACTATTTTTATTTTACATTTAATATAAAAATATTTATACATTTAACTATTTAAAATGAATAAATGTGATTTTTTTAAGTCCATAAGAGGAACCAAGTTCCGTGATTCGCCAAAACACAATTTCTTTTATGGCCATATTGAACTTAACGTTCGTGAGCATCACTTGTCCTTGTTTAACTTTCGAGAAAAAAAATTATCAAATAAAACTATAAAATGTATAAATATTTTAAAAAATTACATAAAAGGAAAAATTATTTTGCATTTAAAATATCTATTTACCCATTTTACATTTAAAATAGATTTGAAAAACTTATTTTATATTATGAATTTTAAATATGATTCTTAAAATATTTTACATTTGGCATTTTAAATGCAATTTGAAAAGAATTTTACCCAGCCCTGTGTATATAATATGTTTACTCTTAATTTTTATTATTATATTGATAATAAATAAAATTTTACAGTAAAAAAACTCAGAACAAAAGAATGATTTAAGAACAGCAAAATTTGGGAGAAAAAATATTATGCATAAATAATACATAATCGAACATAAAAAGAACAATTTTTATAACTATTTTTTTAATGTTCTTAGTGATGACGATGTGCTGGATATTTATTGTTACTTTACTGCCTATTTGGCCACAGATTTTTGGTAGTGTCTTGTACATAAACGAGTCTCAACTACAGAGTCGGACAATACAAATCATGACTGAATACTTTATCGATCAAGAAAAATATTTCTACTTAATTTTGCTGCATACAAACGCAGCGTTTTGTATTGGGGTGACTACGTGGCTAGGAACGGGAATGATGATCTTAGGATGGATTATACACATCTGTGGAATGCTTACAATTACAAGGTAATTAATGAATTTAGAAATAAGCACAATGATTGGAAATAAAATTGTTAATTATTTGTTTGTTTAAATTTGTAAATACAATTTTGAGAGAATTGCATATTTACAACAAATAAATTAATCATAGTTATCGTGTGGAGCAAATAATGACGATCAAAATGTTTAAAAATATTAACTTGAAGAATCAAACTATGATTTATAACAAAAAGATATTTTACGCCGTCGAAATACATTACAAGATTATGAAGTTGGTATGCATGAGATAACAATTACATTTTAATCATTGTAATTACATCCTATTTTTCTTAAAGGTTTTGCGAACATTCTTGTTCTAAAGTTAAATATTCTATCCTTTTATTATTAATATGTACGGTGAGTTCTTTGAGCCTGAATCTTTTTGGAGTAAGTTTTTTCTTTGAGTTTTTATGACTTATTTTTAAACAACAAGCATATATACAACTACCACTTTGTAATAACCAAAATTTAAAGAGTTTGAATTTAAGTGACTAACTTCCATTCAAAAATAAATAAAAATAATTGATAATACCAAACAAATATCAAATAATATTACTTATAAAATTAAAAAAAAATATCTTAGCACGTGAATAGTTTCTTTGTATTTCTTATTACTTTTTAATATTATTCTGTACTATGTAAACTAATTGTACATATAAAAAATTATAAAACTACAATAATTACATTTTAGATTCTTCGAAATGCATCGCTTGGAGATAATGAAGCATTTTTATTCCATGTGTTATGTGCATTTGCTCTCTTTTTATATATGTTTATAGGTAACTATATGGGGCAAGAAATCATAAATCACAACGATCGCGTGTACTTCACAGCGTAAGATATAGATATGTTATTTGCACAATTATATGTGTATACAAACATACCCACACATTTTATATATATATTTTTCATTATTGATTATTCACTGTTCATCACTCACTTATCTAATGATTATTTCATAGATACAATAGTCAGTGGTATAATGCACCATTACACACACAAAAGATGATACTCTTTATACTGTTACGAAGCAGCAAAGCTTGTAATCTCAATGTCGGAACATTTGTGGCATCTATGGAATGTTTCGCCTCGGTAAAAATTATAGAACTAATTTAAAGAGAGAAAATGCTTCATTAATAATGTAATAGAAGATCTATCTTATTGCAGCTAATAAAAACATCAGTGTCTTACTTCACCGTTATGTATTCTATAGAAGAGTAATGTACAGATACATTATCTATGCATACAAATCGGTTATGATTTGCTTTTCACGAAAAAGGAAAATATATAATATTGACAAATGTTGAGAAACGAATCAATACATTACCATAATAATGTTGATTTTACTTTTTTTTGTTGCATTATTTATGAAATAATATAAGTTCAAGAATTTTCACACAAACTTTTTCGAACAAACTTCCAAAAATAAATATTTATTTAATTTTTATATTAATTATATTATATTAAATATATACATCATATATGTCGAGGAAGCTTCGTTTACCTACATTCTTGATTGCCTACAGTTTCGTTTGCCTACAACGTTTTGCCGACAGCTTCAATTGCCGACATTCCCGATTGCCTACAGAACGATTGCTTACAGCATTATTGTACACATATAAAAATTAAAAATACGAATGTTCGTTTGTACACATGACATTATTGTGCACATAACTATTTGAACATTTCATTATTTATCAGTTAATATATCTATAGCCATAGTATTAACCGCGAGAAAAACATAAGAAGTTGCGTTCATCTTTTCCTACGTAAAAATTAATTACAAAAATTAAAATATCAATAGATATTTTTTACGATTAGATTTTCCGAAGCAAAACAACAAAGAAACATTGAAGAGATGATAAAATCACCTTGCAATATATCTAATAAAAATATCTAATAAAAACCGTTTAAATATTGAGAAAAATCATTGAAAAATAAGACTTTTACTTTTCATCTCAGGATCATGTGCGCGAAAGTCCGGAAAATGTTCAACGGACCTTTAATCAATATCAAATTCATCATAAATAAAGATGCGAAAAGTAGGAGAAACATTTCACCGTTTGAGGACATTAATACAACATTTAATTCATTTAGTTCATTTTAGAGTTTTTTTTTCTTTTTTTTAAAAATCTATATTTCTAAAAAAATTCGAGTAAACTGAAAGAATGTGAATAAAAAAGAAGCTCGCAAGATTTGAATCATCACTTCTTTACAGTTTACTTGTATTCGTCATAGTGCGCGATCGAATTCTTCATTCGTCACACAGAACTGCAAGCCAAACAAGACATCACACAAAGCGAGATACAAAGCGACCGTGAAAAATTCGCCAGCCACTCACTTCAGTATAATCAATAACGAAAAAGTAAGTCACGGCAATTTAATTTTTATTATATATATAAAATTTTTGACCGAGTGATATTATAACTTTATTGACATTGCATTTATTCCTTAATAAAAATCATCTCGACTAAGCGTTTAAATCCGTGATTCAAGTGTATCAAAAAACGGATTAATCGCAGAAAGGTTGACTCGGACTGCCACGGATTCCGATATCATAATAATATAATATAACATATGATACAAACAATATTAAATATAAATTACCATAAATATATATCTAGGAATCCGAGTTTAAAATGCCTTACTTTCCTCCTTCCATTTTTCTCCTAATTATTTTCTTGAACTCACTTTTTCTTTCCTTGAATTGTATCAATATTTCTCGATATCATATTCTTTTCTACCCACAATTGTCCTCAACATCGATCAGGACAATCATCCTTTACTCTCTTTTTCCTCTCAGCTTTTTGAATTAGATGACTTCGACAAGACGATCCAAGATGTCATAAACGAATTTCCCGATCTGGAAGAAGATCCGTTCGATCACGAATGACAATGCGATTGAAACAAATAATTTTTCAAAGTTGAAACATTTGAAACCACGTTACTTGAGAAAAGAGCGATTGCGCTAACTTTGATCGATAAATTACCTGATAAATCTTTTTCTCTGTATGCTCATTTCTCGCCTCTTTTTACAAAATTATTAAATTAAAAAAGTTTTGTTTCCATTATATTCTGCAGAATTTGATATTTATTATGAATTAAATAATTTATGACAGAATTAATTCTAAAGATACGATAAAAGTTCAATAATATTTATTTGGAGCAAAAAAAGGGAAGATAGAAGCAAGCTTAATTATTAATTTCTCAGCAGTTCAATTTCTATGCTCGCACAATAATGATCTGCGTTGAGACTCAACATTTTAATCTCAATCGGATCCTTCTACTCGCAATCGGCTTATGGCCATATGAAAAATCGAAATTTCGTAAACTTCAGGCAACTTTATGTTTTGGTATTTTGACAAGCTTTGTTATATTCCAGGTATGTCGATATTTGTATTCATATTATTATTATTGATTATGAATTACAAATTTTATTACAAATATTATAGTAAACATCTCATTTTTATTAAAATTTTAAATATGATCAATTTATGTTTAATTAATAATAATAAATTATATTGTAAATATAACAGATTTACTACAATTTCATTATTAAAATTTCATTACGTTATTATATTATATATTATATATTATATATATTATATACATAATATATTATAATAAACAAGTGTTTATACGACCAAACTGGCAATTTATTGTTTGATTATTCTATCACGACGTTTCGACCATATGGTTTTGGTCCTTATCAAGTGAAAATTATAATTAAAAAATAGAAAGAGAAAAATCGAAATGTCAAACTGACATTGTGTCAACCACTATGTTTGGAATACTGAGAACGACTAAACGACCTTTATTAATTTATTGTATATGTTGTTTAAATTCTCTGTATCTTTTTGGGAATTAATAGTGTTGTCAAATTTTTTAATAAAAAACATTTCGGCTATTTCTCTCTTTCTTACATGTTTTTCGTTATGTAGAATATCAGGCGCTGACCAATCGAAGTCAAGGAACATTGTAATAATATAAAAATGCACGAAAGTAATTTATCCGTAATTAGCAAACATAAATTAAAATTTGATCATGACTTCGATTGGTCAGCGCCTGATATTCTACATAACGAAAAACATGTAAGAAAGAGAGAAATAGCTGAAATGTTTTTTATTAAAAAATTTGATAACACTATTAATTCCCAAAAAGATACAGAGAATTTAAACAACATATACGATAAATTAATAAAGGTCTTTTAGTTGATCTCAGTTTTCCAAACATAGTGGTTGACACAATGTCAGTTTGACATTTCGATTTTTCTCTTTCTACTTTTTAATTATAACGTAAGTGCTTAATTCTATTTATTTCATTGTAACATGACTATCATTATTTATTGTATTGTTATTTTAGTTTCACTTGATAAGAACCAAAACCATATGGTCGAAACGTCGTGATAGAATAATCAAACAATAAATTGCCAGTTTGGTCGTATAAACACTTGTTTATTAATTTATTTACTGGCGACATTTTTAAAATTAAACATAATAATATATTATATATTATTACATACATTGTCGTTATTATATATTGTTGCAAAGCAAATTATTATTTTAATTTGCGTAAAAAAAATAATTTCCTTATGCAATTTTTTTCAATAAACTCACTCATCGAAGTTGACAGCGTTGATAATTGCAAACTGTACTGCTGACTATGTCAAAATTTTTTCTTCTGCAACATTCTTTAATATTTGCATACTGAATTACAACATGTTCTGGATTAATGGTCATCATGTAAGTTAATTGCTTATCAATTTGTATAAGTCAATATTCCAAAAACAAATAAAATTTATGTATCACATCTTTTTTTAACATTTTCAAAACAGTGTTAAATATTAATATTTTGATTATAGGTAAAAAATATGTTGCAGCAACTACAGTGTTTCTGTAATGAGCTAAAAGATGAAAACGAATTTGCTATTTTGAAAAAGTATGGACATTACTTCAGACAGTTTACAATTATATTGATAGGTAAGACAATATTTCTTACCGACTATCTTTATGTTATAAAGCTGAGTATATTTCAATCATGAGAGAAGTCAAATAAATTTAATAAAGCAAATTAAATTTAAAATTATTAAATTTAATAAATTTAATAAAGCAAAAATTATCAAATGCGAAACTGGCAAATAAGAGCCAAAGCGCGGGTATCGATGCAGGCACTTATTAATGTTAAATTTTATTAAGTAAGGTGCATTAAAAATGTACATTTTGGAAAGTTCTTTGGTCCATCTTCAGCATGGATATAAATGAAGATTAGATTTGAATTTTAAAATTTGACACACAACATTTGCAGTTGCAAACTTCAAATTAGAATTAATAATCAAATAGAAGGTGTACTAAAATCCCGTGTAAAATCTGTACAAATAAGTAAACAATGTCCAATTACCATTGTTACATATATAGATCGATTCAGACTATACGGAGAAAATAGTTGTAATTAATATTTTTCCTAATTTATGGCAAAAACTTTTGATCATGAATATCCTCTGAAATCAACTGCAAAAAACAATGAATAACGTAATTTGCAGAAAGAGAAAAAGAGACAGATAATATTTTTCTACAATTTTTAATAAATAAGTTTTAAACGAATTAGTGGATCTAAATCAAGTTTTGCACAAATATTTATTAGAATTTCCTTAATATATGTGAAAATTTTTATTTCATTGGTAATATTTTTTCTTTGTCAAATTTGTCAATAAGTTCTACAATAGGCGATTTTTCAAAAGAATCAATAGTAACTTTAAATTTAAATAACTTCCAAACCATTAAGAGAATTGTGCTTAGTTTTTACACAAATATTCAAAAGAAATAGTAGAACAATCTATGAAATTTTAATGCTCTTGTTAGTATTTCGATATATATCGCATACATCCTTAAATATATTGTCTATATTAATCAGCATCGACCTGAACATTTCGTCAATGAGACGTTTTCCGACGCTAGTCAAACTCGCAAAGAAGATTTTAACATACGTATCGATACGTATGCTTGTCTGTCAATGTGAATTAGTAAACATCAAAAAACGGACATAACATATAATGCACCTAGAAAAATTAATTAAAAATATTAAATTCTGTGAGTCTTTATAAATAATGATATGCCATACGGCAAAATACATGGCAGTGATACTATGCTTAAAGAAAATGTTTGGAAAGAAATTGCGAAGAAAATGAAATAAAATTTTAATTTAATATTATTTTAAATTTTTAATTTTAATTTTAATTTAAAATTTGAATTACTACTGCAAATATTGTATATGTCAAAATTTAATTCCAATTTAATCTTTATATCCACACTGAAAAAAAAAGAAATTTATTAATATTTTTAAGTCCGAAGTATATATTTTTTATGCTTATTAATGTTAGTTAATAAAATTTAACGATAATAAATTTGCGTATCGATATCCTTGGCTCTTATTTGCCAATTTCCCAATTGATTACATATTTAAATTTGACTGATTAATTAATTTATGACATTTAACTTAAATATATTCATCACGTTTTTATACTAGAATAAATAATTATAAAATTTTTACATGGAGGAAAGCATACGTTTACATACGTATATATATGCGTATTTCTATTATATACCGGGTGTTCATAAATAAGTGCAAAAAATTTTAGAAGATGACTCTTTGTGCCTCATGGTTTTTCCTAACATATATTTTTAGATGATCACATTCTGATCCGTTAAAAGTTGTAATAAAAAAATGAATAGAGAGATTGCTAGTTTCATTCCCTTATAATGATGCAAAAAATTTTAAAAATATTAATAAGAATTCTTCTCTGGAAAGTGTCCATCAAATTTTATTTGTGTAACTTGTACAAAATTTTAAAAAAATATTAAAAAATTGGTTTTCACCTTCCTCTTTGGAAGAATGTAACATCTCAGGAATGAATATAGGAAGTATATTATATAGTATGTTATATATTTATTATTATATATTTATGAAAGACTTTCCTTAATTTTCGACAAAAAATCATTTCTTAAAATTTTTGCTCTTATTTAAAAACACTCTGTATATAATGTGTTTACTCTCAATTTTTATTATATATTAAAAATAAACAAAATTTTATAATTAAAAAGAAACTTAGAACAGAAGAGTGATTTAAAAAAACAGCAAAATTTGGGAGAAACAATATTATGCATAGATAATACATTATAGAACATAAAAAGAATAATTTGTATAACTATTTCTTTCATATGTTCTTAGTG
Source organism: Cataglyphis hispanica (assembly GCF_021464435.1). Classification (NCBI taxonomy): domain Eukaryota; kingdom Metazoa; phylum Arthropoda; class Insecta; order Hymenoptera; family Formicidae; genus Cataglyphis; species Cataglyphis hispanica. Next base: position 4,768,159 of record NC_065970.1, read on the forward strand.
ATGGCGATATGCTGGTTATTTATTATTACTTTCGTGCCTATTTGGCCACAGATTTTTGGTAGTGTCTTGTACATAAACGAATCTCAACTACAGAGTCAGAAAATACAAATCATGACTGAATACTTTATTGATCAAGAAAAATATTTCTACTTAATTATGCTGCATATAAACGCAGCGATTTGTATTGGGGTGACTACGTTAGTAGGGACGGGTACGTTGCTGTTAGGATGCATTATACACATCTGTGGATTGCTTACAATTACAAGGTAATTAATGAATTTAGAAATAAAGACAATGATTGCAAACAAAATTTTTACTTATTTATTTGTTTAAATTTGTCAATATAATTTCGAGAGAATTGCATATTTACAATAAATAAATTAATCATAGTTATCGTGTGGAGCAAATAACGACCAAAACGTCTAAAAATATTAAGAATCAAACTATGATTTATAACAAAAAGATATTTTACGCCGTCGAAATACATTACAAGATTATAAAGTTTGTATGCATGAGATAACAATTATATCGTAATCATTGTAATTACATTCTATTTTTCTTTAAGGTTTTGCGAATGTTTATGTTCTAATTTTAAAGGCTCTTTCTTTTTATTATTAATAACTACGGTGAGTTCCTTGAGCCTGAATCTTTTTGGAGTAAGTTTTTTTCTTTGAGTTCTTAAGACTTATTCTTGAATAACAAGCATATATACTACTTCAAAATAATAAAAATTGAAGGAATTTATAAAGATTAAACTCCATAAAAAAATAAAATAAAAATAAGTGATAATACCAGATAAATATCAAATAGTGCTACTTATAAAATTTAAAAAAAATATCTCAGCATGTGAATTGTTTCTTTGTATTCCTTATTATTTTTTTAAATATTATTGTTTCCTATGTAACCTAATTGTACATATAAAAAATGATAAAACTGCAATAATGATTTTTTAGACGTTTCAAAATGCATCGCTTGGAGATAATAAAGGATTTTTATTACATTTATTATTATCATTTGCTATCATTTTATTCATGTTTCTAGTTAACTATTTCGGACAAGAAATGATAAATCACAACAATCACGTGTACTTCACAGCGTAAGATATATTCTTCACACACTTATATATACATACACACACACACTTTATATATCTCCTTCATTATTAATTATTCACTATTTATCAGATAATGATTATTTCACAGGTACAATAGTCAGTGGTATAATGCATCATTACACGCACAGAAGATGATACTCTTTATACTGCTACGAAGCAGTAAAGATTGTAATCTCAATATCGGCGGAATGTTTGTAGCATCTTTCGAATGTTTCTCCTCGGTAAAAATTAGTACTAATTTAGAAAGAGAGAATGCTTCACATTAATAATGTAATAGAAGACTTATCTTTTTGCAGCTAATAAAAACAGCAGTGTCTTACTTCACCGTTATGTATTCTATAGAGGAATAATACACAGATACATTATCTATGCATATAAAATCGGTTATGATTTATTTTTCACGAATAAGGAAAATATATAATATCGACAAATGTTGAGAAACGAATCAATACATTACCATAATAATATTGATTTTATTTTTTAATTGTTGCATTGTTTATGAAATAATATAAGTTCAAGAATTCACAAACTTTCCGTTTCCAAAAATAAATATTTATTTTATTTTTATATTAATTATATTATGTTAAATATATACATCGTATATATCATATACATCATATATGTCTCATAAAAAGCAAAGGCGCACGCGCGCACACAAAACAAATGACATTTAATAATATACAGTTGGAGTATGTACACATAAATGTACACAAGAATTAACATATTTAAATAAATATTGTTTACGATACCTTATATAACACTTTCGAAGAGATAGTGTCTCTCGTAATCAATTGCCAACACAAGTAATATTTGATCGACGTGACGTTCCTCTCCAAAGTCAAGTGTTCGCTACGACCGTAAACACAAGAATGAAGCATGTGAAGTATGCCGCTGGAAAAGAAGGCGATTGCGCTTGCGCCGACTTCGATCGCGCTTTGAAAGCTATCTGGCAATAAATGTATCTATATATTTCATATACACATTTATTAAATTTCCTTCTATGTGAAATTGATCCCCTAATCGTCTCTTTTCACAAAATTGTTAAATTACAAGAGCTCTGTTTTCGCAATACTTTATGCAATTTGATATTTACCATAAATTAGATAATTTATGACAGAATTTAATCTAAAGATACGGTTAAATAAAGTATTTTAAAAAAAAAAGAAGAAGGGATAGAGGTAAAGTTTTATTAATTTTTCTCGCAGTCCAGTTTCTATGTTTGCACAGTAATGTTCTGCGTTGAGACTCAACATTTCCCTCTCACTCGGATACTTCTACTTGCAATCGGCTTATGGCCATATCAAAGATCAAAATTCAGTCAACTTCAGGCAACTTTGTGCTTTGGTATTCTGTCAAGCTTTGTTGTATTTCAGGTATGTCCATATTATATTATTTATCTTATTATAATATATGCATTACTGATTATACGAGAGACAAAATCAAATATAAACCAAATTACTTTTAAAACTTTTATGCGATCAAAATATTTCCAATGCATACTCAATTCATTTTTCTACATAATTCCCGCTAACATGTAAGCATTTTTACCACCGGATTGACAATTTTTTTATTCCCATGTCATAAAAAGTAGTGAGAGCGTGCGTAAAAAAAATGATTTTTTTATTTAACATTTTCAATAAATTTATTGAAGCTTACAGCGCTTATAACTACAAAATGCACGGTTGACTTCATCATCAAAGTTTTTTCTACCGCAATGGTCTTTAATTTCTACATAATTACATACAACATGTTCTGGATTAATACTGATCATGTAAGTTAATTGTTCATCAACTTGTATAAATCAATATTTCAAGAATTAATAAATTTTTATTTATCACAATCTTTTACAATTTTTCCAAACAACTTAAATATTGCTATGATGGTAGGTGAGAAATTTGTTGGACCAGCTACAATGCATCTGTAATGAGCTAAAAGATGAAAACGAAATTGCTATCTTTAAAAAGTATGGAAATAACACAAAACGTTTTACACTTATATTGACATGTAAGACAGTATATATTGGCTACCTTATGTCATGAAATTGAGCATATTGCAATCGTGAGAAAACTTAAATATTTAAATTAAATCATTAAATTAATTGGTGATTCTCAAATTAAACATTTTCCAAATCATTATATATTAATTATATATTAATAATTAATATATTTTTAATACATATAATATATTTACTCTTAATTTTTATTATCATAATATATGAAACTTTGCAGTTGAGAAAAAATCAGTGCAAAGAAATGATTTAAGAACAGCAAAATTAAAAGAAAGAAAAAGAGAATTATGTATAAGTAATACATTATAAAGCGTAAAAAAAGTAACTTGTATATAACTAATTTTTTTTAATGTTCTTAGCGTTCTCCATATGTTGCGTATTTATTGCTATTTTATTGCCTATTTGGCCACAAATCCTTGGTATTTTCTTGTACATAAACGAGTCTCGAATACAGAGTCAGACAATACAAATCGTTACTGAATATTTTGTCGATCAAGAAAAATATTACTATTTAATTTTACTGCATACATACGCAGTGTTTTGTATTGGGGCGACTACAGTGACAGCGATAGGAACAATGCTCTTAGGATGCATTGTGCACGCCTATGGCTTGTTTACAATTGCAAGGTAAATAATAAATTTAAAAAAATGTGAAATGTATGGCTGCAAACATAATTTTTTGTTTGTTTGATTGTTTTAATTATCAATACAAATTTGAGGGAACTATATATTTATATCAAACAAATTAATCACAGTTATCGTATAGAGCAAGCAATGACGACCAAAATATTCGAAAATATTAACCTGAATAGTTGGAGTATGATTTGTAAAAAAATATGTTATGCGGTCGAAATTCATCACAAAGCTATGAAGTTGGTATAATGCGATAACAATTGTATATAACACTTGTAATAATATTTTACATTTCTTAAAGGTTCACCAACTTTATATTATCTAGTTTTAAAGGCTCATTTTTTATGTTAATAATGTTTAGTGTGATTTCTTTGAGCCTAAATTTTTTTGCAGTAAGTGTTTCTTTTCATGTTCTAAAAAACATATTTTTAAAAGAAATATGCATATATCTAATAATAATGAAAATTGATAGATAACAAAAATATAAAATTTATAGATAACAAAAATATTATAAAAGAATCATATATTAATTTATATTATGCATATCAAATCGTGCTAATTATAAAATCATTAAATTTAAGATAAAAAAAATTTAAGATAATTTAAGATACAATATGAAAAATTTTATATTTTTATTTATAATTTTTACAGTATGTATAATTATATAATTATGACTATATATATAATTATATATATATATATATATATATATATATATATATATATAAATATATATAATTATGACTATAATCAAAAATTATTAAACATATGAAATAATATATGTTAATTATAATCATAATTTTAGATCTTTCGCAATGCATCACTTGGAAATAAAGAAGCATTTGTATTACACATTTTATACGTACTTGTCATCTATTTATATTTATTTGTATCTAATTATGCCGGGCAAGAAGTTTTAAATTACAGTACTCATATATATTCCACCACGTAAGAAACAATTTAATGTGTTGGCATATATATTAGTACATATATATAAGTACATTTCTTTCTCATTAATAGTTTTATCATTGATAATTATTTAGTATAAAAGAGCTTCGATGATCTTGACATAGATTATCAAGGACATACATCTGAGTAACTGTTCCTTAATTGATGATCATTGTTTATTAAAAAATTATAAACAAAAATAGTTTCAAAAAAATAAAACGTAATTCTCACATCGGTTTGTAATTTCCAAAAAGCAAAATCCACTCGCACCGGGACCTTGGTTCGGAATCCCGACATGTCATGGTCTGGCGCGAAATGAAATCCATTTCATATTGCCATCTGCTTCAAATGTGAAACAAGGTTTATAATTACATAATTTCACATTTATTATTCTTTAACAATATACTCAATGTTTAAAAAATATACTAACATTAATTTACAACTACGCTCATCCTAATAAATGAGAACTTCTATCCCGATTTTATATGGATTTTTGGAGAATGTTGGTAGTAATGACGATTTGTAGAGATCTAATTATCAATACTATCATTCAACGATGTTATGTAATCCCTTTATATCTTAGACACGTATGTTAGACTAATTATAATTGTATGCGCTGAGGATGGCCCAAAAAAAGAGCCGAAACATCCGCTTAATTAAAATACGAATGTTTATAACTCTTGAATAATAAATTTATGCGTCCCTAATACTGCGCTTGGATCTGTGTGTCTTGTATGGACATTCTTGATTCGAAAAAATATGTTTCATTTGTGAAACTTTTTTTCCTAATTCTGAGTGTAATAACTTTACAACGCAAATCAAAGTCAACTTCACAATTGTTGTATGAATGAGAAAGTATGTGTTAGCATAGTGGGTTCCGTCCCCCTATGGGAGGGCTTTGATACCATAAAACTAGACACATAGATTTGAATTGAACCTCGCTTTGTGTGGAAAGTAAACTCGTGTAAAACCTTGCTTCGTAGGGGACGGAATTGTGCTAATGCATATACTTTACAAGCGCGAAGCGAAGTCCACTTCATAATTGTTGTGTGGATGGAAAAGTGTATGCGTGGACAATGAGTTCCGCCTCTTTACGGGCGCTCCCCTTGTGAAAGGTAGAACATAACCTATACCAAATTTTAGTTTTAAATTAGAAATAGGAGGAGCTTTGTCCCTATAAATATAAACAAACATTTTTCACGTCTGATTTACACAAATACACGATAAACACTTTATTTTTCCTTATTTTATGATATAGATAGCATTAAAACTTTAATTTATTATATCTTCTAAACCAAAACCGACCTTGACTTGATTCCTGCAGGAAATTATTCAGAATGATGACCTTGATAATATATGTGAGAATTATTGAAATCGATGGCTCCCTTATACTAAATAATTGTTTCATCATTATTTATCATTATTATTTCATAGATATAATGTTCAATGGTATAATGCACCATTACATGTACAAAAGATGATACTATTGATTTTGCAAAGAGGCAGTAAAACTTTCAGCCTAAATATCGCCGGACTATTTACAGTATCATTAGAATGTTTTGCCACGGTAAAAATTATATGCCATAAATTGCAATTTTTAAAACTTATTTAGCATAAGGATTAGCATTGTTTCACAATGCAATAAGACACTTTATTATTACAGTTAACAAAAGCATCGATGTCTTATTTCACCGTTCTATATACCATGCAGCAATGAGAAGATGTATAAGATACAATAGAATGAAATAATGTAATAGAAAATAATGTAATAGAAATAAATCATAAAATATTACATTTCTCGCGTTTAAAATTATAAATGTCATTTCAATAAAGTTTGCACGAATTAATAATACACAGATAACTTTTTGTTTCCTAATTGTTGCTAATTAAGAAATTACAAATTCATAATTATTATTTTTTCGATAAAGGATATCTATTAAATTTTTCTATTCTGAAATACATATACACATCATCTTTTCAACGTGTGTGGAAAAAGTATAAGATAAAACAAATGACATCTATTACTCCAATGTTAATGTTACAAATGTATACAGAATTAAAGTATATATTTTTGAACAAATATGATGATATCAATTTTTGCGTTATTAATATCAATGATATATCACGAGAGATGTAATATACAAAAGTGTAAATATAATATAAAATAATATAAAAACATGAATGTGTTTTAATTAAGAGTGTCTAATTATTGAGTTTCGCTTGTTACAAATGTAAAAAGTTCTGAATCCAGATTCACAGTACCTTATATTTTGCGAAGCGAGAGTTTTATAACTTTGTCAATACACATCAGGCTGATCAACTCTGCGCTCCTGTAGACTGTAATGTAGAAGAACAAACTTCTTCCACGGACGCACGCACAAGAATGAAGCACATAAAAGTGCGTGACAAAAAAGAGCGATTGCGCTTGCGCCGACTTCGATCGATAAGTCACCTGATGAATGTGTTTCTCTATGCAAAGTACTCGTTTAAATTTCCGTCTATGTGAAATTGATCGCCTAATCACCTAATCGCCTCTTCTCACAAAATTATTAAATTACAAGAGCTTTGTTTTCATAATATTTTGTACAATTTTTTTTCATGAATTAGATAATTTATGACAGAAATTATTCTAAAGATACGGTAAGAATTCAAGAATATTTATTTTAAAAAGAAAAAAGAGAGAATGAAAGTAAGTCTTTATTAATTTCTCCGCAGTCCAGTTTCTATGCTCGCACAGTAATGATCTGCGTTCAGACTCAACATTTTAATCTCAATCGGACTCTTCTACTTGCAATCGGTTTATGGCCATACCAAAAATCAAAACTTAGTCGACTTCAAGCAACTTTGTGTTTTGGTATTTTAACAAGCTTTGTTGTATTCCAGGTCCATATTTTTATTTATATTATTAAAGAATATGCATTATAAACATCATTACCAATTATAGTTAACTCTTATATATATGCAGTTATATGAAAAATACAAAGATCAAATTATATTTAATTTTATTGATAATAAAGTATATTAGAACTGCAACACATAAAATTATTAAAATTTTAGGTAAAACTCTCGAAATTGGGCCTACGCCGATGATCTTGATCTTGATATATGTTGTCAAAGAAATTCTTCTGAATAATTCTCCGCAAGAATTAAGTGACAGACGGCATTAGTTTAGAAGATATAATTATACAGAAAGATATAATTATAGAAAAAGGGCAACTTCATGTATGACTTTGACTTTGAAATATGTTGTCAAGGTCATCGTTCTAAGTGACTCTGACCTTGAAAATAGTAGCGGTCACAATCCGTTCAACAGTTATAAAGCATTAAAGAGTGAACTTTACTTCGTCTTGCAAAGTACATGGACACAGTGGGTTCTGCTCTCCTTATTGGAGAGAGCTCCACTTTCAAAAGATATAACCTAACCTAAATCTATTTTTTATGTAAAACTAAAATTTGGTTTGGGTTATATTTTCCGAAAGTGGAGCTTCCTTGGGGGGGGAGGAAGAATCACTGCTTCCACGCATATACTTTCCCATTCAGACAACAGTTGTAGGATAGAACTCGCTTCCTGTTGTAAAGTATATATGTGGCCGCAGTAAGTCCCCCTCCCCTTCTTTCGGAGAACTTCACTTCCAGAAGATATAACCTAACCCAAATCTATTTCTGATTTAATTATATATCTCTTTCCGCACTGTAAGCAGAGGACGATGTTCCACATATAAAAATTTAATTTGCTATATTTTCTAAACTAATGCCGTCCGCCATTTAATTTTTGTGGAGAATTATTCAGAAGAATCTCTTTGATAACATATATCAAGGATAACATAGATCAAGATCATCAGCGTATAGGCCCAACTTCAAGAGTTTTACCAAGTTTTATTACGTTATTATATATTATTAAATATATTATAAAGCAAATTATTATTTTGTACTGTGTAAAAAATAATAATTTTTTTATGCAATATTTTCAATGAATTGATTCATCAAAGTTCACAGCGTTGATAACTACACAATGTACTGCTGACTTTATCATCAAAGTTTTTTCTTCCGCAACATTCTTTAGTATTTACATAATTAATTATAACATGTTCTGGATTAACACTCATCATGTAAGTTAATTGTTTACTAACTTATATAAATCAATATTTTTAATAACTTAAATTTTACATATATATGTAAATCTATTCATCTTTTTCAAAACTACTTAAATATTGTTGTAATGGTAGGTGAGAAATTTGTTGGAGGAACTACAGTGTATCTGTAATGAGCTAAAAAATGAAAACGAACTTGCTATTTTTAATAAGTATGGAAATAATGCAAAACGTTGTACATCTGTATTAGCATGTAAGAGTATTTTTTGCCAATTATATTATAAATTTGGCATATTCCAATCATGAGAAAAATCAAAATTTAGATTAGAAATAATAAATAGAGGTGTATGTATGAGTGGAGGGGACATTAGTATCCAGACACGATATAGCAATCATCTATTCGTGACGGAAACACTGACGTATCTGTGCAGAACATTTATATATTGCTTCAGCGTAAAAAATAATTTAATTAACTAATTTTAATTAACTAATTTTTAATTAACTAATTTTTTAATTAACTTTTAGCTTAAATCTAATTTTCATATTTTTTTCACCAAAAAAATTATAAAAATCTTGCATGGTAAAAATCATAGTTAACATACATATGTATGAATATTTTTAAAAATCTATATAACATGTTTATCTTTTTAATTTTTATTATCATATGAAAAATACACAAAATTATATAGTCAAGTAAAAAATCAGATCAGAGAATTAAAGAGCAACAAAATATGAGAGAGAAAAAAAAAGGGGATAGAGAGGAGGGAGGGAGAGAAAGGGAGAGAAAGAGAGGGAGAGATAGAGAGAGAGAGAATTATGTATAAATAATACATTATAAAACATAAAAAAAGCAACCTGTATATAACTATTTCTTATAAATGTTTTAGCGTTTGCCATATGCAGTGCGTTTATTGCTACTTTATTGCCTATTTGGCCACAGATCCTTAATACTATCCTTTACATAAACGAGTCTCAATTACAGAATCAGACAATACAATTCGTAACTGAATATTTTGTCGATCAACAAAAATATTTCTATTTAATTTTGCTGCATGTAAACGCAGGTATTTGTATTGGGACGATTACGTTGATAGCGACAGGAACAATGCTCTTGGGATGCATCATACACGCCTGCGGATTATTTACAATTGCAGGGTAAATATTGAATTTAAGAAAGAATATGAAATGTAAAGCTGCAAATACAATTCCTTTGGTCTTAATTTGTTTAATAAAACAATATAAATTTGAGAGAACTACATATTTATAGCAGACAAATTAATCATAGTTATCGTATGGAGCAAGCAATGACGACAAAAATATTCGAAAATATTAACCTGGAAAATCGTAGTATTTGTGAAAAAATATTTTATGCAGTCGAAATCCATCGCAAAGCTATGAAGTTGGTATGCATGCAATAATAATTATCTAGCATTTGTAATATTTTATTTTCTTTTAAGATTTACCGACCTTATGTTATCTAGTTTTGAAGGCTCTTTCTTGTTGTTGATAGCGATTACTGTAATTTGTTTGAGCCTGAATGTATTTGCAGTAAGTACATATTATTTTTCGTGTTCTAAAAACATATTTCTAAAAGGGATTTTCTTGTATCTAATAATAATCAAAATTTAATCAATTTATAGATAAAAGAATATATAAAAAAATTATATGTAAATTTAATTGATAAAATGCATATCAAAACAAACTAATCATAAAATTTAAAAAAACATCTCAATATAGAAATTTTTTTTTGTGCTTCTTGTCTATATATTTTTTACTGCATAATTGACTATAATCAGCAAAGTCAATAAAATAATTTAATATACTATGCTCTAAATATATAAGAAATGTCCATAAATAATTAAAATAAAATGGACAAATGAGACCCAACATGTTGGATAAGGGACGTCAAAAATATATTATTCTTTGTAGGTATAATTGTTATTAGTTATTAGATATTTTGGTTTTCAAATATTGGATTATCTTCATTCGATATTAATTTGACATTTATATGCGAGCCAACGTGCTCCAGCGCATTGGCTCTCATTTGCCCGTTTTATTTTATTTATTTGTGAATATAATTTATAATTATCATATATATATATATGAAATATTATATGTAAATCACAATCATAATTTTAGATCTTTCGTAATGCATTGCTTGGAAATAAGGAAGCATTTATATTACACCTGTTATTTGTACTTGTCATCTTTTTATATATGTTTGTAGCTAATTATGCTGGGCAAAAAGTTTTAAATTACAGTACTCATATATACTCCAGCGCGTAAGAAACAATTTGATGTGTTGTTGGTAATTGCATACATGGTGTTAAAAAAATAATCACATATTATTAGAGCAAGTATTATTGATCAAAATAAAAAATTACTAATTAACATGGCTTCTACAATTAATATCTTCGAAGATACAAGCTATTTTTTTATTTGAGCTCTTTATCCTCTTCTTATTAGTTGTGTTACAATGCCATAAACAAAAGAGTTCTTGCTAATTTTATAATAAAAATCATATCGGATCTTTCCCATGGAATAATAAACTCATTATGTATGTTCACTGATTAAACTGCACATTAACAAAACTTCATTGCTCCTTAATATAATCTCATATCCTACAAATCTAATGTTATTATAACCCAATATTATTATAGCAAAACTAGTAAATACCCTTTTGTTTATTTCATTGTAGAGGTGACACAAACAATAAAAAAATGACAAAGCGTTCAAATAGAAAAATAGCCAAATAGCCTGTACTGTCAAAGATATTAATTGTAGGACTCATGCTAATTGAATTTCTTTTTTTTATTGTTTTGATTAATACTACCTGCTCTCAAAATATGTAAGCTTTTTTTTAACACTCTCTATAATAGTATATAGGTACATATCTTCTTCGTTAATAGTTTATTATTATCTATCATATTATTTCATAGGTACAATGTTCGATGGTATGATGCACCATTACACGTACAGAAGATGATATTGTTGATTTTGCAAAGGAGCAGTAAAACCTTCAGCCTAAATATTGCCGGACTATTTGTAATATCATTAGAATGTTTTGCCATGGTAAAAATTTTCATACGCCATAAATTGCAATATTTAGCATATGTTTCGTAGTAAAAATAAAAAAGACGAATGCATTTCATCATTACAGTTAACGAAAGCATCGATGTCTTATTTCACCGTTATATATACCATGCAGCAATGATATGAAGATACATTATGTAATAAAAATTAATCATAAAATATTATATTTCTCACGTTTAAAACTCTAAAATATTATTTCAATAAAGTTTGCATAATTTAATTAATGCATCTAAATATTAACGATTTGTTTCCTGATTGTTGTACTGTTTATATAATTAAGAAATCACAAATTCGTAATTATTTTTCTTTTATAATGAATATCTATTTAATTTGCCGCTTATGAAATACATATATATATATATATATATATATATATATATATATAAATGTAATATGATATACATATATATATATATATATATATATATATATATATATAATATATGCATATATATAAATACAATACATTATGTGTGTTGAAAAAAATATGAGATAAAAGAAATGACATTTTTTATTTTAAAGTTACTGTCATAAATGTATATAGAACTGACGTATTTTTGACAAGTACGATATGATGTCAATTTTTGCTTCATCAATATCAATAAGTAATATATCATGAAACATCCAATATATAAATACAATATAAAATATAATATAAAATAATATAAAAACATGTATGTGTTTCAAGTAAAAGAAACAATTATTGAGTTTTACTTGTTACACGTGTAGAAGGCTCTGAATTCAGATTCATGGTACCTTATATTTTGGCCGGCGATAATTCTGTAACTTCTGCCATAAGTCAGGCGGATTGATGTTCCTGTAGAAGGACAACCTTCTTCCACAAACGCACGCACAAGACTGAGGCGTATGAAATCACCGTGTTATTTGAAAAAGAGCGCTTGCGCCGACCTTGATCAGGAAAAGGCATTCTATGAGTGTCTGGCTGTATGAGGTGGCACCTGTTGATTTTCTTTCGGTGTAAAATCAATCGTCAACTTGTCTCTTTTCAAGCGAATGTTGAACTATACGAGTGTTTCGATAATTATTCTCATGATAAAATTTTGTGCGTATTGTATTATGTTTATACAAAATTGTGTATGTTAAATATAAAAATTTTTAGAGAGTGTTTTATTCTAGAAAAATAATTTATTATATTATTATATTTTATAATTTATTATATTTTATTATATAATTTCCAATTTGCACTTATAAATAAGCACACATACGACAAGTCTTTTCTATAATTTAATCTTTTAAATCTCGTCATCAAAATTCAATTTTTTATATTATTTTTTATTGCGTTATTAATTAAATATAACTCATTTTCAAGTCAATACTGAAACCGTAAATTCATTGTATTCATCTTTAAATAAACATTACCAAAAATAATATTTAGACTTTTTTTTTAAGTTTACAACAAGAAATATTATCAAATATTTTTTCGCATAATAGATGAAATATTACTTAGAATAGCTTAAACAAATCTATAATAATGAATTAAAAGATGCAAGTAAAATTGCTATTATAAAAAAATACGGATACAATGCAAAATATTGTACAATTAGAATTATATATAAGATAATGATAAAATATGCAAAAGATAATAAATATATGTAAGAGGTAAATTATAATAATTTATATTATATGTTGCCAAATAAATAGATTAGAGTTAGATTTTAATTTTAAATAAGAATTAAATTATAAGCCACATTTTTGTTTTATATAGGAGGGCCATAAAATTAGGGCATGGAACAATAAGTATAACAATTTTTCTATTTTTCTAGAAAAAATTAAAAATATATACACATTGTGTGATTTTAACACTTTTTTTAGTTGTTTTAATAATTTAATTTAGTATTTGAGTTCAATTAATACAACAGCAATATGTTAAATTAACACATAATTATGTTAAGTATTTAACACAAAAATTTTAACCGGCTTAATTTTTAACACAAAAATATAAATTTTCCAATTGTGTACCAAACCTAAAAAGTTATTATGTACCAGAAATTAGCATCAAGTTAGAAACCACATAGTAATGTTTACTTCACAGGTAAAATTTACTGCTATATGTTAGCGCGTAAAGGCGATGAATCAACACTGCCTTCAAAAACCAAACGTACCCGACGAGTGCACGAGCTAGAATGAGGCACGTAAATGCGCCAAGGGGAAAGAAAGCGACTGCGTTTGCGTGAACTTAAATTAAGAATTCATATTACCTGAGTATTGTGTGAGAAATAAACATCCGTCAAATTTTTCTTCATTGTCAAATCGATATTAAATAACTTCCTACCCCTTCTTAAGTAAGATACGAAATTGCGAATATCTTCACCGTTCGCAATCTCACGCTAATAATTTGTACTGTATTGTCCATACATTTATATATTAAAATATTCACGTTACAATTTACGATACGAGAGGAACAAAATACATGAAATGAATTTATGAAATATTCAAGAGAGAATTTGAGAGCACAGGGGTCCTTGAAATATTGCTAATTTTTTCATAGTCAGACGCATCTCTCGTTTCTCACTGAAAAATGATATGCATCGTGGAAGAACATTTTAAGCTCAATCGCTTTCTTCTACTTTCAATTGGCTTATGGCCATATCAGCAATCATTACTCGTTCGATTTCAGCAAGTCTTGCTTATTGGTATTCTGACAAGTTTAGCTGTATTTCAGGTATGCCTGAAATAGTACTCTTTCAATTGCATTTTTATATATCTAAGGCCATTATATGTTTAAATTTAATTATTATATTAATATATAATCTAATAAAATAAAAATATATTTAATTATTAACAATACGAAATGCTATAAAAATATTATATTAATATAAATATTTTATGATTATATTATAAATATTTTATGATTATAATCATTTCGTTAGGTAATCATGAATCGGAAAGTAACTGAGTGTTTCAAACTAGTAATCAAATCAAGAAATAATTTCCATCAATTTATTTATTGCAGTTGACAGTATTCTTGACTGCAAAATGTACACTTGATTTTGTTATTCAAATTCTCTCTTCCATATTGTTTTTTATGATATATATAATTAAATACAACTCGTTTTGGATAAACTCTCAAGCTGTAAGTTACACCATTATTAGATTTGTTTAAAATACAATTAAATTAATCCTTTTTTTTCTATAACATTTCCAAATTTTAAAACAGAAGATGTGTAAATAAAATATTATTAACATGATAGGTGAAAAGTTTATTGGAGCAACTTCAAAATATTTGTAATGAGTTAAAAGATGAGAATGAAATTATTATCATGAAAAAATATGGGAACAATGCAAAATGTTATACAACTAAATTAATAGGTAAAAAGACAATATCGTAAAAAAATAAATTAAACAGTAACAAAAATTAAATAATTGGCAAGAGAAAAGAAAGAGAAATTTCATTATTTTGTGCGATCATATTTCCGAGTATTTTATATCAAAATGCAAATAACGTAAAAAATACAAATTTTTTTAATTGTATAATTTATTTTCTTAAAAATAATGTTAGTAAATATGCATAAAAGGTTATACCTCACCGATTTTATTGCCACTTAAATATGTTGTAGGGCAGATTCTTCTGAGTAATTTGCCATGATAAGGAAGAAGTGGGGGAAAACATTCGTTTAGAAGATATGACAAATTGAAGTTTGACATTGAAGTTTGTGTATGCTGTAATAATCTGTTATTTTCTTATTGAAAAAGGCTTACGACTTTAAGTCGCATGAGCGAGAAACAAGCGGGGCCTCTCCTCCTGCATCCCTATCCCGAAAAAACTCCCAGAAGCTACAATTTGGGTTATATATTATATAATATACGTATATTTTACAACGCAAAGCAAAATTCCACATGAGGTTACAATTTTCCACGCAAAGCAAGGCTGCCCCCAAACCTATGTTGGTTTTTTAGTAGTGGAGCCTCCGCAAGGGGGCAGCACGTATTGCGTCCAAGCATATACTATATGACGCGAAGCGAGGTCCATCCCACATGTTGTGTGAATGGGAAAGTATATGTGTGGATGCAGTGAGTTCCGTCCCTCCCCCTGCGGGGGGGGACTGCATTTCTAAAAGGTATAACCTAACCTAAAT
Source organism: Cataglyphis hispanica (assembly GCF_021464435.1). Lineage (NCBI taxonomy): Eukaryota > Metazoa > Arthropoda > Insecta > Hymenoptera > Formicidae > Cataglyphis > Cataglyphis hispanica. Next base: position 4,784,143 of record NC_065970.1, read on the forward strand.
CTATTTCTGATTTAAAACTAAAATTTAGTTTGGATTACGTATAACCCAAATTGTAGCCCCAATGCTTCGGAGTGGAATTTTTTCGGGGCGGGGGGAGGGATAAATATCTATGTGTGACTATATCTATCTGTGACTCTGTACCTATCTCGTAAAATGTAAACAAAAACATTTTCTATGTTCTCTGTAAGAAATACAATGTACAAATATAACTGTTCTTATTTATTCTATATTTTATTTTATAATATTTCAAAAAAAGCATTAAAATTGTGAAATTTTAATTTATTATATCTTCTAAACGAATGCTTTCCCCCACTTTTTTCTTACGGGGAATAACTCAGAAGAATCTCTCCTACAATATTTAAGTGATGATAAAATCGGTGAGGTGTAACCTTTTGTGCATATTTAACATAATTTATATTATTATTACAAATAAAAATTTTTAGATTGTTTAAATAATATTTTGACAGTCTAAAAACTTGTAATAAAAAACTTTTTCTGCAAAAATGTTAAAATAAAATGATCCAAGAACTATATGTAATCGTATTCATTTCATATATCATATAAATATATGAAAAAAAATATCCAATGCAATATTTTAAATTACTTATAAACTAATCGCGAGTAACAAATTTTCTAAACAGATTATATATCTTTTTAAATATATATAGGGGTTTTAATGTGCAGTATTTTTATTCTCTATTTTGTGCCACTATGGTCGCGTATTCTCGATATTGTTTTGCCCATGAATGAATCACACGTTCTACACTATTATTGATGACCGAATATTTTGTCGATCAAGAAAAGTATTTTTATTTAATTTTCCTGCATACAAACGTAGCCATCTGTATAGGAGGAACTACAATTGTAGGAACAGGAACAATCCTTATAGCATACCTCAAACACGCTTGCGGAATGTTTACAATCGCCAGGTAAAAAGAATTATAATATCTTTTTAAAAATTTTTCATAATATAAGTAAAATTTTTTTTATCATTCTCCTAATGAAAAATAGAAAAATTACATCTATAAGAAAAATATTTTTATAGTTACCGTATCGAGCAAGCAATGACAGCTCATAATTTACAAACTAGCTTGCAAAACGAGATTATAATTTATAAAGGAATAATTTGTGCCGTGGATATTCATTGCAAAGCTATAGAGTTAGTATATTTATCCGATATTATTTGCTAATAATATACGTTTTATTAAATAAATAATCAATGATATTTTTGTTCTTAAAGATTCTCAAAATCCTTGATATCTAGATTTGAGGGATCATTCTTTTTATTAATAGGATTTGGTGTGATTTGCGTGAGTCTTAACCTTTTTGAAGTAAGTTTTTAAACATATTTGGCTTATTGTGACATATAATATCGTCATCAAAAAAAATTTATTAATAAAAAAATAACTAACAAAATATGAAAATATTTGAGAATTTAAATTTCTAAATTCTGTTAATATCAAAATTAGAAATTATGCAGAAAAGAGATGTAAAACGAAAGGTATCTACTGTTTCTTTAATTTCTTTGCGATATAATTTGTTTATAAAAACTATTTAATTTTAAATATGCATATATATATATATATATATATATATATATATATATATATATATATATATCATTGATCACAATCATATTGTTTTAGATGTATCAAACTCTATCGTATGGAGATACTAAAGAATTTATATTTCACTTTGTAATTGTAATTATAATTCTTTTATACATGTTCTTAGCTAACTATGCCGGACAAGAAATTATAGATCATAATAATCACATATTTTATACTGCGTAAGAAACAATTTTATATATCATATTTTATATATCATGTTTACAGTTTTACACTTTTTATAAAATGAAAATAAAAATTTATAAAATTCCAAAAACCTATACATCTAATTGTTAAATTATTGACACACTCATATTATCAATTCGTTATTTAATCATTTGTTCATTGTACATTGTAGATACAATATTCGTTGGTATGTAGCACCGTTACACATACAGAAACTGATATTATTTCTGTTACAAAGAAGCACCAAACTTGTTACTCTAAATGTAGGCGGACTGTTCGTAGCATCTTTAAACTGCTTTGCTTCTGTAAATATCATTTATGAATGTGTAAAATATTATCATATGTAAAATATAAAATAAGTTTATTAAGCAAATTAAAAAGAAGACATATTTTGTTCCAATTAGTGACTGCATCGGTATCTTACTTCACTTTTATATATTCCACACAACAATGAATATAAAGATATATATGTATGCATTTATATATATATATATATATATATATATATATATATAATATATATATATATATATATATATATATATATATATATATATATATAAATTGTTTAATAGTGAATGATAATATAAAGTCGGTAAATATATGTTTTAAATATTAAATATTCAAAATTTTAATTAACACAGTCAAACAAAATTAACTAATTAACTAAATAAAATCAATGAAAACATATAACACATTTATGTTATATGATGTCTTTTTTTTTCTTTAATCGTAGTGTTGCTTTCATAACATGAGCAAAGAGATAATAATTCGGTTGATTTACATGCATGTAAAATTGATTACGTTAACAATTATGAAAGCAATCTCATAAATAATTTTTGTATAAATAATATATGTTTTAATGCAGTTCAAATATATAATACATTTCAGGTATTTTGCTGTAAGTTAGTATTAACTAAAAATTTACAATACTTCGAAATTTTTTATTGGCTATTTTATGATTAGATAGATGTGTCTAATGCATCTAATGAAAGGAGAGACTTTATTCTCAAAAGAATAAACATATATCTTTCGTATTTAAAGCGAAATAAATATTTATGTGTTTAATGGAAAGAAGAAAGAAAAAAACAAAAAAAAACATGAATATAACTAAAAAGAATAAATCTAACCTTGTTAAATCACACTAATCTATTTCTAATAATTATAAATAAGTTTTTCTTTTTTTAAATAACAGAAAAAATTTTATAGCTATTTTTAAACAGTTTTTAGTGTAAGAAAGTTTTGGAAATATATATTAAAGTTTTTTTTAGTAAAACTTTACAAAAGCGGACCCAGTCTCAATGACCTTCACATATATTATCAAGGTCACTGTGCTTAACTACATCCAAGAGGATTTAGCCGTCGCTCGTCGGTTTTATTAAAAAGTTGTTAACAAACAAAAATTTACAAAAAATCAAGGTTTGTACGTAATCTGACGAAAAACTGAATAAAAAACAATCCAAATTTTCTTTCAAAACTGAAAGATTTGGGTTGTTATATTTTCCGGAAATAAAGCCCTCCCGCGAGAGAAGGGTAAAAAGGTCCAAACTCACTGTGGTCAATCATTTACAAAAACAAAGCGAGGTCCACCTCATAATTGTTGTGTGAATAGGAAAGTGTATACGTGGACACAGTGGGTTTCATACGGACGATGAGCTGCGCACCTGGTCGTGTGCGTGAGCACTCAGATGTTTATGACGGCTCACCGATGCCTGGCTGAAGATCGGCGACGATAGGCCAGACTTCACTCAATAATAATTCTTTTATTAAGCATTAGAGAAAAAATGGTACAGGATTTTTCTGTTCAGAATAACACTCTCTACTTTTCCGTAAAAAGTGTTGCGCGAATTTTCCCACACCCTGTATATTATAAAAATTATTAATTTTTAAATGTATTTTCGGACATTCTGAATATATATATATATATATATATATATATATATATATATATAATTCGTAGAAATTCTTTTGTTAATAACTTTTAATAAATAACAAGTGATGGCTAAAACCTCTTGGATATCTCTCAGAAAAGTGACCTTAACAACATATATCAAGATCAAGATCATTGGGGCTGGGTCCGCTTTTGTAAAGTTTTACTTCTTTTTTATCAATTTTTTATTAAAACTATGATATTTTTTAAATGCAGTTTATACATACATATATATATATATATATATATATATATATATATATATATATATACACACCTTATACTATTATAAAATTAATTAAATAATTTTTAATATGTATATCATTAATTAGTTATATAATTTTTATTTTGGTTTATTCTTTGTTTTATTAAATTATTATAAAAAAAATTAAATAAAATGTCTCATTTACAGCTTTAAAAAAATAACAAATTTTTCGATTAAAGCAATATGATTCAAAAACAAATCAATCAATTTGAATTTTCCTTGTACAAGTAAAAAGTATTCGTTAAAACATTTAACTTGTGGTTTCACAAAGGAAGTAGTGGAAATTTTAAAGTTAGGATAGAAGCCGCGTAGGTGATGACTCATCACTTGTCACTTATACTATGATTCGATATCCCCCTTGCTATATTCCCTCCAAACAGTGCTTTGATATTTTTACTTAGTTCCAAAATACCACTTTATACAACTACTTTTCTAAAATAATTTTTATTTATTTTACATTTCGTTTCCCCTCGTAATTCATTCCTTTCAAAATTCGTTTCCTTTTATTTCTCTGTCATATTGTTCACATATTCTCAATTATGCTTAAATGTATAAATTATTATGCCTAATCATATGTAACAAATCATAATTTGATAAAATTATAAAATAATGTACTCTACTCAACAACGTAAAAGATACATCATTTAGTATATTGAAATAAAAGTCTAATATATTGCAAAACGAGTCTATCTGGTACATTAAAAATATAAAATAGTATAAGAACACAAATATCCAAATTTTTCACTTCTAATTAATTGAGTCGCACCTCCAATTAATAAGCAGAATAAATAATTTAAATCATAACAGGTATGACTTTTTCTAAATTATAATTTTACCTATGTAAACAAAGAGAATTTATACTTTTATAAATAACATTAATAACATAACTTTTATAAACAACAAATTTAAAATTATTTATATTCCAAAAATAAATATTTTTTTTGCACGTGTCGCATATCCATATAAGAAACAGAAGCAGCAAAATGTCGAAAATTGATGAACAAAATAATGATTTCAGAAACATAAATCCACATGTTAGAACAGAGTTTCAACCTCCACCTGTCAAAAATGAATAATACCACAGAAGATAGAATAGAAAAACGTAATATATTTTTAATGATAATTTTTTAACTGTTGAAAAATTTAGCTTAAATTTAACATATATTGCATATCCCAAATGGTCTACACAAATTTTTGTTTTAATTAAACATAATATGATTATGTTAATTGGTGACATTAATTATTATATTAATATTTCACACAAAATAAATACATACTTCTTAATTTGAAATAAATTTTGTCTAAAATAAATTTAAAATAAATTTTCCGTAATAATTAATATATTATTTAATGATAAAATTAACTTGAAAAGATGTTATTAACGTACTATAGTCACTCTTACTCCTGTGGAATAAAATTAATATTTTTTTCTGTAGATTTAAATAGATAAATCTATCACTAATAATACTAAATATATCTATTGGATAAAATTAAAAATACATGCACATTGTGTGATTTTAACACTTTTTTTAGTTGTTTTAATAATTTAATTTAGTATTTGAGTTCAATTAATACAATAGCAATATGTTAAATTAACACATAATTATGTTAAATATTTAACACAAAAATTTTAACCGGCTTAATTTTTGACACAAAAATATAAATTTTCCAATAGTATACCAAACCTAAAAAGTTATTATGCACCAGAAATTAGCATGAAGTTAGAAACCACATAGTAATGTTTACTTCACAGGTAAAATTTACTGCTATATGTTAGCGCGTAAAGGCGATGAATCAACACTGCCTTCAAAGACCAAACGTACCCGACGAGTGCACAAGTTAGAATGAGGCACGGTGATGCGCCAAGGGGAAAGAAGGCGACTGCGCTTGCGCGAACTTAAATTAAGAATTCATATTGCCTGAGTATTTTTGTGTGACAAATAAACATCCGTCAAATTTTTCTTCATTGTCAAATGATAGTTAAATAACTTCCTACCCCTTCTTAAGCAAGATACGAAATTGCGAATATTTTCACCGTTCGCAATCTCACGCTAATATTTTGTACTGTACTGTCCATACATTTATATATTAAAATATTCACGTTACAATTTACGATACAAGAGGAACAAATTATAAAATATTCAAAAAAGAATTTAAGAACACAGGGATAGTTGAAATATTACTAATTTTTTCAAGTCAGATATGTCTCAATTCTTATTCGAAAATGAGATGCATCGTGAAACATCATTTTCAGCTCAATCGTATTCTTCTACTCGCAATTGGTTTATGGCCTTATCAGCAATCATTACTCGTTAAATTTCAGCGAATTTTGTTTACTGGTATTCTAATAAGTTCTGTTATATTTCAGGTATGCCAATATTTTTTAAATTATATTATTATGTATCAAATATGCCATTATATGTTTAAATTTAATTATTTATAATATGTAATCTAAATATAAAAATAATTATATATTTAATTATAAACAATGCAAAGTGTTATAAACATGCAATATTATAAACATTTTATATGATTATAATTATTTTGTTATTTAATCGTGTCATGAATCGCGCGCGCGCGGAAAGTAAGTGATTGTTTCAAACTAATAATCAAATAAAGTAATAATTTCAATTAATTTATTGATTTCAGTTGACAGTATTTTTAACTTCAGATTGTACACTTGATTTTGTTATCAAAATTCTCTCTTTCGTATTATTTTTTATGATATTTATGATTAAATACAACTCGTTTTGGATAAACTCTCAAGCAGTAAGTTACATCAGATTATTATATTAGATTTTTTTAAATACAATATATTTCTCTTTTCTTTTTGCAACTTCTGTAAATTTTAAAACAAAAAATGTGTAAATAAAATATTATTAACTTGGTAGATGAGAAATTTAATGGAGCAACTTCAAAATATTTATAATGAGTTAAAAGATGAGAATGAATTTAATATCATGAAAAAATATGGGAACAACGCAAAACATTATACAGCTAGAATAATAGGTAAAAGGGCAATATAGCACAAAGGTATAAATTAAATGGTAACAAAAATCAAATAAATGGGAGGAAAAAGAGAGAAAGATTTTACTATTTTATGCAAATATATTTCCGAATATTATATATCAAAATGCAAATAACGTAGAAAACCTAATAAAACTTTTTTTTTAAATTTTATTTAATTGATTTCCGTAAAAATAATATTTATTTATATTATTATCAAAAATAAAAATTCTTAGTTTGTTTAAATAGTATTTTAAATAGTGCAACAATCTAAAAATCTGTAATAAAGAACTTTTTGTTTAGTTTTCTGCAAAAATATTTAAAAAGGGTGATAACAGAAACCAATAAATATAAAATATATTATAGATATATAAAACAAATATTCGATATAATTTCTTGTATTAGTTATGAACTAATCACGAGTAGAATATTTCAAAAATTATTTATTACTAAATATACTATTTATCATTTTAAATATATTTAGGGGTTTTAATGTGCAGTATACTTATTGCCTTTTTTGTCCCAATATGGTCAAGTATTCTCGATATTGTTCTTCCAATGAATGAATCTCGATCACGTTCTGTACTATTACTGATGACCGAATACTTTGTCGATCAAGAAAAGTATTTTTATTTAATTTTCCTGCACATGTACACAGCCATGTTTATAGGAGGAATTGTAATTATAGGAACAGGAACAATGCTCATAGCATACCTCAAACATGCTTGTGGAATATTTACAATCGCCAGGTAAAGAAACAATTTATAATACTTTTTAAAAAGTTTTTCATAATGTAAGTAAATTTTTTTTTTACCATTTTCGAAACAAGAAACAGAGGAACTACAAGTGACAATCAAATATAAACCGAAATTTTTTCAAAACTTTTTATTCAATTAAAATATTTCCAACGCACACAGTCATTTTTCTACATAATTTCTACTAATATTTAAGGATGTGTGTGACATATATCGAAATACTAACAAAAGCATTAAAATTTCATAGATTGTTCTACTATTTCTTCTGAATATTTGTGCAAAAACTAAGCACAATTCTCTTAATGGTTTGGAAGTTATTTAAATTTAAAGTTACTATTGATTCTTATGGAAAATCGTCTATTGTCGAACTTATTGACAAATTTAACAAAGAAAAAATATTACCAATGAAATAAAAACTTTCATATATATTAAGGAAATTCTAATAAATATTTGTGCAAAACTTGATTTAGATCCACTAATTCGTTTAAAAGTTATTTACTAAAAATTGTAGAAAAATCTTATCTGTCTCTTTTTCTCTTTCTGCAAATTACTCATTTTTCATTGCTTTTTGCAGTTGATTTCAGAGAATATTTACGATCAAAAGTTTTTGCCATAACGTAGGAAAAATATTAATTACAACTATTTTCTTTTACGAATACGTCAAAATCCATATTATTTTGTGATACTTTAATTTTTTTCATAATCCGAATTTATTTTTTTAATTTTTCAGACAGTATAAAGAAATATGTTTTTTTTTTAATTTTGACAATTTTTTGCTACTATTGTACATCCAAAACAATCCTTAAGTGTTCTCACAACTTGGATTGGCGTTTTTTTTATTCCCATATCATAAAAAATAGTGAGACATGTCCGAAGCCAATTGCATAAATTAAACTTTTTCCGAAAAAATTTCTTTGTTCGAAATATTTCTAACGCATACCCAAATCATTTTTCTACATAATTTTTAATAAAATTCCAGCACTTTTGCCACCGAATTGATAGTTTTTATTTGGACCATTAAAAAAGGCGTTGCGAGAACCACAATTCACAATGATAATGAAAAATTATTCGTGCACGCAATTGACTTCGGACACATTCTATTATTTTTTATACACACAAGAACAAAAGCTGCCAAGCCAGTGGCAAAAGTGCTTAGATGTTAGTAGAAACTATGTAGAAAAATGACTTGGATGTGCGTTAGAAATATTTTAATAAAATAAAAAATTTTGGAAAAAGTTCAGTTTATGCATATTTGACTGCCCATCGTATATCTATACACTATAAGATAAATATTATTTATAGTTATCGTATCGAGCAAGCAATGACAGTTAATAATTTACAAAATGGCTTGCAGAATAAAATTGTAATTCATAAGGGAATAATTTGTGCCGTGGATGCTCATTGCAAAGCTATAGAGTTGGTATATTTATTCTATAATACAATATTTGTTAACAATATAAGTAATAATATGTTGTTCTTGAAGGTTTTCCAAATCTTTAATATCTAGTCTTGAGGGATTATTCTTTCTTTTAATAGGATTTAATGTAATTTGCTTGAGTCTCAATCTTTTTGAAGTAAGTTTTTAAACATATCTGGTTTATTGTGAGCTATATAATAAATAATTATTTAAATTATAATAAATAATTATTTAAATAATTATGTAGTATAAGGGAGCTATTTCCGATTTTAATAATTCTCACATATATTATTAAAATCATCATTCTGAGTAATGTTGTGAAAATTTCAGTCGACGCTCTTTATTTGTTTAAAACATAGATATAATATATCTAAACCGAGTGTTGAGGAGCGGAAGTAAAGGTTCTCTTCCGCTATGCTATGCGTGAGCGAGAGAGAACGCAAGAAACAGAATTTATCCTTTTCTACGTGCACTTTTACCTCCATTTAAATAAAGGCAAACGCTTCTAGATATAAAGATATCTAGATATAGTCTAGATTTATGTCTATAGTTTAAAAGTTGTTAGCAAAAAATGTATAAAGAGGATTTCTTTTAGGGTATTATAAACTGATATTAGGAACAATCGTGTTTATGTATGTGGTAGTTTGCTTATGATCTTTTAAGATATTTTGTTAATCAATTTTGTCAATTAGATTCACACGAGATTCACATCACAATTGTTGTGCAGATGGGAAAGTATGTGCGTGGACATAGTAGGTTTTGCCTCCTCCTCCCCTTTACGAGAAGGCTCCATTTTCGGAAGATATAACCTAACCAAATTTTAGTTTTAAATCAGAAATAGAAGAAACTTGGTCCCTGTAAATGTAAACAGACACTTTTCACATCTGATCTACGCAAATACAATGTAAACAAACTTTATTTTTCCTTTTTTTATAGTCGAAAAAGCATTAAAATTGTGAAACTTTAATTTGTTATATCTGCTAAATTTTAAATGGCGACCACCGATTGATTCTTGCGGAGAATTACTCAGGATAACAATCTTGTGAGAATTATTTAAATTGATGGTGGCGACCTTTATACTACATAATTAGCATGTTTTACTTCAAAGAATTTGTTAATAAAAAAATAATAAATAAACTATGAAAATATTTGAAAATCTAAATTCTAAATTGAACTAATATCAAATTCTAAATTGAACTAATTGCAAAATTATAAATTATACAAAAAAAGAATGTAAAAAAAAGAGTTTCATATCTATTGTCTCTTTAATTTCCTTGCAATATAATTTCCTTATAAAAACTGTTTAATTTTAATGTGCATGTATATAAAGAACATTAACCGCAGTCACATATTGTTTTAGATGTATCAAATTTTAATATATGGAGATGCTAAAGAAGAATTTTTAATTCACTTTGTAATTGTAATCGTAATTCTTTTATACATGTTCTTAGCTAATTATGCTGGACAAGAAATTATAGATCACAATAATCACATATTTTATACCGCGTAAGAAACAATTTCATACATTGTACAATGTACATGTTTACAATCTTAGAACACTTCCTATATAAAATATTAATATAAATTTATAAAATACAAAAAATCTATACATCTAATTGTAAGATTACTGACACATTTCTCAAATTATCAATTTGTTGTCTAGTCATTTGTTTATAGATACAACGTTCACTGGTATGCAGCACCGTTGCACATACAGAAGCTGATATTATTTATATTACAAAGGGGAACCAAAGTTGTTAGTCTAAATGTGGGTGGACTGTTCGCAGCATCCTTAAACTGCTTTGCCACGGTAAACATCATTTATAAAAATATGCAAAATATTACAATATTATGTAAGTGCATAAGCAAATTAAAAAGAAGTCGTATTTCGTTTCCAGTTAGCGACTGCATCGGTATCTTACTTTACCTTTATATATTCCACACAACAACAATGAATATAAAAATACATATATAATCGCATATATATTGTTTGATAGTAATATATAGAAGTAAAAAATAATAGTAAAAAATAGGTAAGTATATATGTTGAATATTAAATACCCAGAGTTTTAATTAACAAAATTGTAAATTAAAATAAACTAATTAACTAAATAAAGTTATTAAAAATATATATACACATTTATATTATATGCATATAATGTTTCACTTTCTTCTTTTTAATCAATAATGCTGCTTACACAACATGAACAGTATTAAATAATATGTATTAAAAATTTACAAGTGTGTATTAAAAGTTTACAAAATTTATAATATTACAAAATTTCTAATATCTTTTATCGGCGTTTTTAGCGATGTTTTCATGATTAGATAGATATGTCCAATGTATCTGATGAACCGAGAAACTTATTCTCAAAAAAGAAAATAAACATATCTTTCGTATTTGAAGCAAAACAAGTATTCCTGTGTTTAATGGGATGAAAAAAAAAACAAAAGAAAAAAACGTGAAAATAATAGAATCTAACGTTATTACATCACTTTAATCTATTTCTAGTAATTATAAATAAGTTTTTTCAAAAGTAGGAAAAAGGGAAAAAATAGATATTTTAGCAATTTCCAATTTTTACTATAAGAAAGTCTTGGAAATATATATTAAAATTTTTTTTATCTTATTTTATATTAAAGCTATGACATTTTTGAAGATAATTTCTAAAAATATATCTTTATACTATTATATAATTAATTAAATAATTTTTATACAATTTTTAAACAAAACATTAATAAATTGTGTATAATTTTAATTAAATTATATTATTTTTGTTTATTCTATATTCTTGTTAAATTATTGTTTTATAAATATATTTTAAAATTATTATTATTATTATTATTATTATTATTATTATTATTATTATTATTATTATTATTATTATTATTATTATTATTATCATATATTGTATTCTATAATTCCCATGTACTAACATTCGAGATTGATCTCGATTCCCATATGTTATTATTAATTATACGCATATATTATTATTTTTTTTAATACTTATTTTGCATTCTGTGTAAGACAAAATTGTATTTTCACGATTTATTGTTAAAATAAGAATAAGAATAAAGAAAAATATATAAAAAAAAAGAAATAAAAGATGTAGCTGAAAAATACGATCATAACCATTCATCGGTAAATCCATTCATAAATCGCCATGAATAGTTTTACGCTCTGGACAACAATTGGCAAGACTGGCGCTTTGACAGATCAGGATCAGGTTATACACAGCACACGGCTATCGTCTGGTGCGGCTACGTAAACAAAATTGTTTATGTGGTAACGGCAAGAACAACGTGCACGAAATGAAAATTATGCGGTAGAGAGAACGTCAGTTGAATGTGATTTTGCTTTTCTGGAAATGCAAATTGTAAACGTGACAGAGTGACAATATTGGCGAATATCGTTGTCGGAAAAAATGAAAATAACAACGTTGAAAGGCATTTTTCCCGATCCAAGTAAGTATATAATGTTATTACGTATCTTCTATTCCAAATAATTGTAAAAAAGCTCAAAATAAGAGTTTTTACTTAATAATTAATAATTAAATTGATAATAAGTTTCATTCAATAATATATTGCAGATGAAAAATAGTTAACATGTAAATTTGTATAAAGATAACGTAAAATTACTGATGTGTGCTTTTATAATGTATAAAAAGCAATAATGTGTAACATATATTTTTAATACTGTTATAGAGCCAATCAGAAGGAAGAATTTCATTCAGGAAAATGTGAAAAATCTGCGACGAATGGAACAATGCTTTCAAGCCAATAAGGAGATAGAAGAGCTACAGAAATTGGAATTGCAAAAGCATCACAAAGCGACAGACAGATATCATAATATATCTGCAAGGGTAGCCACCACTTTCCGAGAGAGAAAAAAACAAAAAAATAATCATATCAGTTCAATGTCAAAGACTAATGTTCAATTGAAAACTAATAATTCAGCATCAACTGATAAGGTGGAGGATGAAGTGCAAATTCAAAATGAAAACAATACACTCGGACTGGACAAAAAGAATACTGTTCCTGCTAAAAAGATTATTAGACAAAGAATAAATAATAATAATAATATATCAGATAGACAGAAGAAAACTAGCAAGCATGATAAAAACCAGCAGAAAATGGAGCCAAAAGTTTCCAAACCAGATGTCTTGCTCAAATCTGAAGATAACACAAATGAACAAATTACTGTAAAATATATAAATCGAGGAATTCAAACTTTAGATACAGATGAAGTGGAAAGTATATATTCTGAAGGTGTTATTCGGTAACTATATATGCTGTGTTAAAGATTTTAATCATAAAAATTATTACAAATATATAAAATAATGTTAAATTAGGATAGAATAGAGCTAGTAAAAAAAAGATTGAGAAAGTAATTCTTTACTTATAATTCATTTAATTAATTTAATTTTATTTTATTATTTCAATATTTGACTTAACATATTTAATTTATTAACCTTCTGATTTATTTCGCACAGATATCCCTCAAAGAAAGTTACAAAGCACAATGAAACAGCGAGTAATGGCGATTTAAATCAGCAAGATGAGAAAACTTTAAAGAACCAAATCAATTCACCTACAGATAGAGGCGATATGCGTAATCTCCAAGATGTACAAAATGTCGATTTACAAAATTCCGTATCGCCGGCACCTAAAGAAGAAATCGACTTTATCAAATTGAATAAAGAACGTACTTCTATTGCCACTAAATTGGCGATACAGCTTAACAATGGTGTACCACTACCGAATTATCGCAAGGGTGTTATTCCTAAGTATGACGTAGCAAATAACTTTTCTCCTTTACATCTCTCTGTGATTTTAAAAGAATTTTTTCTATTTTCTTTCGTATTTCTCAATCAATATAATAACAATCAATATAATGTGAATATCAATATAAGGTGAACATTTATATAATTTGCTAGATTTTTTTATACAACAATTTTTCGAATAGATATCTTCGAGTGAGAAAGGAAGCACAAGAAAAGGAGCAAAAAATTAAAGCAGAAGCACAGCATCCTGACTGTCCAGAGGGTCATGTGCCCATACCTGACCATGAGCGTAAAGAGACACTGCGATTATTAAAAAAAAGTGGGTAATATTATTAAAAATGTAGTATTATTAAAAAAATAATACATATATATATATGGGCAAGTCAAATATAAATCGGATTTTTCCCAAAACATTTTATTCGATCAAAATATTGTTAGTGCACATCCAAGTCATTTTTCTACATAGTTTTCCTTAAAATCTAAGCAATTTTGCCACCGCATTGGCAGTTCTTTTATTTCTGTGTCATAAAAAGTAATGGGACATATCTATAGCTAATTGTTCACGAATTCTTCCATGCAGTGAGCTTTAGATACATTAAAATATTTTGGATCCGGTTTATATTTGATTTGCCCAATTCGTAATATATGAAACTTAATAACAAGCATGTCTGTTCCGAAAATTAATTAGATCTAATGTTTGATTATGTCTCTGATGCAGATTATCAAGATTATGTCAATGAATTAAATATGATGCCCATAAAGACAGATACTTTAAGAGCACAGAGACGTAAGATTGAAATAGAGAAGCAACTGAATAAACTGGAAGAAGGAATCAAGGTGTTCTCGCGTCCCAAAGTTTACGTGAAAATAAATGCATAAATTGCAATGCTTCAATCAGAATACAATGCATGTGTTTAGATATTAATTATCCGTTGTTTAAATGCATCATCTACTGTTTTAAGGGTCCACATAATTGTATATCTTGTTGTAAAATGGCGAGAATCACCATTGTGTATATATTTTTCAAGAGTATGAAAAATTGATTAGTCTAATGT
The DNA here is from genome assembly GCF_021464435.1 of Cataglyphis hispanica. Lineage (NCBI taxonomy): Eukaryota > Metazoa > Arthropoda > Insecta > Hymenoptera > Formicidae > Cataglyphis > Cataglyphis hispanica. Next base: position 4,799,148 of record NC_065970.1, read on the forward strand.
TTATGTAACATTATATTGTTTGTATAACAGTTTGAAGATATGTTACACTTACACAATGGAGAAAGATTCCTCAAACTATTTTCCTATAAAACTGCATGTACTCTGAGTTTGACAACTTTGTAGATAAAAAGTACCTCTTCTATTAAAAATAATAAATAATATTTTATTTAATAAATTAATAATATTGATTATTTTCTAATATGCTCATCTTGCTTTTCTAAGTAACTCCTGTCGATAGTATGCACAAAAGATATTGGATCAAAATGCAATCTGCCCAAATTATAAAATATCTCCTCCTTCTCGTACCACTTCTTTGTGTCAAAGTCCTTAAAGAATATTTCAATCTCTCTTTCTGCTGACTCTGTTGAATCTACAATAAACAATATATTTTTTTTTTTTTATATGTAAAGTTCATTTGAATAATCTTGATATTGTGATGTTTGTGTTACCAGATCCGTGTGTAGCATTCCTGGTATCTGACAGGCCAAACATGCCTCTGATAGTGTCCGGTGCATTGTATTGCGCTTGATAGACCTTAGTAGGGCCCATCAACTGTCGCCATTTGGCGATAGCATCGTGAGCCGTCAGGATGTGAATGTCAGACGGGCCGCTGGACATAAATGTCACGAGACGATTGTAAAAGAACTTGTCCCTGTGCTCCTTGTAAAACAACTCCGCCTCCTCGCGAGATATCGTCGCCCTGCGCGATCTGACAACTTTGAAATTATTGTCGATTATTAAATCGCGAATCTTCTGAAAAGTCAGAGCGGATTTCAGTCATAATTCTTTTAAATCTTCTCGCTTTCTTCGCGCGCTAAATCGCGCGAATCAAATTTCTTGTTATATATTGTATATCTTGCGATTTGCCTGTGTTTCTTGAGAAATAAGGTTAAGTACTCATACCTGAAGAACGAAGGGGGATTTGACGACGTGCGGCTTAAGTATCGCCAATGTTAACTGAAGATATTTCTTCGATTGCATATCAACATTCTTCGGATCATTTACATGAGTTCAAGAGCGGTATCGCCATTATAGCGTGCATGACAAATAGATGTCTATGGGTTACCACGTGTCCGGTATACACAAAACACACACATTGTACGCCTGCGCGCATTCGGAAAATTCCGTGCCGTACGTTGCTCTCATTCATAACCATAATGAAGATGTTTGATTGACTCGATTGACATTCTGACAAAACGATGATATTTTACTACTATCACTTTCTACCCTTTTCCTCCCCATTGATATTTAAAATTTAATTGTAAAAGGATTTGTAAATCGTGCAAATCCTATAACAATAATATATACATGTTTAAAAGACCCAAGTAGCAAGATATCGTCATTATAACGTCATTTTAAGGTCATTTCTCGTATGACGTCAATCGATTAAATAATGACTTAACATTTTTGACGACATATCGTCATAAAAATAACGTCATTTAATCGTCTTTTTATGGTTATTTATTGATCAATTAATTAATGTTGTTAAAATACGTTAATATTAAAATTAACGTATTTATATAAAGGAAATAATAAATATTTTGTAATATTTATAAAGTTTACAAGATTTTCTGTTTAAAATCCTTGAAAATATGGTATTTTATTTTCTTCACTTTTTGTATATGCTGAAAATATTACATAATTATGAAATATTATATAGTATTGATAATAATTTAACATTATCTAGATGTCTTCTAAAGGTCTTTTGGACATGGATATTTTAACTCTCTGGATGTAAAAACATTTTCTGAATATTCTTTGGATGTCCTCTGGACGTCTTTTGGATATTATGTGTTGTTAAGCATATAACTTCTTTTCGACTTTATATATTATTGCAAATGCGAAAAATTTTTCTTAATAACATAAATAAAAAATATAACATCATAAATGATATAAATAGATAATAATTAAAATTTAATGATATAATATATATAAATACTTAATATAATATAAATAAGTAATAATATTTAAAAATATATAAATTAAATAAATTGAAAATAAATAAATTAATAATGTGACTTAATAATATAAATAAATTTACAAATATATTATATAATCACATTTGTTGCTATTTCATACTAATGTATTCGATTGTTCACAACTTAAAAATATATCAAAAAATTTTGTTAGTTTTATTTGCCAGAATTAACTATATGTTTGAATATATTGTAAAAATCTGAAGTCTTTTTTAAATTAATTATATAAATTTTGTTTCAACAGAGATATAATACGTAAAATAATCACTCTCGATTAAGAAAGGATCAAACTCGAGATTCATCAAAGAAGCGATTACGATTGACAATTGTCCTGACGAAGATTCTGATGCATATCTATTTTGTATATCAAAACTGATTGAATCGATTGAAGACAATGGGAATAAGATATATACGCAAGTATACTATACATACATACCTTCGTGTGTATATGTTCGGATAAATAAAATAAAATAAGATGAAAAGTCGCGAAAGACGGTAAAGAAGAATTGAATAAGAAAAATACGCAATATTGCCAGTAGTTCAAGTCAACCAGCCAGCCAGCCACTATTCTCTCTTCCAACTTTTTCTTTTCTTAACCGTCTTCCCCCTCCTCTAACAATCCACCAGTCTGTCAGACGTATCTACAATGGTCTCCCTTTCTTCCCTGTTGCTTCGTCCTGTTGCACCCTTCTTTCGTCTTTCAGCTTCTTTTCTTTCTAGTTTCTGATATCCTCGGTTATACCAGAGGAACGACGAAGCATTCGAAATACAATGGCCAGCTATAAATTACCTTTGGGAACGCTAGCATTAGATTCTGCGGGATTTACCCTTTATATACAACCGGTCCTTGCGAGAGGGAAGGCTTAATTGAGCGATCTCGATATAGGAATCGTGATACGGACTGTTTTAATAGTCGTATCTTCATGCAACTGATTCCAATAAAGGATTCTCCATTTATGTTTGCATTTTTCCAAATCAAAATCCATTATAATCGTGAAAAAAATCTTTATATTTTAGAAAAAATAGAAACGTACGTCTTACGCTGAATGCATATATTATATAATATATGTATATGTAACGTATGTAACATATGTCATGTCAACGTCAAAGATTTTTATATAAGTTTTAAATTTTGTAACATATAATTTAAATTTTGTGCTTATAATTTAAAAGTACGTAGAATCAAAAACAAAATTCAAAATCAAATAAAAATATTTCCTGAAAGTATCTTTGTAGTCTTTTTTTCCATTATTAAAGTTTCAATTTATATTTAGGCATAGAATATAAGGGGTGAGTCATTTTAATGTTTTCATTCAAATATCTTTTTTCTTATATTATTTACCAAAAAAAATGTTTGTTTTATATCAAATTTATATTTTTTCTAAAAAATAGTTACTTTTTTTGTTTTACACCAATGGACTGCTTTTATTATTTTGTGTATAAAAACATTGAGGTAAGATAATCGAAAAGTAAATATTTTATGAGATATTTCATAAAATTTATGTAAAATTATGTCACATTGAAGTATAAAATATTTCGTAAACTATTAAATTTTTGGCTACGTATCCTTATAATTTTATGCACCGAATATTGCAAGGAATTAATTTATATAAACAAATTTAAATAGTTTCATTTAAAAAAGTGTAGTAATAATTTTGTAAAAGGTGTAGAAAAAAATATCTCTAAGCGGTTAGGTATATTAAAATGACTCACCCTGTATAGGAAAATTCTAAAGATTTTTTTTTTTTATAGAATGACAAGATTTTGAGTTTAAAAATATAAGTCTATTCTACATATAGGAATTTAGTTAAATTTTAAAACGGAAAAAAATTGAAAAAAGCTGAGTTTATATCGAAGAAACTTCTTCAATTTTCAGCTCGTTTATTTCGCAACATCATATTATGGATCGGTAACATCGATCGGGAAAAAAATCTCGCGCCTTTCGGATTGATTTATCGCAACTAATTCCTCTATATCGGAATGGTAATCGCGTGTCGCGCACCCATCTGCGGTCAGTCCCGTCGTTAAATTCGTGCACATACATATATACATGTATTCATGCTCATATGCACATGCAGATCAGCGAATGTGCGTTACGACAACGAGCGAGAGTGAGTGATAAATTACGAATAAAATATTGATTCGCCGCCGGTTTGTCGGCGCGAGCGTTACGTCGAATTAATGTACCAGCGTATAATTGGTCTACCATTCGTATTAATTACCCGTTCGCGATTTGCGTCAATCTCTTGAATTGCAGCAACAGCAACGGGTAGCAGTCTCGATTATTTAAACTAAAGAAGCAATTTTCATTACGTTTTTCTTTACCGAGAGACATAACGAAACATTTCGTTGTTACAAAAGCACTCACATTATTTTTCATTATCAAATTTTTTTTAAATAATTCTTTCTACTTACTTTATTAATCCTTAAAATCAAATCTCTGACGCTAGCGTGTTTTTTTTTTTATATATTTAAGTTTCCGACATTTTTCCAAAAATATTCTCTCTTTAAAAATTTCTTTTTCTTTAAAATTTTATGTAGAAAAAATAATTTTATATTAATTAAATCACTAAAACTATGAAGATAAAAATATAAATTATATATAAAAAATATACAATGATAATATAAAATATATAATAATAAAAAATATAATAATGTAACAAATATATGATTATATTACATAATATATTATAGTATAAAAATATGTTACATAAATTTTCAAGAGAATAAAAATTATCTTTAGGGTTTAGGTTTTAGTAACACTTTGGTTCTGCGCTCAAACAAATTATGTTAGATTATCCAGCTCGTTGACCGGGCATCCACGATGACGCGGACAGGCAATTCACTGAATAAAAGAATACAAATGAGATAGTGGAAACTTTCAAATCGAATTCGGCCGGAATTTTACGAACGGATTGTCCGTAAAAACGGCGGAATCGTATTTTGTATTTTTCCAACTCTTGTTTTCTTGTCTGGACCAGTTTTAAGTCATACACCAGGGCCATCTTTCTTTTTCCTTCTTTCCTTCTTTCTCTTATTTTCTATCCACTTTTTGCAGCTTGCACGATGACAAACGGCAATAAATGGCTTCTTTCAGCCTCTTCAAAAAAAAACAACTTTAATAGTATCCAGCTTTGTGGTCTGGCGCTTGTTATCAAAAAACGAGGAGTTTCTCGTCGTCGAAGAGAAAAAATGAAGAACGTGTGTTCCCAGAATAAAACGCAACGAGAAACAACTCAGAATGAATACAAAGAATAAATATAAAATCTATGAAATACGCGTGAATTTGGAAAGAGAAAAGAAAGAGACAGAGAGAGAGAGAGAGAGAGAGAGAGAGAGAGAGAGAGAGAAATGTGCGTGACAGTTAACAGTCGACAAGTAACCGAAATTTAGTAAAAATATTAAAAAGTTATATATAGTTTGATTTTACAGTAGAAATGCATTTCCCCTCCCTTCCACATTGTTATCCTCCAAATATTTATTCCCCGAAAGAAAACAGTTGAATCAGAAGTTAAGAAAAAGATACCAGCGATCTCCTTAAGAAGTTTATCCGCGAATCTTCTCTCTTTCGGTAACTTTACCCGTGAAGTTTCACACCGAAATGTTTTCCGGCAGTGCGAAAAATTGTTTTCCAAGCATTTTAGAATAATTTGGAAAATCATTGGCAAATTTGATATTATTTTCTATAGAAATTTATGGCTTATGTAATTTTAACGAGCACATATAAATGCAAAAATTTTAATTTTCATTGTATCAATTTTAATATTCACTCTATGTATTCTCTGACTTCTATGATTTCACTGTGATTTAAGCAAGAAAAAAGTGGTAAAATAAAAAATTAAAAAGAAAGTAAATATTTAGGATGTTTTTAGAAATTATGTAAAATAATTAATCATATGGAAAATAAAAATTGTATAATTGCAATTTTGTAAAGTAAAAAATTTAATTTTATGAGACTGTTTGCATGTAATACATAATCATTGATTGTTTTCATAAGACCTAATTTTCATAGGAATTAATTTTATATCCGCTAAAAATATGTTTTGAGAAAAAAAAAGTTTGCCTTTTTAAGAATTCCTTATATTTGTTAAGCAAGACCTACGTTGCTTATATATTCTCATATATATATATATATATATATATATATATATATATATATATATATATATATGCGAAGCAACCCTGCTCGCGATGCGAACAAAGTGACGCGATTTCTTCCATTTTTTAAAACACATGAGCCATATTTCCGCGAATATGTGTATAAAAGAAAGTTTTCTTATCCCTCAATAATCTCATTAAATACAGCTCTACGAGTCGACGAGCAACAATAAATTTCTTTGGCATTTTCGAGGCGTCGCTTTTCGCTCGCGACGCCATACACGTTTCCGTCATATGTCAAACGAGAGATCGTGCGAGTCTCTTGTTAACTCCATGCGGAGATGAGTTGCCAAAGAAATTTAAAAAAGAAACTGATGCTTGCAATTCCTTTTTAGCGACAATACTTCGGTGATCTGATACAACTTTTAAGATTTTAAACAAAGAGCATGAAAAATTCTTCTTTACAAAAAAAAAAAAAATATTTTTAACTGTTATTTAAACAATTAAAATTTGTAGGGAAATATTAATTAAAATTTTACTTCATAGTTATCTCACGCGATTCCGTATTAATTTTCATATATTTCCAATATTTTGTCGGAAAGTATTGCTCTACACATTTTTATTAAATTTTTATTATTCTTAGAAATAATATTACTATAACAATATATATTTTATTAGCCCTATATTATTTATATATCCTTATTATTTGTAAAAAAATATTTCATTTTTATAATAATTTAATAATTATTTTTAATAATAATTTTTAATAATTAATAAATATTCATTTTTAATAATAATTTTAAAAATAATTTTTAATAATTAATTAATAATCATTTTTAATAATAATTTTACTAAGTATATATACATATGTTTTTATATATATTAGGTGTTTAAAAAAGAGAAATATTTTTGAAGCTTTTAAGTTAGCGATTTTATTTGCCACGTGTTGGCGCGCTTTCTCATCAATATTTAATTTCAGTGGTTAATATTATGGCGGGAATTACAATCTCTTTCGCAAAACGGAGTGCTAAGTTATGCCAATCGTTGTAAAAAGAGCACGAAAATCAAAAACGACGAGCGAACCGAGGAAATTTAATTCACCGTCAACACGCCGCTAAATCCGAACGACTGGAGCTTCGGGTTCGCCGAAGATGATTTTGTCTTTTCCCGAAGCATCCTTGCTCGCGAAGGGCGCATCTTCGGTCTGAGAATGCCACTTACTCATCCCGTTTCCCCCTTTGTGGTCGCCCTCACTCCAATCTTCTCCATCGTTCATTAGGACTCCCCCACGTTTCCCATCTCTTCTACTTCTCCGCTCTAGGAAATGCAGCTAATTCAGAAGATCTTAAAGCAATACTTTAAGCAGGATTTCTCACAAGACTAGAGACAATATAATATTCATAAAAATATTATATTGATATTGAAAATTTTTTCAATACTGAATAATTGTTTACAAAATGATATATATTTAACATAATTTTCATAATATAATTTAAAATAATTATTATTAAATATGTCTACTATTTTTGTTATTCCTATTGATGTCATTTGTTTACTTCCCAAAACACTATATACATATATATTATATTGTTTATTTCATTAGTTGCATTAATTATTTCTAAATTTGTTAGTATAAATGTATTTATTTATTAAATAAAACTTTTTAAGTTTGGATAATATAGTTTAATATAGATTTTTTTCTTATCTAATTTACAAACACACAAATATATATATATATATATATATATATATATATATATATATATATTAGTTTTTTTAAAAAACCAATAATTTTGACAATTCTTGGTATTGTTTTAATAACTAATTAAAAATTTTATCTTCATTTTGTCTCGAATTTTGACAAAGACAAGACAAAACAAGACAATATCAAGTTTTAATATCTTGTGTAACTCTACCATTGAAGATATATTTGCCTTTTTTTTCTTTTCCAGATGTAATATAATTTTTATTATTCATAAAACGCATGTTATGTTATGAATCGATATAACAAATATCTTATATATATAACAACTCGGAAAAGTAAAAGATTTTAATATAATATAGCTGGATGAAAATAATATAAAATTAAAGTTTCTTTTAGATTATTTAAATTGTTATTTTTTGCAAATTTATTGTTAGAGAGTTTGTGATAAAATCTTATTGATTTTTATTAAATTAATAAAAAATATTTAAAAACTCGAGTTCTCTCTCTCTCTTTTTTTTCTAATTCATATCATCGTGTAAAAATAATTCTATATTATAATATTCAAAATCTTTTCCTATTTTTCGCAGCTCTGCTTAAATTTTTTTAGTGTTCATATCTCTGTCTACCTTTGAACCTGGTTAATCCGAACGCCCTTACGAAACTTCAGACGATCCTTAAGATTCCACCCTTCCATTCTTCTCGCACATTGCAGGGCGAATTAAATTTCGTCAAACAAATATCTTATATATATATATATATATATATATATATATATATATATAATAATAATAATTCGGAAAAGTAAAAGATTTTAATATAATATAGCTGGATGAAAATAATATAAAATTAAAGTTTCTTTCAGATTATTTAAATTGTTATTTTTTGCAAATTTATTGTTAGAGAGTTTGTGATAAATCTTATTGATTTTTATTAAATTAATAAAAAATATTTAAAAACTCGAGTTCTCTCTCTCTCTCTTTTTTTCTAATTCATATCATCGTGTAAAAATAATTCTATATTATAATATTCAAAATCTTTTCCTATTTTTCGCAGCTCTGCTTAAATTTTTTTAGTGTTCATATCTCTGTCTACCTTTGAACCTAATTAATCTGAACGCCCTTACGAAACTTCAGACGATCCTTAAGATTCCACCCTTCCATCTTCTCGCACGTTGCCGGGCGAATTAAATTTCGTCCTTGCGCTTTTCCCAACATGGACGTTCTTTTGAGTTCCTTCGGAGTAAAATTCGTTTACTTATGGGAAGTACGATGAAAAGGCGAGGATAGGTGAGCGACCGGACGGAGAGCAACAAGAAGCAACGAGAACTAAAAAATCCTTGACTGATCGAATAAAAGTAGCCGTCCCTTGGAGAGAACTTGCGGCTTGACGTGACGGGAGAGCAAAATTGTCGAGGGTCACGGAGAGACACCCGGTATTCAAAGAGGGGACCTTCCTAACAGCCTCAAGGGTCTTCTCGAGGAACGGCGGCACTAAAAGTCCTTGCCGTACAATGCTTTGATAACGGGAAAAAGCAAGGAAAGAAAGAGGGAAGAAATGTCTTAAACATCGCGGCAACATTTGCAAAACTTGCACGGCTAACAACCGGAATAGGATGGCCGATTCCTCGCTGTCCCCCGCGAACGAGAAGAATAAAGTTTGTTACAAAATGTTTAATATTGAAAATTAGCAGTTCTGAAAAAAAAGAAGACGGCGTCCAATTAAACTTCTTCCGAAGAAAAATGGTCACCGTATTCATCGGGGAATACGCCGCTCTTGAAGTTTGATGAAAATCTCGCGGTAGATGTAATCGAGATTACAGCAAGTCATCATCCATCTATACAAACGCAACTTTTTTCTTTTCCACGCAACCCCTTTTAATCTTCGATATAATGAATATTTTAGCAAACAGCTCTTAAATTGAATTTTTTTTTTAATTTATGTCATTTTCCTTCGCAATTTTCTAGTTTTTGATAAAGAGAACCATAAAAAAAAAAATCACAAAATGAAATTTATTTTAATATTTGATTGAAAAATAACTCTTCTATTTCTTACGCTTTAAGTCTGCCAAAAGTTTTCTAATCTTTCAAAGCTTTATATAATTCGAAGTTCATTCCCGCCGCCCGATATTTTCATTCGGCGAATATTGACTCTGAGATAATCAAAGAACTCTTCTAACTATAAAGAAGCGGCGATAATTCCGGAAAATCCTGTACATACACAGTAGGATAGACGCGTGCTCTATTAGCGCGTAAATCACGCGTGCGAGGAGGTGCAGTTTCATTACAAAGAATTTATAACCCTCGACTTTTCCGCTTTGCCCCCCTTAGCTTACGTATACCAAGGGCACACCGATTTCCGTGCACAGATAAAACGATGCTCGCACGACAACGATCTATCTCCCAGGAGGAAGCGCAGGAAGAAACATTCTCGGCGCAGCCGAGAGTTCTTTATCGTTTTTAATATTTTTCGCCCCCATGGGCGGACGCCTTCAACCCCACCGCCCCCTCCCCTCCCTCCCTCCCCACCCCGGCCGGTAAGTCTCCCGGGGATCAGAGCGAGTTTTCCATCCTTTAGGCTGGAGAACGTGGCCCTGCAAGTGTAAATAGCACCGGCAAAAGGCGTTAAGCGAGATGAAGCACTGAGGCACCGAAGGATATACGGGATGTTTCTAATTTTTTCCAACATTCTTCTTTATTTCTCTATCTTCATTCAATTGTAGGGAAAATTATCCTACGTAAAATTTATTTAAAGTTCTAACATTAATTTCGGATTAATTATGAGATCTTTAATATATTTATTTATATTTTATATATTTTTATATTATATAAAAATTATTTAAACTAAGTTATATAAAAATTATAATATATATATATATATATATAAGAATATTAAAATTTTATATAATTTTTTATATATTTCATATATAAACTATATTATAAAATTATATAAAATATTTATATATATTTTTTATATATTTTTTTATATATATTTTATATATATTTATATATATATATATATATATATATATATATATAAATATATATAAAATATATATATATATAAAAATATATATAAAAATATATATAAAAAAATATATAAAAAATATATATAAATATTTTATATAATTTTATATAGTTTATATATGAAATATATAAAAAAATTATATAAAATTTTAATATTCTTATTCTTGTATATGCAAATACTACAGCTTCTCACAAAATTTTTATTTTTGACATTTGTGTTTCGAGCTTCTTCTGCTTCTTTTTAGAAAGAAAAGCTTAAGCTTATAAAGAATAACATTGCAGGATTATTATAATATCTTTGGAGTATATCTTGTTACATACTTTCGGAACAATTTAACACACTCCCTCGTCTCGTTCCTAAATCTCCTCACGCTTTTATATCCCCCTCTATCTCGAATCTTTGATGTAGTATCTCGTGTGGGGATACCGAATACCGCCATAAAGATAGACCTGAAGAGAAGTCAAGTATAAAACTGCTACTGCATCATCGGCGAACAAGAAGGCAAGCGTAAAGTTTCCAACAATAAGGGGGATGTAACGAGAAATGACACGGGGAAAAAAAAAATCAACGCGGACAAATAAGTCGAGCGTCGAGCGAAAAAATCGCGTCTCCTCATTTCGCGAGGCGGTCTTTTTTCGCGCCTTCCTCCCTTGCCGACCCTTTGCTCGTTCCTTCCGCCCTTTCCCTTTCCCCCAGCTAGCTTGAGGAAAGTTGCGCAATTTGTTCCTCTTCCTTCTGATCTTCGACGTAGGCTGTCGCGGAAACTCGCGCCATTTCTTTCGACTGAAGACATCGAATACGGGATAAACGAAGAAAAATGCCAGTTAGGTTAGGTTTCACACATACAAGACGCAAATAATTTTCAATGTGTGCGATTGAATATAAAAACTCGAAAATAAATGAAGAATATTGAATGAAGAAATTACGACTCTATGATAATTATTTTAATTACAATCGTTGCAATTATGTATCTGTGTTTGATTTTATTTTCATTAGTGTTTATATTATTTATACTTGTCCTTCCTGCTGTGTATTTTATACGCGGGCGCACCAATTGAAAACCCTAGTAAACCGGAAGTAATACGCGCGCGTTATAATATTATTAATGAAGGCAATAAATTTGTGCTAATGAACTAATTACGATCTGCAATATACCAAAATTTTCAGGCGGATACAAGAATGGCGTGTAATTTATTTGTTTGTTCGGTAAAATTGAAAAGGACTGGTATCAGGTGCAATAATGAATGTGATAATTATTAAAATTAACGACGAGAAATTATCAAAATTTATCGCTTTTTCCAAACATTCGCGTGTAAAATATTAATTGCAGCGCCGGTTCTTGATATCATGGCACCCCGGACGATAATCAATATATATATATATATATATATATATATATATATATATATATATATATATGTCTATTTGCAAAATAATTAAGGAATTGAAAAAAAAAAAAAAATGTATGTTTTTTTTTTCAACTACATTTTAAAGCACATTAGGACACAATCTTGAAGAAAAATTTTTTAAGAAGATATAAGAAGATTTTTTTTCCTTAAAAAAACCTTTTTTTTATATTTCTTAGCAAATACTTTTATCTTCATAAAACATATTTTTTACAATAAAAAAATTTTTTTAAGCACACTTTAATCCCCCCCTAGGTCATATGAGATAATTGAAATTGCTCTCCTATCAATCGCTTAAATATTCGATGATAAGTGAGGCGTATTCGAGTTACCTGCCACTTGGCCCTCGAAAATGACATGTTTGTTGATGGCCCTTGCAGAATGTGATACATCCTTATCGATCAATAAAGGGCCACATTAGCGATAGCGTTTACGAGCGCTAGTTCGTCATGAGAGCGAGAGAGAGAGAGAGAGAGAGGGGAGAGACGGACCGGATAAATCGGCAGTAAACGGTCGTCGTGCGGGATTTATTCGGCTGAGAGCTGAAAAGAGGCGTTTCCGAGTGGCGATAATGAATGGGATAATAATTGAAATTAGGCGGCGGAGAAGGGCTAATACGCTCGCGCGCCCGAGAGCTCGAGTGCTCGTCGAGCCGGCAATTAAATCCCTGACGTATCGCGACCGCGATCTCCGCCTTAAGCCCGTAACGTCATCCGTGATGGAACGCGCGCGGGGTCCTTTTACCGCAAAACGGCCCTCAGCGAATTCGCCTGAGCATGAATTACGCACTTGGCACGCTCGCGTAGAGAGAGAGAGAGAGAGAGAGAGAGAGAGAGAGAGAGAGATCGTCGGTAGTCTTGTAAGAAACACAGTGCCGGTCGTCGCCGGAGTCCGCTGCACGTTTCGCGAGAATATAATTGTGGCGGTGGCTAAAGAGAAAAAGAGCTATATACAGGGTGTCAAAATTATACCGACAAATTTCAGATGATAGAGGATAATTAAAACAGGTCAATTTCTCTGTCAATAAATCTGTATACGCAAATAAACTGCTTTGGCACTAGAGATTAACGAGAGCCAAGATGTTTGAAAAAAATTATTTTTTCAAAATTTTATTAATGTGGTTAAATAGAGATATTTTTACCACGAAACTCTTTTGTATATAAAAGATTTTTTGGTATCTCAAATAATTTTCAAGATATATCAAGAAAAGCAAAAAGCCTCTAAAAGCTTTTGAATATGAAAGGTTTTTCATTCTATCATCCCTCAAAATCATTCTTGGGCCGCAATTGGAAATTTCGAAATTCATCTATTTATCTCTCTCCTTCTCCCCCCCCCCCTTCCCTGTTTCCCCTACATGATATAAAATTTCTTCAAAATCAGAATTTTCGGATCCGTGAAATTCTCTTATTAATTTTTGATTGACTAAAGTCTAATAGTCTGGGACACCTCGTATATATAATCGGAGAATAATGTTGAGAAATACATAGCTTTACAACGTCAAACTTTTGTTTTACATTATTTTATGAAATACGGCAGAGAAGTGCAACTCTTCATTAATCGCTAATGAAATTGTAGTGCCCTTCTGTTTTGAGTAAATTCTAACCTTAATCTAGCTTATAAAATATTTACCAGTAGCTGGAAAACATTTTTTTGTACAGTAACTTTTCATGTAATTTTCTGTAAAACAAAATGCATGATAAATGTATATTAAGCTCGCGCTTTTTCTCCGACCACCGTACCAATAAAAAAAAAAAAAAAAGCGCTGCAACAAACAATTAATTTGTTTTTTTAAGAGCTTGAAAAAATTTCGATATCTCTTCAATGTATTTAATTTCAAGTTTAATTAAATCTAATTTGTAATCTATTTTTCTCAGACTCGAGATTAATTGATAAAAGGAGTGCAAAAGATGATTGTCAGAAAGAATATAAATTTTCAAGAAAAATTTGCAAGACAGAGAGGACGTGATTCAATTCCAACCCAAATGCGTATGCCAAGTACATTCAATGAAAATGCTCCACTTACTCATTCATCTGGCATCAAATAGTATTTCCATCGACGATCACGTCGTTATCAGGGCTATTCGAGAAAAAGAGGAGGCTGGAGGTGGAGACCAAGAGATATCGATAGAGAGCGAAATAAGTTGGTGACAAAGTGGTGGAAAGACGAGGGGGAGCGAGCGGGAAACGATAGGCATCTTCAGACAGTCTGCAATGAACTACCCTTAACCGTATTCAACCCCTCGACCCATCGGGTAATAAACGACTGTCTAAAGCGCATAAAGAGCAGATTCGACTCGTGAGGATCTTATCCTTGTGTCCCTCTGACAAACGGCCCGGTACTCAAGCGCTGATCTTCGTCAGGATTGCAGCCCGATCGCTCGTCTTCCATTTCACTTTGGGCGTCCCTCGATAATTTTGAGTTCGTACATCCTCAACGATATACTAAAGATCAGCCATGAATTCTTTATAATTAATTAAACATTGATTTCTCGTCAATGGAATTTTTATGAGATAAAAATTTCCTTTATACAAATATTTATTTATATATTTGCTTAATTTGTAAATCTTTAGAAAATAGATTTCCATTTTAATGATACACATGTGAGTGTGCTAATAATAAGATATCATTCAAATATATATATATATATATATATATATATATATATATATATATATATATTTTTTTTAGATCTTTTCGATGCAAGTTTCGAATTTGAAAAAAAAATATCGATTAGGAAGTTTGTCAACATTTTATAATGTAGATTTCCTTTTATTTTATATAAAGAAACGTCATTTATTATGCGAACGTTGAGCATTTTATGGTTGACTTTATTCGCAATATGAAAAGTTATAGCCATTTTTACTATAGGTGCTAAAAAAAATATTTTACACTCAAAAAATGTAGTAACTCCAAAAAAAAAGTTTATTAAAAAAATTATTTATTTATTAGTAAAGAAATTATTGCAAAAAAATTATTATTATATTAAATTACTTCTTAAAAACATTCTTTAATTTATAGCTGCTTATTTCAAAAATACAGGTTTTCTTTATTTTAATAAATAATTTTTTATTTTAAAATATATATAAATATATTTCTTTCTATTAAAATTTTAAATAATGTATTTTAAACATTATAATTCTTATTACAACTGCAACTAGTAATTTATTTAATATAAAAAAAAAAACATTTCTGGAAACAAAATATATATATTTATTTAAGGAAAAGAAATAAAAATTTACGAAATATTTAATTTAAAAAAAAAAAAAATTTATTTTTAATTTAATAATTGCGATTTTGGCGCATCAATTTTGCAACAAGCTAAGTTCAATTCCTCAGCTCTTCGAATTGCGCTCACCTCCTGATGCTCAATCACTTTCAATCTTTCAACAATTTCAAATAATAAACGGATCAGCGCGGAAAATACGCGGCTGCAACTACTTGACAAATGATACCCGGCGACGATTCCCGATTCCTCTTCATCACGATGACGTTCGTATATATATATACATATACATATATATATATATATTTATATAGAGATATTTTGTTTCTCTCGCATCACGTGTTCGCGTTCGCTCGCGACCAAGTAATTCGTGAAATTTTGCTCTCGTCGAGAAGAGAATCCTCACGATACCTTAGCGTCGCGTGCTCTTTCAACGCGACTCACCTCTCTCTGTAATTACACATCTGTCTTAATTCATATCATAATCCTTATTCCCCACTTCGCCCTATTTTATTGCAGGGCCCATTATCATCTTCATGGAATTAATTTCGTTGTATGCGTGTGACATCCCGAGATAAATTTTACACACATAACGAAACTAATTGCGTAAAGATCATAATAGATTCTGCAAAATAAATATGTATACATATGTATATTTATATATGAACAGACATTAATATATTGACACATATGTAACATTTATTTCGTAAAAATTAGTTAATTTCGTATAATTAATTATTAAATATTTCTTCTTTTTTTTGGAAATTTACGTTCGATTAATAAAATTAACGTTTATAAAATCTTATAAAATAACTAAATAGATAAAAAAAGATATAAATTATAAAAATTAATTTTTACAATTAAATATAAATTATAAAAAATTGATTTTTACAATTGAAGAGAAAAATAAATATATTTCAACAATTGATATAGCTAAATTCTGGCTAAATAAATTCTTCATTTAATTCAAGAGAAAATTACAGCTTTCTAAACCCACTATGTATAAATCTAGAGATTCCACCCAATTGTAAAACTCATTTTATAATTATCGATCTATCTATGCATGACTACAAAAAAAAATGAATAAAAATTTTTTCTTCTAATTTCCTCTAATTTTTATTAATTTTTATTAATACTAAAGGTAAGAGTATAGCGTGAATTGTATTTGCGGTTCATTATTATACTCTGACATTTTCGCGCGATCTGCAGACCAATATTGCCTGTTTTCGAAATCACACAAGTAGATGGGTTCGGTTTTCAATATCTATTCCTCCAGCGTTTATCCTCCACTTCTCAGCAGTATCGAGTAGTGTAGCCTCACCATTGCTACTCTATCGCTTCACCCTCTTTCTCTTTCTCTTCATTTCTTCCCGCAGATCTTCGCCAAGATTTCGACATGAGATCAGTATCCTTGTTTCATCGAGAACTTCACCAGTCGATATCGCTCTGTCTGTCTACCCTCACATCCACTTATTGTTACTGCTCATCCTTTTGCTCCCCCTCCATCGATCTTTATCTCTCACGAGGAGAGAGCATTATCTCGCGTCCGATGCTTTATCAAGTAGACTAAGTAATAGTGTCAGAAGCTTTTCGAGTCTCAACTCACTCGAAATTAACTTTAATAATACCGAATTATGGCACGTGAAAAATCCATTATTTTATATCAACTATTTTTCCTTCCTATAAGAAAATCTTTGAACAAATTATAAAAATAATTTTTCTCACAAATACATATTATTTTATATATATATATATATATATATATATATATATATATATATTGTATCTATTATTTAAATATAAAAAAAATTGTATTTATTATATTCATAAAATTCTAAATTTATAGTATTATAAATTAAAATTAAAATAAATTAAAAATTAAAAATTTATAAAATTTTATAATTATCAAAAGTTTTGTAATTTAAAATTTCTTTTTACAAGCTTTTCAAAACAGATTTTTTTCTTTCAAATTGCTGCTTATCAATTACATTTTGCCGCATCGCACAAATCGCGATAATAATAATTTCTCGGCAATTTATTTGCGTACGTCGTCGGCGAAGGTGCTTCCCCCCCCCTCTTCTCACCCCCTCTCCTATTGTCGTTAAAGGTTAACTCGTCTACGGTATTCCCAAACTTTGCATACTAATTAACCGCGCCTTTATCTGTCCCCCTGTATCTGATACTCGAGGGGCTTCTTCCGTTCAGGGGGACGACTCCAATTTTTGTCTTCCATCTCCCTCTCCTGCCATTCCTCTCGCTGATTAAATATTCTTTTATCTCTCGTTTTTAGTCAGTTTTATCGACAAGTAGAAGCGACGATGTTATTACAGCGCTTTCGTTCCTGTTAAAACTTCGCGTAATGACGCCCGTCGACTTTCCCCGACCGTTCATTACAATTTTGAGCTTTTATACGCTGGAGTAAGCCGATACATTTTCGATATAGCTACGATTGTAATTGCGTAAAGTTTCAATTTTTTCTAGTCACTGCGCATTACTTTATATGTTTGAATTTTTCAATGTGTGTGCGGGAGAAAAAAAATTTAAATTACTATCTCGAAGTTATATTTCTTATTTAATATGTTAAATAATTTTAATATTTTATTATATAATTTAATATATAATTGCGTAAGAGTAAATTAAAATTTCAATTCTAATATACTTTTAATATTTTTTATAGTAACTTCACTACTCTGCATCTTTTTTACATATATTTAGATATAACTTTCTATTTTTTATCTATGTGTGCATATATAATTCCTTAATAGGATTTCATTATAATTTTACGCGTAATTATATATAAGCGGATAGTCGAAACCTTTTAAAAAATTAATTGCCGCAACGTGCACAAGTGTGGATCTTCCTGAAAAAATTTCCTAATGAAAAATATAAGTCCGCATCGACGTGTCACGTAATAGATCATTAATAAAGTTGAGATCGGATCAATAAATTCATACCGAAAAATGTAATTTAACATTTCTCTCTCTTTTTGCAATCGTATTAATTTAATTTTCTTGCAATATATTATAATAACTATTTTAGACATTGAAATGAAAAATTTAATTACTGCGACGAGAGAAAAATTATTGAATCAACTTTGTCATTATTTTTGAATTTTACATCTTCTTAGCTTCTTTTAATTTTTACTTTCTTCTTGGACGCGTTTGTTCTCATCAGTCTATATCTGATTTGTGAATTAGAAAGTATCCATAAGAAAAGAACAGTGAAAAAATTTTGTTCTTATCTTATATTTTTTCACTGATATATATTTGAATCAAATATAAATAAGCAACTCAATTAACAAAACCGTTCGAATATCAACATATTCGTTCTTAAATTATAAATGAATATATAATTTAATTTCTTTTTTCATGACAAACAAATAATAAATTTGTTAATAAATTAAATATTATATTTATTTATTTATACTTTATAGATTATATATTATATTTAATCTCGTAGAAAAACCTCAACTTTACATAATTGTTAATCAAATTCTTCCAAATTAAATATTTAATATTAATATCATATATATATTTATTCACATAAATTTGATCATAAGCATAATAAATCAAGCTTGATTTCTTCATAAATAAAAGAACAAAATCAAATAACGATCAGAATTAATATATCAGTATATTTATACAACGCAATCATAAACTCGTATACATACATATATATTATATAAATGTAAACAATTTTGTAATAACGCAGCAAATACGAGATTAATTAATTAACTAATTTATTAAAGAAAAAGAAAGCTACAGTTTGAATAGATTTCTGAAAAAAAAAAAATTATCTCTTAAATACCTCCTTTCCAAAAAGGGAGCTTTTATTTCATAGTACTCGCGACTGCTAATTAACGATGCCGTTATCTTTGCAGGTGATTGCGCGCGACATTTGTACGATAAACGAGAGATTTGATGGTGCTCCGGCGTTTTCCCGCCATTTGATTTTCCGCCTTCGAAGTGGTTCCCATTGTGTCCGTTAAGTGCCCGGGGCAAAAGTAATTGGTCGCGCATCGAATGAGCCGGAACGCTTCCGATAGCGCTTATCGACGCCGAACATGCGAGCGAATTGCTAACGCCGCGCGCGAATACATGGCGGTTTCGTCAGCGGGCTACGAAAAAAAAAAAGAACAAGACCTACAGTATTCACGAGCGACCTCAGGGGAGTTCTATTCGCACAGAGTGTGATTTGCATCCCCCTCTCTCTCTCTCTCTCTCTTTGCACTGTCAAAAGAAAAAATAAAGTCAAATTAAAAAGAATATCAATTTATAGATTAAAATTTTTGAGAAAAGAATAAATTTAAAATTGCACTGTGTTGTGTGAAAAAAGTATTCAAACATTTAAACAATATTTTTTAATAAAACATATTCGAATTTGACAGGTAATCGGTTGATCATCTGTTTTATGTTAAATGAAAAATTTCATAATGTTAATAGTATTATATAAATTTTCTTCACTAAAAGTAAAATTCTCTTTAATCAAATGAATACATTTTTATTAATTTTGATTTTCTTACTTAATATAAAATAAATATATACTTTGATTTTCAAACTGTTTTTGTTATATTAAATAAATTATTATTTGCATATAATACAACTTACATTTTACTAATTTAAATGTATTTGCTGCTTGATCAAAATAACTGGTCCCTTTGCAAACATTTAAATAAATAATTTTTTTTTTTTAATAAGAAAAATTTTTGGATTTAGTACATCTTTTTCAGTATAGTAATATATTATTTCGCAAAAATTCTCTCGAGTCTCGGCATTTTTACAAAAAGACTTGCGCTGATTGATTTTAGGGGTAGTTAGCTAACATTTTCGCGCGAGTCCGGCTAATCGGTCGGGCGATAAGGAACGTGGAGGTAAAATCGGTTCCGGGAAGGAGAGGAGGCTGGTGGGAGGAAACGCGAAGGCTGAGGAAGGATTCTTGCAATTACGAGAGTTTTAGCGGCGCGGGAAGTGCGACGAGAAGTATGCGAGCACGGCACGCATAGTAGCAGCAGCAGCAGCAGCAGTAGTAGTAGTAGTCAAAGTGCATATTTGAAAAAAACGAGAGAGAAATGAGAGAACTGGCGCGCCCGAGCGGAAGAATATTTTCCCCACATTCCAAATTCCACGTTTTCGCGCCATCGTCGACGTATCATGGCCCGGCGACGTAAATTAAAAACTTCTCGTTCGCGCGCGAAAACCACTTCGGTTATTCGCTTTCCTTTGATTCGTGCGGCTGGCGGATTCTTTTTCTTTTACTTCTACTTTACGTGTACCTGCCTTGCAACGGGAACGCGATATGAGGTTTCGGGGAAAAATCGACAGCTATGAGATTTCTTTGGAAAAATTTTACGAATAAACACGTAGCTTTACACACGGGGAGTGTGACAAATTTTTTATTTATGTTTTGTTAAAAAATTTTTTTAAATTTGCATATTTTATATATTAATTTTTTAAATATTAATTAATTACATATTAATTAATTATTTTTACATATTAATTTTTTATATTTTTATATATTAATTTTTTAAAATTAATATATAAGGTTATACTTATCATTAAATTAATTGTCAAATCGCTAAATTTGGTTACAATCTTTTTTTATTTGAATTATTTTTTGCCTAATTTATGCAAATGATGTTAAAACATAAAACATATCACTTTAAAGTTATGTAGCTTATCTGCAAGTCGAAACTTGCACGACGCTGTAGATGCTCGATATATAGCGCAATAACTTTTCAGTCAGGTCGTGTACATGCATATTCAAATCTGCGCAAAAGCATTACATTGCTCTTTCTTTAACAGTCCATTTCTTCTCAGGCTCTTTAAATTATGTACTTCTCTCGCCGAGAAAAAATGATGACCAAAGTATTCTAGAGATACATCTTACAAACAGCAGATTTATATATCGATGTAAAACAATTTTAGGATTTATATACAGGGTGTCCCAGAATTAGACCGACAAACTTCAGGTGGTTATAAAGGACACCAAAACAAATTAATTTTGGTTTGCCAATAAACCTGTATTTCCAAACTTTACACACATGTAGGGGGAGGATGGTAAATAGATGAATTTAGAAACTTTTGTGGCTCAAAAACTATTTTAAGAGATGAAATTATCCATCATATGTAGAATGGCTTTTTGTTTTTTTCGATATATCTCAAAAATTATTCAAGGTATCAAAAAATGTTTCATATTACAAAATTTTTGTGGTAAAAATATCTCTAATTACATTAATAAAATTTTGAAAAAAGATTTTTTTTTAAGTTTGTGCTCTTAGTCGACGGGTTTATTGACTTTTTTTTTTTATAACCACTTGAAGTTTGTCGATCTAATTCTGGGATACCCTGTAATTCTACATATATTATAAAAATTTTTTTAAAAATTCAAATATATTTTTATCTGAATTTTCAGATAAAAATATGGTTGTCTGAAAAAAAATTTATATATGTTAAAAAAAATTTTCTCAAAATTCAGATATATTTTTAACTGAATTTTCAGATAAAAATATGGGTGTCTGAAAAAAATTTTAAACAATCTGTTTTATCTAAATATTCTATTTTTTTTGCTGTTTAAAAGAATTTATCTTAAAATTGAAGTGCTGTCTAAAAATTCAGACAGCACTTTGTCTGAAAGCTCATTGTGTCAACAAAAATGATGCAGACGCTTTGTAATTTTTAAAGTTTTAATCAATTTTTTCTACAAGTATCTATAAATAAATAAATAAATAAATATATATATATATATATATATATATATATATATATCAAATACCAAATGTCAATTTAATTTGAATCAGTCAATTTTGTATATCTGGAAGCAGCGCGTGTATGCTAAAGACAGACATACGATCCCACAACATATCGATCTCCGAGAAACGTCACGGGATCTCCTTCGCGCTCCGCACTCTCACGTCTGGCATGCACGGGCTCTTATCACTGTCACTTTCCGGCCGAGCGACCGACTTTCTCCCTTGCTGGTGGCCGCTCTCGCTCACTCCCCTCCCCCCTCTCCTCTCCCATGAGGGGGTGAGACCAATCGGCGCGCCCCTTTAGCACCGCAGCGTGGCGCGGCGCGCATGCGCGCGCCCATTCGTCGTATATCTATAAGGGTAGCTACCCTCAGCGAGGCCGGTCAGTTCTCGCCCGTCCGGGAAATCGGGCCGTTGTATCCGATCGCGATTTACGCGTGATACGCGATCTCGCGTTGTGTAACGCGACTGTCTCTCGTTCATTCGAGTAGCGTCAACACGCGTCTCGTTGCCGCCAACGGGAAACGTATATACGTCCGCGATGCCAACCGCGGCTTAAAAAACCCTATCACCGGACGGAGTGGTTCTCGAGACACGTGTACGTTCACGAGACGCGGCGGGGTTTGTCGTTTATGCCAGTAATATAGAGGCTTGCCTATCGGTCTCGCTGGTGGTTACTGATGGGTAAAAGTGTTCTCCGTCGTGGGAGTAGTGACGAATACACAGTAAGGATCTCGAGAATGCGATCGAGTTGTGCCTTGTTCGTCCACGAAAGTCTTCGACAAATTTTAAAGGGAACTGTCATTATCGCTCTCGGTTACGCCGGACGTAAAACATATTTCCTTCGGATATTGAGGGCTGGTTAAATGCATGTCGATTCAATCGTTTCGCATCGCTGATAAATTTGAATAGCTCGATTTGCTTGTATATTGTCAATTGATTGAGTAATCGCGATAATTTTATCATTTTTAACAATACGAAACGTAGAGAATAACATTGATCCACGCCAGCGATAAATTTATTTCAATTAAATAAACTTACATATTGTGCGGTAATGCTCATCAAATGATATCTTAAAATATTAATATTAAAAAATATTGATAGTGTGATAACACAAGTGAAGTAACACAAGAACGGAACGTGTAATTTAATCATCGCATATTAATCGGCGAATACGTTGATCTATCAAAATCACTTGCCAATTTGCTTGTCAGAAATGTGGAGCAATATTGAGAGAGAGATAGATAGGTAAATAGATAGATAGACAGATAGAGAGAGAGAGAGAGAGAGAGAGAGAGAGAGATGTGATCGAGCAAGAGAAAAGTTAATCGGACGAAATGTGAGTGCACGAATTTAATTGTTCTCTATTGCCGATCGTAATGTCGATCAACCGAAATTCTACGGCAATTAGATTTCTAGTGAGATTACATGTGGGTGTCATATTCGCGGAGATAAAATTGATTAACGACGACAAAATGTGTATCCAACAGTAATTCCCACATATCGCGCGAGATGAAAATCTATCTACACACACACACACACACATACATTAATAAAATATCTTCAAACGGAATAGAAAGCTAAAGAAAATGCTCGCGTTCTACCATTTGATTTCGCTTTTCTAATCGCCGATTGATAGCGTTGTTAAAAATCTGTTGCTAGAATTTATTTTGACTTGTTTCTTTCGAAGTCATATAAGTAGAAATGATAATTGACGTAAAAATTTTAATTATCAGTAATTAATGCTTCTAAAAACTCTGAAGCAATGCAAATAAATGATATGGATATAAAAGAATCTATGAGCAGTAATTTTTTGATTGCATAAATATCAAGTTATTTTTGAATAAAATTTTTTATTTCATGTAAAAATATAATGTATAATTCTTTAATTTTATTTATTTGAAAACATTACTTTTTTAAATAAAATAAAAAGAAATGATAGAATATCGAGATTATTTATTGTGTGATAATTAGTGAAAAATGATAATTATTAAATAACAACTCTTGTGCTCGTTCAAAGTGCATTCTCTGTTTAATAAGCACGTGTTATAATATTAATTGTCGATGAGTTTAATAATTTAACGGTGTAATCATGAGAATTTTAATTAAAATTACAACATATTTAATTAAGCGATAATGGTTCAATAATTAACGTGGGTATATATATCATAGATAAATTGCGGGAGTAAAATTTACTTATATAAATGATTGACTGAATTTTGTTCTAAAATTGAAATTTATTTTTAACTCTTGTCAACCATGTATCTCATTAATATTTATAAAACTCGGGCCTCTAAGAACGCCCAAGTTTGACGACTTTGTAGAGTTCAATAGAGTGATAGAGGGATATCATTCACTTGAGTGACTTGTGTCTTTGAATCAAGAGCACTGCAATCAGGCGTAAGGGTTTTATGTCGGACGCGACATGTACGCTTCAAGTGCAATCATATATAATTGCCCTTTGATCTTCAGAAGCGCGATTATCATAACATAATCCCCGGACAAATTCTAACGTGGAGAAGCTTGTCTCCGATACTCCGGGAGACCTTCATTATCCGAATTAAAGCAGGAGGAAAAAGGATAAAAGGCCCCCCACCATTATACGAGAGATAACGTCCACTTCACGAGCACGGAAAAATACATTCGAATTAATTAATATCTACAATCGTGATTGATTGTGAGAGCAAGCGTATTTATATTTCGATGCAATAATAATTGCCGTATCTTTTGTCAAAGGGAAATAAAAACGTGCGCTTCAGTTATAAATAGACACAGAGCACATAATTCTATCGATAACGAACCGAGTAAAGCTCGATTAATCGCATCTTCCCTCAATTC